>NW_026651608.1:375000-750000 GCF_030265065.1 Corythoichthys intestinalis | reverse complement strand
GTAGGTCAAAAACCTTTTTGGGAACCTTGGCTTGAGCTGGCAGTCCTTCCTGGGAAAGGATTCACCTCTTGATCTTCACTAAAAGACAAAAGTAAGGTGTGCGCACACCCCTTTGAGGGTGACATCCTCTCTCGGGAGGGGTTTTACAGGTGTAGAAAAACGTCCAAAACTTTATCTGGCAACTTTTTAGCCTGGGTAATTTTTCTTACCTGGCAACCAGGAGCTTTTTTATCTCAAATTTTAGAAACGGGAAGTCCAAAAAGGGTATTTGTTTTGAGCTGTGTTGAAAGGTATTTATGATTTGATTGGGAAGTATTGATTGGTCCCTCAGATTAATTTTGTATGATTCTAACCATTCTTTGACTTTTTTCATTATTTAGAAGTGGCGACTAAAAGCGGTGCCCACTCACGGTGATAGGCTTCTCTTGGGCCACGTGACATTTTTAACAAAAATTAAATTTTAATCCAATTTCTTCGACGACATGAGACCGTCCATGCAAGTTGGTCAGGCGCATTCCCGCCAGTGGCAGGATGAAAGGTACCAGAATTTTATTTTAACAAAACAATATTTTAAAATTCTGCAAGCCATACATCATTTAAATATATTAAAAAGACTTTCTCCATTGGCGCCTCCGGGCATGGCCTCGCAAGCCCGAAAATTATCAGATTTTATTAAACCTGCGGCTCCAAACTCGCTAACGTTACAAAAAATCCAGGCAAACACAGAAATGTGGCTAAAGAATAATGTGTTAATTTTAACTGATCATTATGAGGAAACAATGGCATTGGCATTGGAATGTACTTACCATTTTAATGAGACCTCGTGCCAAACGGCCATTAAATGGGCCAAAACAAGGTATGGCCGAAAACTAACAAATGACACTCTAAAGGAATTTGAGGACTGGATTCGTGGCGATTCGGATGATGGGCCAGGGGACGAGTCCTCGGTGGAGGGGTCGGTCGATGCGATGAGCCCAGACACCTACGCACAAGTCGCCAAAAGAGGGCTTGACTCACAGGTGTCGAGCCGACAGCGACCTCTGGAGGCTGAAACCGGTCAACGGGACCGACCGACTCAATCGGAGCTGATTACGGCCCAGGCTCAGGTGCCTCATGATGTTAATGATATTTTATGCCAAAATCTGAATCTTCTAAAACCTGCCTTAAGGGATTCGTTGCCGCAGCAACAGCAGCGAAGAAGAGCCCCCTTTAGAGGCCAAGCAGCAGGAGAGGAGGGAGAGCGACAGCGCCATCAACCTGCGTCTCTTCGTTCGGAAATGACAGAAACTTGTTCAACATTGAATAAATCTTTGAATAAAATCGACAATAAACGATCTGGGTATTTAAAATCTAATGACGTGATCCTGCCTTTAAAGAAAGAATTCGATATCATCCCGATATCGACCATACCAGTTCCAGCTCAAGTACTCACCGATTCATCACAGTCGATACCGCCTTCAATCATTACCGATCCATCACGGTCGATACCGCCCTCAATAATTACCGATTCAACACGGTCGATACCGTCTTTAATAGTTGCCAACCCGGTATCATTACCAATGACGATCCAAAATGATATCAATCCGGCCCCATTGGCTTCAACACAGGTTTTTACAACCGTGGAGCTGAGAAAGGACAAAATGTCTAAGGAAATGAAGTCTATTAGTACATTTGTTCCCCCTCAATATGGTGGGCATGTTGGGTTGCCGCTCGGTATACGGGACCGTTAATTTTAAGGGTTATTATTAACTAAATTGACTTAATAGGATGGACTGGCGTAAATACTTCCATAGATGGAGCCCTCTATGTATGTTGGTAAGGTAAGGAAGGGGATGAAAAACAGGGCTGCAAAATATTGTAAATATTGTTTGGTTTTTGATTTTAGTAGATGTTTGAGTGGTTTGATGAGCACTTATTTTGTATTTGATTCTAGCACTTTTTCAACTTTTAGCACTTATTTTAGCAATATTCCTGTGTTTATCTTCCAGAAAGTGGTTGTGAGGGCTCCAGATGGGGGAGGTGTTTAATTTGTCAGTTTTAATTCTTTTAGTCTTTTTACCCCCTTTTTTTAGAAAGCCGAAAGTGTATTCACGTGGCCTAGGGGTTAGGCTGGCCGCCTTGTAAACAGAAGCGCTATTTGTGCGCAGGTTCGCGGCCCACCCTGGAAAGCGGATGGGATCTGTTTAAAAATTATTTATTCTAACCCTAACCCCGCCTTCTATTCTAACCTCAAGATTTCGCTCCCTTTCGTTGGATCTATTTTAATTTTGTTAGTTTTAACTCTTTTAGTCTTTTTACCCCCTTTTTTTAAATTAAGCCAAAAGTGTATTCACTTGGCCTAGGGGATAGGCTGGCCGCCTCGTAAACAGAAGCGCTATTTGTGCGCAGGTTCGCGGCCCACCCTGGAAAGCGGATGGGATCTGTCTAAAAATTATTTATTCTAACCCTAACCCCGCCCCCTATTCTAACCTCAAGATTTCGCTCCCTTTGGATCAATTTTAAATTTTGTTAGTTTTAACTCTTTTAGTCTTTTTACCCCCTTTTTTTAGAAAGCCAAAAGTGTGTTCACATGGCCTAGGGGATAGGTTGGCCGCCTCGTAAACAGAAGCACTATTTGTGCGCAGGTTCGCGGCCCACCCTGGAAAGCGGATGGGATCTGTTTAAAAATTATTTTTTCTAACCCTAACCCCGCCCCCTATTCTAACCTCAAAATTTCGTTCCCTTTCGTAGAATTGATTTTAAATTTGTTAGTTTTAACTCTTTTAGTCTTCTTACCCCCTTTTTTTAGAAAATAAAAGTGTACTCACATGGCCTAGGGGTTAGACTGGCCGCCTCGTAAACAGAAGCGCTATTTGTGCGCAGGTTCGCGGCCCACCCTGGAAAGCGGATGGGATCTGTTTAAAAATTATTTATTGTAACCCTAACCCCGCTCCCTACGCTAACCTCAAAATTTCGCCCCCCTTCGTTGGATTCATTTTAAATTGGTTTATTTTTAACTCTCTTTGTCTTTTTACCCCCTTTTTTTAGAAGAGCTGGAGTGCGACTCACATGGCCTAAGGGTTAGGCCAGCCGCCTCGTAAACAGAAGCGCTCTCTGAGCGCAGGTTCGAGACTTGGTCTAAGTTGCAGAAACTACTCCAATTTTCTTTTTTATATTGTTTTACATATTTACTGAATTGTTTAAATTGGTTTGAGGGACCATTTTAAGATTTGATAAAATTATTGCAATTTTGAATATTTTTTATATCTTTTTGCATTCACATTTTACCTTCACAGCTTTAAAATGATTTTAGCTTGTACACTTTTAGCAGTTGTTTTATAGGTATTTTAATGGAAAATTAATGGGGATAATTTTATCTGATTCTGGATGACTGTTGCCCGTGCACCGTCATCTCTCTAGGGAGATGACATATTTTCTTATTAACCTAACTTGGCCAGAGCCTTTCATCTTTTTAGGATTTCCCCATTTTTAATTGACTTTTAACCTATTTTTAATTCTATGAGAAACGCATGTTGAACTGCGGCTCCTTTAAGAAGATAAGAAGGGCGGTACTCACCTGTTTCAACTTCCTGGGAAGACGGGGTTTCCTGAGTATTTAAAGCCCCTGCTAAAGGTGATCAAGTCATTCCTCTGATGAAGCCTACACAGGCGAAACGTCAGGATTCTGCCTTTTGGACTCCCTGAAAAACTTTTTTTGATTTTTGAGTAGGTCAAAAACCTTTTTGGGAACCTTGGCTTGAGCTGGCAGTCCTTCCTGGGAAAGGATTCACCTCTTGATCTTCACTAAAAGACAAAAGTAAGGTGTGCGCACACCCCTTTGAGGGTGACATCCTCTCTCGGGAGGGGTTTTACAGGTGTAGAAAAACGTCCAAAACTTTATCTGGCAACTTTTTAGCCTGGGTAATTTTTCTTACCTGGCAACCAGGAGCTTTTTTATCTCAAATTTTAGAAACGGGAAGTCCAAAAAGGGTATTTGTTTTGAGCTGTGTTGAAAGGTATTTATGATTTGATTGGGAAGTATTGATTGGTCCCTCAGATTAATTTTGTATGATTCTAACCATTCTTTGACTTTTTTCATTATTTAGAAGTGGCGACTAAAAGCGGTGCCCACTCACGGTGATAGGCTTCTCTTGGGCCACGTGACATTTTTAACAAAAATTAAATTTTAATCCAATTTCTTCGACGACATGAGACCGTCCATGCAAGTTGGTCAGGCGCATTCCCGCCAGTGGCAGGATGAAAGGTACCAGAATTTTATTTTAACAAAACAATATTTTAAAATTCTGCAAGCCATACATCATTTAAATATATTAAAAAGACTTTCTCCATTGGCGCCTCCGGGCATGGCCTCGCAAGCCCGAAAATTATCAGATTTTATTAAACCTGCGGCTCCAAACTCGCTAACGTTACAAAAAATCCAGGCAAACACAGAAATGTGGCTAAAGAATAATGTGTTAATTTTAACTGATCATTATGAGGAAACAATGGCATTGGCATTGGAATGTACTTACCATTTTAATGAGACCTCGTGCCAAACGGCCATTAAATGGGCCAAAACAAGGTATGGCCGAAAACTAACAAATGACACTCTAAAGGAATTTGAGGACTGGATTCGTGGCGATTCGGATGATGGGCCAGGGGACGAGTCCTCGGTGGAGGGGTCGGTCGATGCGATGAGCCCAGACACCTACGCACAAGTCGCCAAAAGAGGGCTTGACTCACAGGTGTCGAGCCGACAGCGACCTCTGGAGGCTGAAACCGGTCAACGGGACCGACCGACTCAATCGGAGCTGATTACGGCCCAGGCTCAGGTGCCTCATGATGTTAATGATATTTTATGCCAAAATCTGAATCTTCTAAAACCTGCCTTAAGGGATTCGTTGCCGCAGCAACAGCAGCGAAGAAGAGCCCCCTTTAGAGGCCAAGCAGCAGGAGAGGAGGGAGAGCGACAGCGCCATCAACCTGCGTCTCTTCGTTCGGAAATGACAGAAACTTGTTCAACATTGAATAAATCTTTGAATAAAATCGACAATAAACGATCTGGGTATTTAAAATCTAATGACGTGATCCTGCCTTTAAAGAAAGAATTCGATATCATCCCGATATCGACCATACCAGTTCCAGCTCAAGTACTCACCGATTCATCACAGTCGATACCGCCTTCAATCATTACCGATCCATCACGGTCGATACCGCCCTCAATAATTACCGATTCAACACGGTCGATACCGTCTTTAATAGTTGCCAACCCGGTATCATTACCAATGACGATCCAAAATGATATCAATCCGGCCCCATTGGCTTCAACACAGGTTTTTACAACCGTGGAGCTGAGAAAGGACAAAATGTCTAAGGAAATGAAGTCTATTAGTACATTTGTTCCCCCTCAATATGGTGGGCATGTTGGGTTGCCGCTCGGTATACGGGACCGTTAATTTTAAGGGTTATTATTAACTAAATTGACTTAATAGGATGGACTGGCGTAAATACTTCCATAGATGGAGCCCTCTATGTATGTTGGTAAGGTAAGGAAGGGGATGAAAAACAGGGCTGCAAAATATTGTAAATATTGTTTGGTTTTTGATTTTAGTAGATGTTTGAGTGGTTTGATGAGCACTTATTTTGTATTTGATTCTAGCACTTTTTCAACTTTTAGCACTTATTTTAGCAATATTCCTGTGTTTATCTTCCAGAAAGTGGTTGTGAGGGCTCCAGATGGGGGAGGTGTTTAATTTGTCAGTTTTAATTCTTTTAGTCTTTTTACCCCCTTTTTTTAGAAAGCCGAAAGTGTATTCACGTGGCCTAGGGGTTAGGCTGGCCGCCTTGTAAACAGAAGCGCTATTTGTGCGCAGGTTCGCGGCCCACCCTGGAAAGCGGATGGGATCTGTTTAAAAATTATTTATTCTAACCCTAACCCCGCCTTCTATTCTAACCTCAAGATTTCGCTCCCTTTCGTTGGATCTATTTTAATTTTGTTAGTTTTAACTCTTTTAGTCTTTTTACCCCCTTTTTTTAAATTAAGCCAAAAGTGTATTCACTTGGCCTAGGGGATAGGCTGGCCGCCTCGTAAACAGAAGCGCTATTTGTGCGCAGGTTCGCGGCCCACCCTGGAAAGCGGATGGGATCTGTCTAAAAATTATTTATTCTAACCCTAACCCCGCCCCCTATTCTAACCTCAAGATTTCGCTCCCTTTGGATCAATTTTAAATTTTGTTAGTTTTAACTCTTTTAGTCTTTTTACCCCCTTTTTTTAGAAAGCCAAAAGTGTGTTCACATGGCCTAGGGGATAGGTTGGCCGCCTCGTAAACAGAAGCACTATTTGTGCGCAGGTTCGCGGCCCACCCTGGAAAGCGGATGGGATCTGTTTAAAAATTATTTTTTCTAACCCTAACCCCGCCCCCTATTCTAACCTCAAAATTTCGTTCCCTTTCGTAGAATTGATTTTAAATTTGTTAGTTTTAACTCTTTTAGTCTTCTTACCCCCTTTTTTTAGAAAATAAAAGTGTACTCACATGGCCTAGGGGTTAGACTGGCCGCCTCGTAAACAGAAGCGCTATTTGTGCGCAGGTTCGCGGCCCACCCTGGAAAGCGGATGGGATCTGTTTAAAAATTATTTATTGTAACCCTAACCCCGCTCCCTACGCTAACCTCAAAATTTCGCCCCCCTTCGTTGGATTCATTTTAAATTGGTTTATTTTTAACTCTCTTTGTCTTTTTACCCCCTTTTTTTAGAAGAGCTGGAGTGCGACTCACATGGCCTAAGGGTTAGGCCAGCCGCCTCGTAAACAGAAGCGCTCTCTGAGCGCAGGTTCGAGACTTGGTCTAAGTTGCAGAAACTACTCCAATTTTCTTTTTTATATTGTTTTACATATTTACTGAATTGTTTAAATTGGTTTGAGGGACCATTTTAAGATTTGATAAAATTATTGCAATTTTGAATATTTTTTATATCTTTTTGCATTCACATTTTACCTTCACAGCTTTAAAATGATTTTAGCTTGTACACTTTTAGCAGTTGTTTTATAGGTATTTTAATGGAAAATTAATGGGGATAATTTTATCTGATTCTGGATGACTGTTGCCCGTGCACCGTCATCTCTCTAGGGAGATGACATATTTTCTTATTAACCTAACTTGGCCAGAGCCTTTCATCTTTTTAGGATTTCCCCATTTTTAATTGACTTTTAACCTATTTTTAATTCTATGAGAAACGCATGTTGAACTGCGGCTCCTTTAAGAAGATAAGAAGGGCGGTACTCACCTGTTTCAACTTCCTGGGAAGACGGGGTTTCCTGAGTATTTAAAGCCCCTGCTAAAGGTGATCAAGTCATTCCTCTGATGAAGCCTACACAGGCGAAACGTCAGGATTCTGCCTTTTGGACTCCCTGAAAAACTTTTTTTGATTTTTGAGTAGGTCAAAAACCTTTTTGGGAACCTTGGCTTGAGCTGGCAGTCCTTCCTGGGAAAGGATTCACCTCTTGATCTTCACTAAAAGACAAAAGTAAGGTGTGCGCACACCCCTTTGAGGGTGACATCCTCTCTCGGGAGGGGTTTTACAGGTGTAGAAAAACGTCCAAAACTTTATCTGGCAACTTTTTAGCCTGGGTAATTTTTCTTACCTGGCAACCAGGAGCTTTTTTATCTCAAATTTTAGAAACGGGAAGTCCAAAAAGGGTATTTGTTTTGAGCTGTGTTGAAAGGTATTTATGATTTGATTGGGAAGTATTGATTGGTCCCTCAGATTAATTTTGTATGATTCTAACCATTCTTTGACTTTTTTCATTATTTAGAAGTGGCGACTAAAAGCGGTGCCCACTCACGGTGATAGGCTTCTCTTGGGCCACGTGACATTTTTAACAAAAATTAAATTTTAATCCAATTTCTTCGACGACATGAGACCGTCCATGCAAGTTGGTCAGGCGCATTCCCGCCAGTGGCAGGATGAAAGGTACCAGAATTTTATTTTAACAAAACAATATTTTAAAATTCTGCAAGCCATACATCATTTAAATATATTAAAAAGACTTTCTCCATTGGCGCCTCCGGGCATGGCCTCGCAAGCCCGAAAATTATCAGATTTTATTAAACCTGCGGCTCCAAACTCGCTAACGTTACAAAAAATCCAGGCAAACACAGAAATGTGGCTAAAGAATAATGTGTTAATTTTAACTGATCATTATGAGGAAACAATGGCATTGGCATTGGAATGTACTTACCATTTTAATGAGACCTCGTGCCAAACGGCCATTAAATGGGCCAAAACAAGGTATGGCCGAAAACTAACAAATGACACTCTAAAGGAATTTGAGGACTGGATTCGTGGCGATTCGGATGATGGGCCAGGGGACGAGTCCTCGGTGGAGGGGTCGGTCGATGCGATGAGCCCAGACACCTACGCACAAGTCGCCAAAAGAGGGCTTGACTCACAGGTGTCGAGCCGACAGCGACCTCTGGAGGCTGAAACCGGTCAACGGGACCGACCGACTCAATCGGAGCTGATTACGGCCCAGGCTCAGGTGCCTCATGATGTTAATGATATTTTATGCCAAAATCTGAATCTTCTAAAACCTGCCTTAAGGGATTCGTTGCCGCAGCAACAGCAGCGAAGAAGAGCCCCCTTTAGAGGCCAAGCAGCAGGAGAGGAGGGAGAGCGACAGCGCCATCAACCTGCGTCTCTTCGTTCGGAAATGACAGAAACTTGTTCAACATTGAATAAATCTTTGAATAAAATCGACAATAAACGATCTGGGTATTTAAAATCTAATGACGTGATCCTGCCTTTAAAGAAAGAATTCGATATCATCCCGATATCGACCATACCAGTTCCAGCTCAAGTACTCACCGATTCATCACAGTCGATACCGCCTTCAATCATTACCGATCCATCACGGTCGATACCGCCCTCAATAATTACCGATTCAACACGGTCGATACCGTCTTTAATAGTTGCCAACCCGGTATCATTACCAATGACGATCCAAAATGATATCAATCCGGCCCCATTGGCTTCAACACAGGTTTTTACAACCGTGGAGCTGAGAAAGGACAAAATGTCTAAGGAAATGAAGTCTATTAGTACATTTGTTCCCCCTCAATATGGTGGGCATGTTGGGTTGCCGCTCGGTATACGGGACCGTTAATTTTAAGGGTTATTATTAACTAAATTGACTTAATAGGATGGACTGGCGTAAATACTTCCATAGATGGAGCCCTCTATGTATGTTGGTAAGGTAAGGAAGGGGATGAAAAACAGGGCTGCAAAATATTGTAAATATTGTTTGGTTTTTGATTTTAGTAGATGTTTGAGTGGTTTGATGAGCACTTATTTTGTATTTGATTCTAGCACTTTTTCAACTTTTAGCACTTATTTTAGCAATATTCCTGTGTTTATCTTCCAGAAAGTGGTTGTGAGGGCTCCAGATGGGGGAGGTGTTTAATTTGTCAGTTTTAATTCTTTTAGTCTTTTTACCCCCTTTTTTTAGAAAGCCGAAAGTGTATTCACGTGGCCTAGGGGTTAGGCTGGCCGCCTTGTAAACAGAAGCGCTATTTGTGCGCAGGTTCGCGGCCCACCCTGGAAAGCGGATGGGATCTGTTTAAAAATTATTTATTCTAACCCTAACCCCGCCTTCTATTCTAACCTCAAGATTTCGCTCCCTTTCGTTGGATCTATTTTAATTTTGTTAGTTTTAACTCTTTTAGTCTTTTTACCCCCTTTTTTTAAATTAAGCCAAAAGTGTATTCACTTGGCCTAGGGGATAGGCTGGCCGCCTCGTAAACAGAAGCGCTATTTGTGCGCAGGTTCGCGGCCCACCCTGGAAAGCGGATGGGATCTGTCTAAAAATTATTTATTCTAACCCTAACCCCGCCCCCTATTCTAACCTCAAGATTTCGCTCCCTTTGGATCAATTTTAAATTTTGTTAGTTTTAACTCTTTTAGTCTTTTTACCCCCTTTTTTTAGAAAGCCAAAAGTGTGTTCACATGGCCTAGGGGATAGGTTGGCCGCCTCGTAAACAGAAGCACTATTTGTGCGCAGGTTCGCGGCCCACCCTGGAAAGCGGATGGGATCTGTTTAAAAATTATTTTTTCTAACCCTAACCCCGCCCCCTATTCTAACCTCAAAATTTCGTTCCCTTTCGTAGAATTGATTTTAAATTTGTTAGTTTTAACTCTTTTAGTCTTCTTACCCCCTTTTTTTAGAAAATAAAAGTGTACTCACATGGCCTAGGGGTTAGACTGGCCGCCTCGTAAACAGAAGCGCTATTTGTGCGCAGGTTCGCGGCCCACCCTGGAAAGCGGATGGGATCTGTTTAAAAATTATTTATTGTAACCCTAACCCCGCTCCCTACGCTAACCTCAAAATTTCGCCCCCCTTCGTTGGATTCATTTTAAATTGGTTTATTTTTAACTCTCTTTGTCTTTTTACCCCCTTTTTTTAGAAGAGCTGGAGTGCGACTCACATGGCCTAAGGGTTAGGCCAGCCGCCTCGTAAACAGAAGCGCTCTCTGAGCGCAGGTTCGAGACTTGGTCTAAGTTGCAGAAACTACTCCAATTTTCTTTTTTATATTGTTTTACATATTTACTGAATTGTTTAAATTGGTTTGAGGGACCATTTTAAGATTTGATAAAATTATTGCAATTTTGAATATTTTTTATATCTTTTTGCATTCACATTTTACCTTCACAGCTTTAAAATGATTTTAGCTTGTACACTTTTAGCAGTTGTTTTATAGGTATTTTAATGGAAAATTAATGGGGATAATTTTATCTGATTCTGGATGACTGTTGCCCGTGCACCGTCATCTCTCTAGGGAGATGACATATTTTCTTATTAACCTAAACCCTAACCTAACCCTAAACCCTAACCCTAACCTAACCCTAACCCTAACCCTAACCCTAACCCTAACCCTAAACCCTAACCCTAACCCTAACCTAACCCTAACCCTAACCCTAACCCTAACCCTAACCTAACCCCATGTCCTGCGGACATGGCGCGTGACATTCCTTTGAGGGACGGTGAGAAATATGATCCGATGGATCACCCATATGACGTGTTTTTGGGCCGAGACAATTTCATTCCGAGTGACGGACCGTGCATTGCCTTTGAACCCCCCTTCGGGGCGTGGTTCATCGAGATAATTCTGACACAAACCTAACCCTAACCCTAACCCTAAAACTAACCCTAGCTATACTTAACCCTAGTTTCTACTCTAACCCTGACCCTAGGCTCTATTCTAAACATAACCCTAGGCTACACTTAGCCCTAGTTTCTATTCTAACCCTAATCCTAGGTTCTATTCTAAACTTAACCCTAGACTATGTTCTAAACCTAATCCTAGACTCTAATCTACACCTAACCCTAGGACTATTCTAAACCTGACCCTAGCTACACTTAAACCTAGTTTCTACTCTAAACCTAACCCTAGATTCTATTCTAAACTTAACCCTAGACTCTATTCTAAACCTAACCCTAGATTCTATTCTAAACTTAACCCTAGACTCTATTCTAACCCTAATTTATCTTAATATACTTACCTTATACTTACCTGATGGAGAAAAGCCCTAGAAAAAGAAGAAAAACAATTAAAAACAATTATAAACATAAATCATTAAAAATAATAAATTAAAATTCATTTAACATTAATTCATAAACTGACATGACATTTAAAACCATTAAAATACATTACAATTAGTTAAAAACATTACACACTAAAAATAGAGAAAAATAAAATAAGTGAAAAATACAGCATTACAACCAACAGTATAAAAGCAGCAAACACATTGAAGACAATCATTTGAAGCTGAACCAGCATAGAGAGAACAACATATATTTGACTTACCTGTACAGATTGCACCAGTCCTGAGGAAGGCATTGACTTGCCGAAACGTCGACGACGGTGCAGAATTCATTACTACTACATTAAAAACAAATAAATAAGACAATTTGATCGGGAATAAAAAGACAATTAAAAACTAATTAAAATCATTAAAAATAAGATAAAATACACAATTAAAAACACATTTAAGACAAATTGATCAGGTGCAAATACACAATTAAAACCTATTTAAAAACGGTTAAGAATCACAAATAAAAACAATTAAAAATCAAACATTAAAAAACACACACATAAAAACAATTTATAACTACATTTACAGACACAAAACAAAACAAATGGAGGACAAACAATGGACCAAAGTCCAATACGGTAAGCGTGGCCGGCTGGCCCGCTACCAGACGACCATGGAAGGGATGGACCGTGCACTACCCTCCTCAAATCGGAGGGATCAATTCACTCACCTAAACCGGCCAGTGCCTCCCTTCCACCAAAATGGTCGTCGCCTAAAACCCTCATATGCGGACGCAGTGAGACAATATTCAAATCAACAAAGACCGAATGTTCGGCGAGAACCGGCGAAACCTGAATTTGGGAGCTTGGTGAGGAAACTGTATGGGGTCATTAAGGTGGTTCACCACCTGAAAAATGTTGACCCCTTGGAAAACAGACCAGAACCCAGAATGATTTCCAGGATGGTGGGGTTACTGTCCAACATGATTAGACCCGCTTTTCCAACACCTGAAGTATGCGACCTGATTAATGGTAACGCGAAAAATTGGGGATACACCACCTGTCTATTACTGAAGGATCATTATGAAGGAAGTTTGAAGGAAAAATTGAAGGAATTGGAAGGGGAATTGACCCCTGAATGGCCAAATGCCTTTGAAGTGGCAAAGAGATGGATCGGAAGAAACTTACCTCGAGTGGCTACAGAAGTGGTAGATCAAGTGAAAGAAATTGTGACAAAGATTGAAGAAACACAAAAGGTGGAAAATCAAAACTCCCAAGAAGAAGAAGAGATAGAGACAATAGAAGAAGGAAACAAGGAAGAACGGATCGAAAAGAAGGAAGAAACAAAGAAAGACCCACCAAACAGCCCTTTGAGACCCCAAAGACAGAGGGAGAAGAAAAGACAACTGAAAACACCTAAAATGACAAACAATAATGAAAAAGAAGCAAAAAAGATAGAAGAAACAGACAAAACGCCAATGAAGATTGGAAAAAAGACCAAAAAGACAAAGAAGACAAAGAGAGAAGAAGAAAGCCAGAGTACTGAAGATGAGGAGATATATACAGAATGGTCCTTTTCAGAGGACGAGACAAGTGAGGACTCAGACGAAGGAAACCTAACGAAAAGAGAAAAGAAAAAATGGCAAGACAGAATGGTAGAAAGAATAAGGACGGCAACAGTAGGTACACCCTATGAGAAGACAAGTCTATACAATTTGAGGAAACTGGAAGAAAACCGAATGAGAAAAATACAGGAAGAGATCACAGGGGTGAAACTTACTCCAGCAATGTTAAAAGAAATGAAAAAAAGAAGGAGGGAGGGAAGAATACTCCCAAAATTAACATTTACATCATTCTAGCCCTAACCCTGAGCCTACACTAACCATAACTACAGTTCTTTGTATGTTCTAAAACTAACCCTAGCTATACTTAACCCTAGTTTCTACTCTAACCCTGACCCTAGGCTCTATTCTAAACATAACCCTAGGCTACACTTAGCCCTAGTTTCTATTCTAACCCTAATCCTAGGTTCTATTCTAAACTTAACCCTAGACTATGTTCTAAACCTAATCCTAGACTCTAATCTACACCTAACCCTAGGACTATTCTAAACCTGACCCTAGCTACACTTAAACCTAGTTTCTACTCTAAACCTAACCCTAGATTCTATTCTAAACTTAACCCTAGACTCTATTCTAAACCTAACCCTAGATTCTATTCTAAACTTAACCCTAGACTCTATTCTAACCCTAATTTATCTTAATATACTTACCTTATACTTACCTGATGGAGAAAAGCCCTAGAAAAAGAAGAAAAACAATTAAAAACAATTATAAACATAAATCATTAAAAATAATAAATTAAAATTCATTTAACATTAATTCATAAACTGACATGACATTTAAAACCATTAAAATACATTACAATTAGTTAAAAACATTACACACTAAAAATAGAGAAAAATAAAATAAGTGAAAAATACAGCATTACAACCAACAGTATAAAAGCAGCAAACACATTGAAGACAATCATTTGAAGCTGAACCAGCATAGAGAGAACAACATATATTTGACTTACCTGTACAGATTGCACCAGTCCTGAGGAAGGCATTGACTTGCCGAAACGTCGACGACGGTGCAGAATTCATTACTACTACATTAAAAACAAATAAATAAGACAATTTGATCGGGAATAAAAAGACAATTAAAAACTAATTAAAATCATTAAAAATAAGATAAAATACACAATTAAAAACACATTTAAGACAAATTGATCAGGTGCAAATACACAATTAAAACCTATTTAAAAACGGTTAAGAATCACAAATAAAAACAATTAAAAATCAAACATTAAAAAACACACACATAAAAACAATTTATAACTACATTTACAGACACAAAACAAAACAAATGGAGGACAAACAATGGACCAAAGTCCAATACGGTAAGCGTGGCCGGCTGGCCCGCTACCAGACGACCATGGAAGGGATGGACCGTGCACTACCCTCCTCAAATCGGAGGGATCAATTCACTCACCTAAACCCTAACCCCTAACCCCCCCCCCCCCCTAACCCTAACCCTAACCCTAAACCCTAACCCTAACCTAACCCTAACCCTAACCCTAACCCTAACCCTAACCCTGGCGAGGGTAGTTGGGATTGTTTGAATTCGGAGTGTTGGACAGACGCCCCCTGGTGCCGGTTTTCGATCCCCCTCATTAACCTACTCTAATCCCAAAACTTCCTTCTTAAACGCTAGTTTAATCCCTAGCGGGATCTAAACCTAGTACACTTAACCCTAAACCGCCCACGAAATCGTGAACCCTAAACGAACCCTAATACTTTACTCTAAACTTAAAACTTCCCTATTTGGCGCTAAATTTAGCCCTAGCGTAATTTAACCCTATAACGCCTAACCCTAAAACCACCCACGCGATCGTGGACGCTTACATGCCCTACCCCAAAACTTTATTCTAAGCCCAAAACTCTCTCTTGGGCGCTAACTTTAGCCCTAGCATAATTTAACCCTAAAACGCCTAACCCTAAAACCGCCCGCGCGTTCGTAGGCGCTAACATGCCCTACCCCAAAAACTTTATTCTAAGCCCAAAACTCCCTCTTGGACGCTAACTTTAGCCCTAGCGTATTGTAACCCTAAAATATCAGATCAGGTCGTAATATTAGGGACCCCTAATTCTGGGTCCGATCGTGACTAAAAGTTCGTCACGTGATGCGGAAGGTCTTAATTTTTGTCAAAACTGTCCTCGGTTTTGACCTACGACCTTTTGATCGCACGCTATGGGCTAAAAACCTTATTTGACAAGTCGGGTCATAATATTAGGGACCCCTAATTCTGGGTCCGATCGCGTTAAAAAGTACACCACGTGTTGCGGAAGGTCTTACTCTTTGTCAAAACTGTCCTCGGTTTTGACCTGCGACCTTTAGATCACGTGCTATTGGCTAAAAACCTTAGGTGGATAGGTCATGATATTAGGGACCCTTATTCTGGGTCCGATCGCGATAAAATGTACACCACGGGATGCGGGAGGCCTTACTTTTTGTCAAAACTGTTCTCGGTCTTGACCTGCGTCCTCTGGATCACGTGCTAGTGGCTAAAAACCTAATTTTGACAGGTTGAGTCATAATATTAGGGACCCTTAATTCTGGGTCCGATCGCGTTAAGGGGTACATCACGTGATGCGGATGGTCTCAGTTTGGATCAAAACTATCTTTGGTTTTGGCCTACGACCTTTTGATCGCGAGTAGTAGTTAAAAATGAGCCTGGTTTTGACAAGTCGTAACAGTAGGGACCCTTAATTTCTGGGCCTGATCGCGATACAAAGTACGTCACGTGATGCGGAATAATAAGCTCTCGTCAAAACTGTCCTTGGTTTTGACCTGCGACCTTCAGATCGCAAACTATGAGCCGAAAATCTGAATTTGACAGCTCATTCTATTAAAGGTCACAAAGTGAGTGTCTCCTTCCCGTGGGAAGCACAGGTCAGCGGCAGGTTACTCCGTTTGAAGCTCGCCGCGCTTAACTAGCGCCTGGCTGTGATTGGCCGAGCTCTCCCCGTCTCGGCTGGTTCCCACGGCTTGTTTAAGTCGACGTGGTCTTTGAAGTAGTTTAGTTTCGTTTTCCAGTCGGCGCAATTAAGAGTGCTGGCTTGGGATTGGCCGAGCTTTTCTCGTCCGTTGCTAGGGACCCTTAACGCTGGTCTCTTCCCACGAATAGCTCTGTTTGAAGCTCACCGCGCTTAACTAGCGCCTGGCCGTGATTGGCCGAGCTTTCCTCGTCTCAGCTAGTTCCCACGTGGGGCGTGGGTCGGCGCGGTCTTTTGAAATAGTCTGGGTTTCGTTTCCCAGGCAACGCAATTAGGAGTGCTGGCTTGTGATTGGCCGGCGCTTCCTCGAATCGGCGAACTTCTATCGTACTAGACGCCAGGCAGTCTGGATTTGGGGCCCTGCAGGTGTTTTCCCACCCGCCTTCTGAGAATCCGCGCCTATCTTTTGATCCGTCAAATTGCGCGCTTTTTTCTCCTTTATAACTGGACCTTCGCGAGGCGATTTCATTCGTTTTCGTCCAGAGGTGCTGTCGCTCGGGTTCGCTGTCGCTCAGGGTAAGTTTCTACTGGTTAATTTTCACATTATTGGCTGGATTTTATTTGGTTTGCTGTATTTTTTGCATTATCTGCTTGTTACTATTTTGTCTTTTTCCATGCATGTTTGTGCGGCTCTCGCTGGTGGTCGTGACTTATTGGGACCATGACTTATTGGGGCGTACGCCGTCTCCGTTTGTGTTCCGGCGCGCGCTTTCTTGCCGCCGTGAAGCGTTAGTCTTACGCCGCTTTCCTAATTTCGCTAGAATGAGCGCCTGGTTGACGCCTCCGGCTCGTTTCGCGCCGCGTGGCTGGGCTCGCGCTAGTGAGTAAAGATGCCTGGGACCTCGCTCCCGTGAGGGGCGGGGGATTCCCGGTCTTTGGTCGGCCGGTCATCGTCCGCTTCGGTGGTGCGCGACCGCTTCGGCGGTCCCGTTCCGCCCGGAGGCGCGCGGGGAAGCGGTAACCGGCCTTCGGGCCGACCTCCGCCGTGACCGGCGTTCTCTGTGGGTGACGGGAGGACGGCGGCTTCGCGGCCGCCGTGAATACCATCCCCTGGGCGTGACGCATTAGGAGTGGGGCTCGCCCTCTCTCCTTGCGGCCGATTTCCAGTCCGCGACGGACGCGTTCGCGCCGCCGTGCGTCGGTCTGACCTACGCTTTCCACCGGAATCCGGGGAGGTGCTCGGGTCTCGGGGCGCCGCTCTCGGTGCGCGCGGGCGGGAGCTTTCCTCTCGGGGGCTCCTCGCGCGCCGCCCTGAGTGGCTTTCCGTTTCCCTCTCCCGTCGCTTAATTCAATTGTATTCATCCGATTTAATTTATATTGCGTTAGTACTTAATTTAATATAATAGGATATATTATTAATTCATTTAATTCAATCGTATTTATCCGATTTAAGTCATATTGCATTACGCCGCTTTCCAAATTTCGCTAGAATGAGCACCTGGTTGACGCCTCCGGTTCGTTTCGCGCCGTGTGGCTGGGCTTGCGCTAGTGAGTAAAGATGCCTGGGACCTCGCTCCCGTGAGGGACGGGGGATTCCCGGTCTTTGGTCGGCCGGTCATCGTCCGCTTCGGTGGTGCGCGACCGCTTCGGCGGTCCCGTTCCGCCCGGAGGCGCGCGGGGAAGCGGTAACCGGCCTTCGGGCCGACCTCCGCCGTGACCGGCGTTCTCTGTGGGTGACGGGAGGACGGCGGCTTCGCGGCCGCCGTGAATACCATCCCCTGGGCGTGACGCATTAGGAGTGGGGCTCGCCCTCTCTCCTTGCGGCCGATTTCCAGTCCGCGACGGACGCGTTCGCGCCGCAGTGCGTCGGTCTGACCTACGCTTTCCACCGGAATCCGGGGAGGTGCTCGGGTCTCGGGGCGCCGCTCTCGGTGCGCGCGGGCGGGAGCTTTCCTCTCGGAGGCTCCTCGCGCGCCGCCCTGAGTGACGTTCCGTTTCCCTCTCCCGTCGCTTAATTCAATTGTATTCATCCGATTTAATTTATATTGCGTTAGTAATTAATTTAATATAATATGATATGTTATTAATTCATTTAATTCAATCGTATTTATCCAATTTAATTCATATTGCATTAGTAATTATTTTAATATAATATTATATACTGTTTATTGATTTAATTCAATTGTATTCATCCAATTTAATTTATACGGCTTTAGTAATTAATTTAATATAATGTTGTATATTATCAATTAATTTAGCTCAATGGTATTCGTCCAATTTAATTTACATTACATTGTTAATTACTTTAACATAATATTAGTTATTATTCGTTCATTTAAATTAATGGTATTTATCCGATTTAATTTATATTGCTTTAGTAATTAATTTAATATAATATTATATATTATCAATTAATTTAGTTCGATTATATTCTTCCAATTTAATTCTTATTGCCTTAGTAATTATTTTAATATGTTGTCGTTTATTATTAAGTAGTTTTATTCAACTGTATTCTTCCGATTTAATTTTTATCGCATTAGTAATTATTTTTAATATACTATTATATAATACTAATTAATTTAATGTCGTCCGGTTAATTTTGGATTAATTTAAAGTACTTTAATTTTAAGTTTAATTAACGCGGAGTCCGACTTGGGTTCTTTGGTCTGGCCGCCAGCGACGCGCTGAAGTTGACTTTATTTGGCTGCTGTCCTCCGCCGCGAGGAATGTTTTTATTCATGCGTTTCCCTGTTTGCACTACACATGCTCATGCTGGTTTTTTATGTGACTGTTTGCGATGCATTAAATGACTGGTTTGTGTTTTTTGTCTATTTTACAATTAATTCGCGAGGTTGCGCTGGTGACTTTTTTTTACGGGGCGGGAGGTATGTCTCCGATAGCCTGGGATGCTTTTTGAAAGTCCCGTTTAAGTCGGGTCCCCGCTTCGGCGGGTGCATAATATTGCAAATGTGAGGACGCGTCCTCATCAAAATAATGTGAAAAATTAGAGGCCATTTGAACAATAAAAATTGAAGCAATATTCTTGGCGGCTTATTTACTGACCTGGACTGACTGACTGCTCGAACGAATGCTAATACGGTCTTTAAAAAACTTTCTCGAGACTGCAAAATAGGCTTAATGACCAATTGGGCACGGGACACAAGTTGGAGCGTGGTCTCTCCAGCTGGCCGTCCTCTGTGAGGGTGTATAGACGTAATGGCCGAAACACCCGATGACCCAGAGGTTTTCTACTGATGATGTGTCCTGAAAAGCGTGTTAGGCAAAGTTTTTATGTCAGGGACCTAAAACGAGACCCAAAATAGTGCCTGAATGGTCTCCCAAAACTTCTCAGCGTAGGGACTAATAGAGGAAGAGGTAAAAGAATTGGACCGTTAGCCACGTAGATAACCGTAGAGCGCCACCTTGTGGCGTTTTGCGGTCGTAATACATTGAGTTGATAAGTCTTTGCTTGCTGTTTCATTTAAGCTTTTATTTGCGGTGATGTGATGTTTTCCTGAGGAGTTACGCGAATAAATAGTAGAAGGGATATGGTTGAGGTTGAACCGCAAATTTAATTTTTTTTGAAATTTGGACTTAAATGGGTTACAATTCAACTCGGATGCCCAACGGGCACCTGTCTGGTCAAATTTAAAGTCCTGATTGGCTAAATTA
Organism: Corythoichthys intestinalis; assembly: GCF_030265065.1. NCBI lineage: Eukaryota > Metazoa > Chordata > Actinopteri > Syngnathiformes > Syngnathidae > Corythoichthys > Corythoichthys intestinalis. Next base: position 730,223 of record NW_026651608.1, on the reverse strand, counting down.
AATTTTTATATGGATTATTAATTTTTTGTACATAATTTGAAAGTGTTTAACCGGAGGGGACGTTGCCTGCTGGTGACTTCTGCCAGCGTTTTGCACTCAACCTGAACCGTTAACCCTTTCGTGCGCCAGTGTTCGCCGCTCGACGGCGCGCGCCGCTTCGCGGCTTGCGCCGCCTCGCGTCGACTTGGGGTCTTGCTCCAGGTGGCGTTTGACTATGTTGGCGTTGATTAGATTGGCTGTGCTGCTGAGCCGCTTTGCTGTGCTGTTGACTCCGCCTTTCGCGGTGTGCGCCGCTCGACGCCGCGCGCCGCTTCGCGGCTTGCGCCGCCTAGCGGCGACTTGGGGTCTTGCTCCAAGTGGCGTTCGACTAGATTGGTGTTGGATTGTTTTGCTAGGTTGCTGAGCCACTTTATTGTGCTGTTGGCCCCGCCGTTCGCGGTGTGCGCCGCTCGGCGCCGCGGAGCGCTTCGCGCCCCGCGCCGCCTCGCGGCGACTTGGGGTCTTGCTCCAAGTGGTGTCCGGATATGATGGTGTTGGTTCATTGACTAATTGATTTAGTATTGCTTTATCGGTCGGTATATTGTCTAGCGTCGCTTCGCGCCGCTCCGTCGCCCCGCGACGCCGCCGCTGCGCGGCGGATTGGGGTCTTGCTCCGAATGGAGTTCGGCCATATTGGAATTGGTTCAATTGACTAGATTGGTTTATACTACAGGTAAGTATCGGTGTTGGTTTGATCGGGTCTCTGTCCAATTTACTCGGAATTCAGTCTGTTTGCGCGTTGTTTGCTATTTTGGTTTTTATTGACTTAATTTTAATGTTTAACTTTAAATTGTTAATTTTACTGATAAATACTAATTTTAATTGAGTTTGGATTAGGACAGGATAGGGCGCCCCCAAAGTCTCCCTGTACTGGAAAGGTTATTGGTTTTGTAATGGTCCAATGGATCTCACCTTTTCAGGATCACAGGCTTTGGTATCTGAATTGGTTATTGGTGATTGTTATAGTCCGGAATGGACACTACCTTCTCAGATGTCGGGCTCATGGAATTGAATGGCGTTTGCTTTTCACATTCCATGTGTGGATTTGATCCACTTGTCGGTCGTCGCGTCCGTCGAGTCTAACACACGTCATGTCCTCCGGACATGACGCGTGTCATTTTATCCTGATTTTCCCTTCTTGAAAAAATAGTCGGAATGACTACATCCCACTTGATGACGGGTGGAGCATAGGTGCATCCAGTCCAGTGGTTGGACCGTGCATTCCTTTGGCCCCTGGTTTTACCATGTCTTGTGACGTGGGGGTGGCCATCGAGTCAATACTTCCACAACCTAACCCTAACCCTAACCCTAACCTAACCCTACCTAACCCTAACCTAAACCCTAACCTAACCCTAACCCTAACCCTAACCCTAACCCTAACCCTAACCCTAACAATACAAAGAAGGAGACTAATGGAGAAACAAAATCAGGACTAGAACGCTAACCCTAGTACTAATTCTAACCCTAACTCTAGGATCTAACCTTAGTCTCTTAGCTAAAAAACTAACCCTAATTTCTATTCTAAACCTAACCCTAGCTGCTATTCTAAACCTAACCCTAGTTTCTATTATTCTAACCCTAGGCTCTATTATAACCCTAACCCTAGGCTCTATTCTAACCCTAACCCTAGGCTCTGTTCTAACCCTAACTCTAGGCTCTATTATAACCCTAACCCTAGGCTCTATTCTAATTCTAACCCTAATACTTACCAAATACTTACCAAATACTCACCTAGTCCAAATAGATCAAGAAAATATATAATCCCTGTGAAAAAAGAAGAAAATAAGATTAAAAATTAAAAAACATAAATTCATACATTTAAAATACACAAATTCATACATTTAAAATACTAACAATATTTAAAAACCACAATTCATATAAATACATATCATTAAAATACATTACAGTAGTTAAAAACACTAAGAAACATTACATGTTAAAAAATAATACAATTAAAATACATTGAATAAATGACAAGTCAACTAGCAGTATAAAAGCATTGAACGCAAGTAAGAAATTCATTTTGAGCTGAACTTTCAGAGAGAGAACACCATTGAATTGAATTGGTTTTTTGAATGCACCAGTCCTGAAGAAGGCTTCAAAAGGCCGAAACGTCGACGACGGTGCAAATTTAAATATTGACTAATTAAAAACAATTAAAAAAAAGACAATTTGGACAACACTAAAAGGGAATTAAAACCTAATTAAAAACAATTAGAAAACAATTAAAAATACATTAAAAACGGCAATTAAAAACCAAAATGGCAGAATGGACGGTAGTCAATAGACGCCGCAAAAGACTGAATTTGGATGGGAGGACCCTGGGGAGGGGCAGTGGGATGGCCCGTGCCTTCCCTTCCCATTTTCAAATGGGAAGGGCCATCCTTCCTAACCTAACCCTTAGTAAAGAAGAGAAGTGGGAAGGGAAAGCCCTGGCCCTACTTCTTATACTAACCCTAACCCTACCACTATAGCTAGCCCTACCTCTTAACTAAGCCTAACCCTAGAACTTGTTCTAAACTTAACCCTAGGACTTATTCTAGACCTAACCCTAATGCTAATACTAAGCCTAACCCTAGAACTTATTCTAAACCTAACTCTAGACCTTGAAAAGACTAACCCTAAGACTTACTAAACCTAACCCTAGGACTAATTCTAAACCTAACTCTAGAACCCACACTAAACCCAACCCTACAACTAATTAATACTTACCATATACTTACCTGGAATACAAAAAACCTTAAAATAACTGACATTTACCATATACTTACCTGGAAGATTCAAATCCTATGAAGAAATTAAAAACAACAATTAAAATTTAAAAAAGCAAAATATATTTATTAAACAAAAAATAACATCAATTCATATACATATCTAACAATTAAAACCATTAAAATATGTTAAAACAATAAGATTAAAAAGAGGTTAAATAAATATCCATTAAAATACAACACATAATTTTCTGACACTAACAACAGTATATAAGAAGCAACTTCAATTGGCAGAATCATTTGCAGCTGAACTAACAGACAGACAACAACAACAATTTACATTGACACAGACTTGCACTTGTCCTGAAGAAGGCAGATATTGACCGAAACGTCGACGACAGTGCAAGGAAGACATTTGACAATTAAAAATAGATAAAAGACCAATTAAAAAAATAAATATACTCACCTTAAAAAACAATAAAAAAACAATTAAAAACCATTTAAAATAAACACATAAAATATACTTACCATGCCAAATTTGGATGAGTGGACGATGGCGTCATGGAGCGGACGCCATTGGACCACAAAACAAAAACAAAAACAAGGATTCCTGGGGGGAAAAGTGTGTGGGATGGACAGTGCACCGCTTTTCCATCTCCGTTCGAAGATGGAAAGGAGCTCCTCTCCTCACCTAACTTGGCCAGTGCCTCCCACACGTGATACTTACCTCCCAGATCCATCCTATCAGAAAACTGCAAATGTGGTAAGCCAAACAAAGGCTGCTACTCGAACCAAAAAGATGGAAGAGGAAATAAGACGAGAACCTGCTGATCCGCAATTTGGGAGGTTGGTTCGTCAGCTCTATAGCCTTATTAAGGTTGTCCACCACCTACAGAATGTAGACCAGATGGAAAACAGACAACAACCAAGGATGATTAAGAAGATGGTAGCAGTTCTGACCAATATGATCAAACCTGCATACCCCACAACCAAAGCAATGGACCTAATTATGGGCAATGCAATGAATTGGGGACACACTACGTGTATGTTACTACAACAACATTATCAGGAATGTTTGGAGGAACTGTTGGATGGATTGGAAGGTGAATGGACCCCGGAGATGAAAAAGGCCTATCAGGTGGCAATTAGGTGGGCCAAGAGAAACCTACCTCGAGTGAATACAGGGGTAATTGACCATGTGGAAACACTTATTGTGACAAAGTTGGGAGCCGAACAGAATCCAACAGACAGACAGAAGACAATAGAAACTGAAGAAAGACACAAGAAGACAGAAGAAAAACAAATACAGACAGAAGAAAAACAAATACAGACAGAAGAACCCCAAAAGAAGACAGCCCAGACAGACAAAACACCGAAGATGTCAGAGATAACACAAGAAAAGAGAGTGGTAAATACATGCAAAGACCAACCACCTCCACCAAAACCAATCAAGGACAAAGAAGTAAAAAAGATGGGAGAAAGTACAGAAGATCAGAACAGATCAGAGAAAATGAAAAAACAGAAACTGAAAACAATTCCAAAACCCAAAAAGACAAAAGAAAAATTGGAAGCCAAGAACGTACAAGGTAAAAAGACACCTGAGACAACAGAGAATTTACAAATTCACAAAGAAGAGAAACCAATACATCAAGATGACCGCAAGGGGCCACTGACAACAAGAGAGAAGATTGTGAAAGCGACAGAGAAGATAGTGAAAGCAAGAATTGAGACTTCAATGGAAGACAAAATAGAAAGTTGCTACAGTTCATGCACAGAAAACACAGAAATTGATGAAGTGGATACAGATGACTTGAGTGAACAGGACCTTGAGGTAGAGAATTGGCCAGATGGTATGACATATAATGAAAGACAAGAAAAACGACGGAAGGAAAGACAATACCAAGAAAAATGGACAGAAGTTAAAAACAAATTGAGATTGGCAGGAAGAGGAATATACAAAGAAAAAATAGACTTAGAATGGTGGAAGACATAGGGGGGATTAGTAAAGAAGAGAAGTGGGAAGGGAAAGCCCTGGCCCTACTTCTTATACTAACCCTAACCCTACCACTATAGCTAGCCCTACCTCTTAACTAAGCCTAACCCTAGAACTTGTTCTAAACTTAACCCTAGGACTTATTCTAGACCTAACCCTAATGCTAATACTAAGCCTAACCCTAGAACTTATTCTAAACCTAACTCTAGACCTTGAAAAGACTAACCCTAAGACTTACTAAACCTAACCCTAGGACTAATTCTAAACCTAACTCTAGAACCCACACTAAACCCAACCCTACAACTAATTAATACTTACCATATACTTACCTGGAATACAAAAAACCTTAAAATAACTGACATTTACCATATACTTACCTGGAAGATTCAAATCCTATGAAGAAATTAAAAACAACAATTAAAATTTAAAAAAGCAAAATATATTTATTAAACAAAAAATAACATCAATTCATATACATATCTAACAATTAAAACCATTAAAATATGTTAAAACAATAAGATTAAAAAGAGGTTAAATAAATATCCATTAAAATACAACACATAATTTTCTGACACTAACAACAGTATATAAGAAGCAACTTCAATTGGCAGAATCATTTGCAGCTGAACTAACAGACAGACAACAACAACAATTTACATTGACACAGACTTGCACTTGTCCTGAAGAAGGCAGATATTGACCGAAACGTCGACGACAGTGCAAGGAAGACATTTGACAATTAAAAATAGATAAAAGACCAATTAAAAAAATAAATATACTCACCTTAAAAAACAATAAAAAAACAATTAAAAACCATTTAAAATAAACACATAAAATATACTTACCATGCCAAATTTGGATGAGTGGACGATGGCGTCATGGAGCGGACGCCATTGGACCACAAAACAAAAACAAAAACAAGGATTCCTGGGGGGAAAAGTGTGTGGGATGGACAGTGCACCGCTTTTCCATCTCCGTTCGAAGATGGAAAGGAGCTCCTCTCCTCACCTAACCCTTACCAAAACTTGTAAAACTTAGTACCAGTGGAATATCGCCTCCTAAAAAAGAATAAATACAATTATAATTAAAGTAAACACAAAAGAAAAATACAATAATACTTACCAAAACACAATACTTACCATAACTTAAAATACTTACCTGCACCCGAATTCTACATCCTAACCCTAACACATTTCCTAACCCCAAACCACAAACCCTAACCCCAACACACCTCCTAACCCCAAACCACAAACCCTAACCCTAACACACCTCCTAACCCCAAACCCTAAACCCTAACCCTAACTAATCTCTCAAACCTAACCCTAATCCCAAAAACCCTTACCCCAATTCAATCCTAACCCCAAAACCAGTCCTGAACCCCAATCCAGTATCCCAACCCTAGCCCACATCCTAACCCCAACACACTTAGAACTATACTTAACAACAGTAATTAAAACATTAAAAATTACTTTAGGAACGTTTAATAATATAAAAATTAATTAAGAAAAACATTACCATTAAAAATTCATTTATAAAATTTAAATACATGTATAAGAATAAATATATGTTAAAAAGTAGTTAAAATAGTTAAAAACATTAATACCACTACATTACAAAATAAGTGAAATAAAATACAAGAATAAAAATACAAGACAATTAGTGAACAAATGGGAAGGCTAGAAAAGACAGAAAACCACTAAAATAAATCAGTTGCAAAGAAGACACTGAAAGGAGAACTTCATTGAAAACAAGTGCAAAACAACAAAAACCTAACAGAAGAACATAATTGAAAGAACTTAACAGAAGTGTGCCATCGACCTGAAGAAGGCAGAGTTTGCCGAAACGTCGTCGGGCACACAAAAATATTTTTTGGCCATTTTTTGATTTTTTATAATTTTTTTTGGATTTTTTGATTTTTTCTTAAAAATAAAGGATAAAAAAAGAACATTAACAACTAAAATAAATACAACAAACTCAAAATGGGGAGAAATGAATGGACACAAGTCCTTTATGGTAAACGTCGCCGGCTGGCACGTTTCCAGACAACTGATGGAGGGATGGACCGTGCACTACCCTCCTCAAATTGGAGGGATCTTTCCCCTCACCTAAACCGGCCAGTGCCTCCCTTCCATTATAATGGTTGTCACAGACCCACATATGCTGAGATGGTTAAACAAAACTGGGCACCAAGAGAACCCATAAATAACAATCAAAACACAAACAATGGAACTCAGAGAACTCAACAGACCAATTGGAGAACTTATGGTCCAGAAGTACGTAGGGAACAAGCAGATCCCGAACTACGCAAAAGGATTCGTAAAATACACCAGATAATAAAGACTGTACATCATCTACAGAATGTAGATGTGAATGAAAATAAACACCAACCTAAAACTATTGACAAAATGGTGAAAATCTTGTCAGAAATGATAAAACCAGCTTTAACAAATGAAACAACCCAAGAACTCATTGAAGGAAATGCCAAAAACTGGGGTTATACAACCTGTCAAATTTTGACAGAACATTATGAGAAGGTATTGACGGAACTACTGGATGAGGTTGGAGTACTGTTGGAGGAAGAATGGAAAACTGCATTTGAAGTTGCTGTTAGATGGGCCAAACGAAACATTCCTAGACTAACACAAGATGAAATAGACACTGCGGAAGCACAAATTGAAACGGAATGGAATTCTATAAAGACAGCGGAAGACTTTTTTTCACAACACAATACACCACAGAAACAGAGTCAAGAGACAAAGAATCAGACACCACAGAAAAAACCTCAAGAGACAGTACAACCGAGACTGAAAGAAACAACAGAACAGACAAAAAACACCAATAATCAAGACCAAACAAACAACAATCATACAGAACAAAGAAGTGAGAAAGGTACAGACATGATGGAGAGTCCCAAACTCAAAAGGAAGGAAAAGAGAAATAATAGAACACCAGAAGGAACTCAAAACAAAGAACAAATGGAAACAAAAGGTTCCCAAAAAGACAAAAGGTTGGAAACACCAAAACATAAGACAAGAAAGACAAGAAGGAGAGTTCAAGAATTAACGACAACGGATTCGGACGATTCAGACACAGAAATAGACAAACATTGGACAACAATTTTGGAAGACATTGAATCAAAATTCAATGACGAGACAGAATCAGAAGAGCAAGAATTAAGTGAAGATGAAGAAAACAAAATAGTTTTTTCATTAAAATCATCACCAGAGACATCAAAATTGGACAAACAAATTACAAAAGTGACAAAACATGTAAACACAAAAAGACACATGAAAGATTGGAAACTGGAAGCACAAGAGAGATGTATAATTGTAGGAGATGCCAATTTGGGGATGATTCCTAAATTTATGAAGAAGGATCTACAAATTGATAGTTACCCAGGTGGCCATTTCAGGCACTGCAAGGAAATTATGGAAAGGGCACATGTCCCTAAAGATTTGATCGTGGAAGATGTTATATTGTCGTTTGGAATTGAAAGCAGGATGAACAAGGCTGAAACAACGATAAAGAATCTACAATCTGCAATCAGAGCAACCAAAAAAGCGTTTCCTGACGCATGCATAAGGGTTCAAAAGATAAACTATTCAAAAGAACTTCCTGAGAAAGAAAAACAAAATCTAAAAATTCTAAATACATACATTGACAGAAACCTAAACCAGATACTTACCTTGGATGCGGAGAGATTTGAAGTAGAAGAAAATAAAATACAATGGACAAAAAACACGGCAAAAGAAATGTTGATTCATTGGTGTAGAAATTTGAATATCGCCCCCTAGAGAGAAAAAAGACGGAATACAATTAAATTAAATTAAATATTCCCTGAAGTTAAAAACAAAAGAATATACTAAAATACTTACCATACCTTACAATTGGACGATCGCCTCCTAGAGGAAAATGAATAATTAAAATTAAAATAAACAAATCATTGATTTAAAAACTAAAGTAAAATACTTACCAAAACTTGTAAAACTTAGTACCAGTGGAATATCGCCTCCTAAAAAAGAATAAATACAATTATAATTAAAGTAAACACAAAAGAAAAATACAATAATACTTACCAAAACACAATACTTACCATAACTTAAAATACTTACCTGCACCCGAATTCTACATCCTAACCCTAACACATTTCCTAACCCCAAACCACAAACCCTAACCCCAACACACCTCCTAACCCCAAACCACAAACCCTAACCCTAACACACCTCCTAACCCCAAACCCTAAACCCTAACCCTAACTAATCTCTCAAACCTAACCCTAATCCCAAAAACCCTTACCCCAATTCAATCCTAACCCCAAAACCAGTCCTGAACCCCAATCCAGTATCCCAACCCTAGCCCACATCCTAACCCCAACACACTTAGAACTATACTTAACAACAGTAATTAAAACATTAAAAATTACTTTAGGAACGTTTAATAATATAAAAATTAATTAAGAAAAACATTACCATTAAAAATTCATTTATAAAATTTAAATACATGTATAAGAATAAATATATGTTAAAAAGTAGTTAAAATAGTTAAAAACATTAATACCACTACATTACAAAATAAGTGAAATAAAATACAAGAATAAAAATACAAGACAATTAGTGAACAAATGGGAAGGCTAGAAAAGACAGAAAACCACTAAAATAAATCAGTTGCAAAGAAGACACTGAAAGGAGAACTTCATTGAAAACAAGTGCAAAACAACAAAAACCTAACAGAAGAACATAATTGAAAGAACTTAACAGAAGTGTGCCATCGACCTGAAGAAGGCAGAGTTTGCCGAAACGTCGTCGGGCACACAAAAATATTTTTTGGCCATTTTTTGATTTTTTATAATTTTTTTTGGATTTTTTGATTTTTTCTTAAAAATAAAGGATAAAAAAAGAACATTAACAACTAAAATAAATACAACAAACTCAAAATGGGGAGAAATGAATGGACACAAGTCCTTTATGGTAAACGTCGCCGGCTGGCACGTTTCCAGACAACTGATGGAGGGATGGACCGTGCACTACCCTCCTCAAATTGGAGGGATCTTTCCCCTCACCTAACCCTAACCCTAACCCAAGAAAGTAACAACACAAAGAAAGGCAGAAGAGCAATGGGAATAGAGGAAAGAGTAGGGGAAGTGAGGAGAAACTTCATATGAGAACATGACTAGCCCTAATTCTCTATACTAACCATAACCCTAGTCTCTATACTAAACCTAACTATAGTCTCTACACTAACGCTAACCCTAGTCTCTATTCTAAACATAAGTTTGGTCTCTAAATTAACCCTAGACTCTCTACTTACCTTAACTATAGTAACCCTAACCCTAGCTTCTATACTAACCCTAACTAGTCTCTCTATACTAAGCCTAACCCTAATTCCTATACTAACCCTAACACTAGGACTTACACTAACCCTAACCACAATACTTACCTCATACTTACCATAAGAAATATGAAAAACCTGTAAAAAGACAAAAAATGTTATTAAAAAGTAAAACTCAATAAAACATTAAATTTATCATTAAAAACTTTAAGAAGCTTAATTCATATACAATTACATTAATTAAAACCATTAAAATGCATTGAATCAATTAAAAACACTAAAGACTAAAAATTGGTAAAAATAAAATAAGAGTAAAATACATTACAGAAAATCAGACTCAACAGATAGTATAAAAGGAAGACAATTAAATGCAAGTAACATACTGAACTAAAACCATAGACAGTGAACAACATTAAAACACATTGAATTGTAACCTACCTGATGCACTAGTCCTGAAGAAGGCTGACAGTGGCCGAAACGTCGACGGAAGTGCATTGGAGAACCTAGGATAAATAAAATTCATTAAAAAACATAAATTGAAATTGATTAAAAAGTAAATTAAAACTGAACTAAAAATAATTCTTGGGGACGAAGGGGAGTGACATTGATGAAAAATTAGAAAACCAAATTGGAACTACAGAAACAACAAATAATAGAAAAACTGAAAACCAATAAGACAGCGGAAAAGGAAGAAGGATAGGGTTAAGGAGAAAACGGTCGGTCCCGTGCAACCAGCCCTCCAATATTGGAGGGTCCCCTCTCAAATCGAGGGGATCTTTTCCTAACCTAAACCTGCCAGTGCCCTGGATTCTCCTAGCCCTAATCTTCTCTTCTAAACCTAACTAAACGACCCTAGCTATTAACTTACACTAACTAAGAGAAACCCTAACTTACTGTTAACCCTAACTAAGAGAAACCCTAACCCTAACTAGAAGTGAACCTAACTGATTTACAATTAAAAACTGTCTAAAATTCATAGAAACAATTCATTACAAACCTAAAAATGAGTGAATGGACGATGGTCGGACGACGCCGTCAAAAAATTAACTTAAACGGATGGACCCAGGGGAGGGACAACGGGATGACCCGTGCCTTAATCAGGCCTATGCCTCCCGCATCAACTGCTCCATACCCTGTTCCACATCAGGACATACGGCGCGAACCTGCAGATCCAGATTTTGGGAAACTGGTTCGTAAATTGTATGGGATCATTAAGGTGGTACATCACTTACAGAATGTGGACCCAATTGATGAAAGACCGAAACCAAGGGGAATTACAAGGATGGTGGAGGTATTGACAAACTTGATCAAACCTGCTTTCCCCAATAGCAAAGCAAGAGACCTAATTTTGGGCAATGCTATGAATTGGGGAACCACCACTTGTATGTTGTTACAGGATCATTATCAAGAATGCCTGGCAAAATTGATGGATGATTTGAAGGGTGAACTGACCCCAGACTGGATTAAGGCCTATGAGGTGGCTACCAGATGGGCCAAGAAAAATTTGCCTCGGGTGACAAAAGGGGTGATTGATCATGTAGAAGCACTGATGGTGATTAAGTTTGAAGACGAAAGGAAGACCAAGACAGAAGAAAGAAAGACCAAGACAGACACCCAAGACATCCAGAAAGAATTGAAGTACCAGAAGAAGGAAAAAGAAAAGACAGTGAAGAAGGAAAAACAGAAAGATGAAAAACCAAAGAAGAAAGGAGAACCTCAGGAACACATTGAGGAAACAAAAACACAGATGACACCAGAGAAACCTAAAACACAGAGAGAGAAAAGAAGGCTATACAATGAACAGAAAGGAAAGCCAAAGAAAACAAAGACAAATGATAAATTGATGAAAAAGGAAGAGGAAAATGAGAAATTGAAGACAATAGGAACACCAACACAAAAGAAGAAGACAGGACGACCAAACAGGTTTAGTCCAAGTGAGGAAGAAATGGAAAGTTCAACTGAGGAAGAAATGGAGGGAAACAAAATCTCAATGTCTGAGGAATCAGAATCAGAAGACGTGCACAACTATACATTTAGTGATGAGGAATTACTAGGAGGCATGTCATATAATGAAAGAATAGTGAGGGACAGACAATTAAGGGAACAGGAAAGTCTAATGAAGGAAAAACAAGACCAGGAGAGAAAAAGGAAAGGAGGAACAAGACAGAAGAAAGATGACCAAGAAAGTAACAACACAAAGAAAGGCAGAAGAGCAATGGGAATAGAGGAAAGAGTAGGGGAAGTGAGGAGAAACTTCATATGAGAACATGACTAGCCCTAATTCTCTATACTAACCATAACCCTAGTCTCTATACTAAACCTAACTATAGTCTCTACACTAACGCTAACCCTAGTCTCTATTCTAAACATAAGTTTGGTCTCTAAATTAACCCTAGACTCTCTACTTACCTTAACTATAGTAACCCTAACCCTAGCTTCTATACTAACCCTAACTAGTCTCTCTATACTAAGCCTAACCCTAATTCCTATACTAACCCTAACACTAGGACTTACACTAACCCTAACCACAATACTTACCTCATACTTACCATAAGAAATATGAAAAACCTGTAAAAAGACAAAAAATGTTATTAAAAAGTAAAACTCAATAAAACATTAAATTTATCATTAAAAACTTTAAGAAGCTTAATTCATATACAATTACATTAATTAAAACCATTAAAATGCATTGAATCAATTAAAAACACTAAAGACTAAAAATTGGTAAAAATAAAATAAGAGTAAAATACATTACAGAAAATCAGACTCAACAGATAGTATAAAAGGAAGACAATTAAATGCAAGTAACATACTGAACTAAAACCATAGACAGTGAACAACATTAAAACACATTGAATTGTAACCTACCTGATGCACTAGTCCTGAAGAAGGCTGACAGTGGCCGAAACGTCGACGGAAGTGCATTGGAGAACCTAGGATAAATAAAATTCATTAAAAAACATAAATTGAAATTGATTAAAAAGTAAATTAAAACTGAACTAAAAATAATTCTTGGGGACGAAGGGGAGTGACATTGATGAAAAATTAGAAAACCAAATTGGAACTACAGAAACAACAAATAATAGAAAAACTGAAAACCAATAAGACAGCGGAAAAGGAAGAAGGATAGGGTTAAGGAGAAAACGGTCGGTCCCGTGCAACCAGCCCTCCAATATTGGAGGGTCCCCTCTCAAATCGAGGGGATCTTTTCCTAACCTAACCCTAACCCATTTGAAAATTTCGTTCTAGGACATTTTGTTTGAGCGCAATCATCAAACTTTATTAAAAAAGTCATTTAAGCCTTTTCACAGTGAGATCTATGCGATATGGCCGAGAAATGTAAATTTCATGTTAACTCCCAAACCGCTGCGCAGAAGTCAACCAAACTTCACCCAATAGTGTAATGTATCACATTCTAGTAGTTACATTTAAAAATTTCGTTCTAGGACATTTGGTTTGAGCGCAATCATTAAACTTAATTAAAAAAGTCATTTAAGCCTTTTCACAGTGAGATCTATGCGATATGGCCGAGAAATGTAATTTTGATGTTAACTCCCAAACCGCTGCGCAGAAGTCAACCAAACTTCACCCAATAGTGTATTTTATCACAATCTAGTAGTTACATTTGGAAATTTAGTTCTAGGACATTTGGTTTGAGCGCAATCATCAAACTTAATTAAAAAAGTCATTTAAGCCTTTTCACAGTGAGTTCTATGCGATATGGCCGAGAAATGTAATTTTGATGTTAACTCCCAAACCGCTGCGCAGAAGTCAACCAAACTTCACCCAATAGTGTATTGTATCACAATCTAGTAGTTACATTTGGAAATTTCGTTCTAGGACATTTGGTTTGAGCGCAATCATCAAACTTAATTAAAAAAGTCATTTAAGCCTTTTCACAGTGAGATCTATGCGATATGGCCGAGAAATGTAATTTTGATATTAACTCCAAAACCGCTGCGCAGAAGTCAACCAAACTTCACCCAATAGTGTATTGTATCACAATCTAGTAGTTACATTTGGAAATTTAGTTCTAGGAAATTTGGTTTGAGCGCAATCTTCAAACTTAATTAAAAAAAGTCATTTAAGCCTTCTCACAGTGAGATCTAAGCGATATGGCCGAAATAATGTAATTTTGATGTTAACTCCCAAACCGCTGCGCAGAAGTCAACCAAACTTCACCCAATAGTGTATTGTATCACAATCTAGTAGTTACATGTGGAAATTTGGTTCTAGGACATCTGATTTGAGCGCAATTCTCAAACTTAGGTCAAAAAAGCCATTTAAGCCTTTTCACAGTGAGATCTATGCGATATGGCCGAGAAATGTAATTTTGATGTTAACTCCCAAACCGCTGCGCAGAAGTCAACCAAACTTCACCCAATAGTGTATTTTATCACAATCTAGTAGTTACATTTGGAAATTTAGTTTTAGGACATTTGGTTTGAGCGCAATCTTCAAACTTAATTAAAAAAAGTCATTTAAGCCTTTTCACAGTGAGATTTATGCGATATGGCCGAGAAATGTAATTTTGATGTTCACTCCCAAACCGCTGCGCAGAAGTCAACCAAACTTCACCGATTAGTGTATTGTATCACAATCTAGTAGTTACATGTGGAAATTTGGTTCTAGGACATTTGATTTGAGCGCAATTCTCAAACTTAGGTCAAAAAAGCCGTTTAAGCCTTTTCACAGTGAGATACTGGACTGTCTCAGAAAATTAGAATACACAATATTCTAATTTTCTGAGACAGTCCTGTACATTAATCCACCATTTAAAGCAGGGGTGTCCAAACTTTTTGCAAAGGGGACCAGATTTGGCGTGGTAAAAATGTGGGGGGCCGACCTTGGCTGACGTCCTTTACATAGAACAATATACAGGACTGTCTTAGAAAATTAGAATATTGTGTATTCTAATTTTCTGAGACAGTCCAGTATATGCGATATGGCCGAGAAATGTAATTTTGATGTTTACTCCCAAACCGCTGCGCAGAAGTCAACCAAACTTCACCCAATAGTGTAATGTATCACATTCTAGTAGTTACATTTGAAAATTTCGTTCTAGGACATTTTGTTTGAGCGCAATCATCAAACTTTATTAAAAAAAGTCATTTAAGCCTTTTCACAGTGAGATCTATGCGATATGGCCGAGAAATGTAATTTTGATGTTCACTCCCAAACCGCTGCGCAGAAGTCAACCAAACTTCACCCATTAGTGTATTGTATCACAATCTAGTAGTTACATGTGGAAATTTGGTTCTAGGACATTTGATTTGAGCGCAATCCTCAAACTTAGGTCAAAAAAGCCATTTAAGCCTTTTCACAGTGAGATCTATGCGATATGGCCGAGAAATGTAATTTTGATGTTAACTCCCAAACCGCTGCGCAGAAGTCAACCAAACTTCACCCAATAGTGTATTTTATCACAATCTAGTAGTTACATTTGGAAATTTAGTTTTAGGACATTTGGTTTGAGCGCAATCTTCAAACTTAATTAAAAAAAGTCATTTAAGCCTTTTCACAGTGAGATTTATGCGATATGGCCGAGAAATGTAATTTTGATGTTCACTCCCAAACCGCTGCGCAGAAGTCAACCAAACTTCACCGATTAGTGTATTGTATCACAATCTAGTAGTTACATGTGGAAATTTGGTTCTAGGACATTTGATTTGAGCGCAATTCTCAAACTTAGGTCAAAAAAGCCATTTAAGCCTTTTCACAGTGAGATCTATGCGATATGGTTGAGAAATGTAATTTTGATGTTAACTCCCAAACCGCTGCGCAGAAGTCAACGAAACTTCACCCAATAGTGTATTGTATCACAATCTAGTAGTTACATGTGTAAATTTGGTTGTAGGACATTTGATTTGAGCGCAATCCTCAAACTTAGGTCAAAAAAGCCATTTAAGCCTTTTCACAGTGAGATCTATGCGATATGGCTGAGAAATGTAATTTTGATGTTAACTCCCAAACCGCTGCGCAGAAGTCAACTAAACTTCACCCAATAGTGTATTTTATCACAATCTAGTAGTTACATTTAGAAATTTAGTTCTAGGACATTTGGTTTGAGCGCAATCCTCAAACTTAGGTCAAAAAAGCCATTTAAGCCTTTTCACAGTGAGATCTATGCGATATGGCCGAGAAATGTAATTTTGATGTTAACTCCTAAACCGCTGCGCAGAAGTCAACCAAACTTCACCCAATAGTGTATTGTATCACAATCTAGTAGTTACATGTGGAAATTTCGTTCTAGGACATTTGATTTGAGCGCAATCCTCAAACTTAATTAAAAAAGTCATTTCAGCCTTTTCACAGTGAGATCTATGCGATATTGCCGAGAAATGTAATTTTGATGTTAACTCCCAAACCGCTGCGCAGAAGTAAACCAAACTTCACCCAATTGTGTATTGTATCACAATCTAGTAGTTACATGTGGAAATTTGGTTGTAGGACATTTGATTTGAGCGCAATCCTCAAACTTAGGTCAAAAAAGCCATTTAAGCCTTTTCACAGTGAGATCTATGCGATATGGCCGAGAAATGTAATTTTGATGTTAACTCCTAAACCGCTGCGCAGAAGTAAACCAAACTTCACCCAATAGTGTATTGTATCACAATCTAGTAGTTACATGTGGAAATTTGGTTCTAGGACATTTGATTTGAGCGCAATCCTCAAACTTAGGTCAAAAAAGCCATTTAAGCCTTTTCACAGTGAGATCTACGCGATATGGCTGAGAAATGTAATTTTGATGTTAACTCCCAAACCGCTGCGCAGAAGTCAACCAAACTTCACCCAATAGTGTATTGTATCACAATCTAGTAGTTACATGTGGAAATTTGGTTCTAGGACATTTGATTTGAGCGCAATACTCATACTTAGGTCAAAAAAGCCATTTAAGCCTTTTCACAGTGAGATCTATGCGATATGGCCGAGAAATGTAATTTTGATGTAAACTCCCAAACCGCTGCGCAGAAGTCAACCAAACTTCACCCAATAGTGTATTGTATCACAATCTAGTAGTTACATTTGGAAATTTCGTTCTAGGACATTTGGTTTGAGCGCAATCATCAAACTTAATTAAAAAAGTCATTTAAGCCTTTTCACAGTGAGATCTATGCGATATGGCCAAGAAATGTAATTTTGATGTTAACTCCCAAACCGCTGCGCAGAAGTCAACCAAACTTCACCCAATAGTGTATTTTATCACAATCTAGTAGTTACATTTGGAAATTTAGTTCTAGGACATTTGGTTTGAGCGCAATCTTCAAACTTAATTAAAAAAAGTCATTTAAGCCTTTTCACAGTGAGATCTATGCGATATGGCCGAGAAATGTAAATTTGATGTTAACTCCCAAACCGCTGCGCAGAAGTCAACCAAACTTCACCCAATAGTGTATTGTATCACATTCTAGTAGTTACATTTGAAAATTTCGTTCTAGGACATTTGGTTTGAGCGCAATCATTAAACTTAATTAAAAAAGTCATTTAAGCCTTTTCACAGTGAGATCTATGCGATATGGCCGAGAAATGTAATTTTGATGTTCACTCCCAAACCGCTGCGCAGAAGTCAACCAAACTTCACCCATTAGTGTATTGTATCACAATCTAGTAGTTACATTTGGAAATTTCGTTCTAGGACATTTGGTTTGAGCGCAATCATCAAACTTAATTAAAAAAGTCATTTCAGCCTTTTCACAGTGAGATCTATGCGATATTGCCGAGAAATGTAATTTTGATGTTCACTCCCAAACCGCTGCGCAGAAGTCATCCAAACTTCACCCAATAGTGTATTTTATCACAATCTAGTAGTTACATTTGGAAATTTCGTTCTAGGACATTTGGTTTGAGCGCAATCTTCAAACTTAATTAAAAAAAGCCATTTAAGCCTTTTCACAGTGAAATCTATGCGATATGGCCGAGAAATGTAATTTTGATGTTCACTCCCAAACCGCTGCGCAGAAGTCAACCAAACTTCACCCATTAGTGTATTGTATCACAATCTAGTAGTTACATGTGGAAATTTGGTTCTAGGACATTTGATTTGAGCGCAATTCTCAAACTTAGGTCAAAAAAGCCATTTAAGCCTTTTCACAGTGAGATCTATGCGATATGGTTGAGAAATGTAATTTTGATGTTAACTCCCAAACCGCTGCGCAGAAGTCAACGAAACTTCACCCAATAGTGTATTGTATCACAATCTAGTAGTTACATGTGTAAATTTGGTTGTAGGACATTTGATTTGAGCGCAATCCTCAAACTTAGGTCAAAAAAGCCATTTAAGCCTTTTCACAGTGAGATCTACGCGATATGGCCGAGAAATGTAATTTTGATGTTAACTCCCAAACCGCTGCGCAGAAGTCAACCAAACTTCACCCAATAGTGTATTTTATCACAATCTAGTAGTTACATTTGGAAATTTAGTTTTAGGACATTTGGTTTGAGCGCAATCTTCAAACTTAATTAAAAAAAGTCATTTAAGCCTTTTCACAGTGAGATTTATGCGATATGGCCGAGAAATGTAATTTTGATGTTCACTCCCAAACCGCTGCGCAGAAGTCAACCAAACTTCACCGATTAGTGTATTGTATCACAATCTAGTAGTTACATGTGGAAATTTGGTTCTAGGACATTTGATTTGAGCGCAATTCTCAAACTTAGGTCAAAAAAGCCATTTAAGCCTTTTCACAGTGAGATCTATGCGATATGGCCGAGAAATGTAATTTTGATGTTAACTCCCAAACCGCTGCGCAGAAGTCAACCAAACTTCACCCAATAGTGTATTTTATCACAATCTAGTAGTTACATGTGGAAATTTGGTTCTAGGACATTTGATTTGAGCGCAATCCTCAAACTTAGGTCAAAAAAGCCATTTAAGCCTTTTCACAGTGAGATCTACGCGATATGGCTGAGAAATGTAATTTTGATGTTAACTCCCAAACCGCTGCGCAGAAGTCAACCAAACTTCACCCAATAGTGTATTGTATCACAATCTAGTAGTTACATGTGGAAATTTGGTTCTAGGACATTTGATTTGAGCGCAATCCTCAAACTTAGGTCAAAAAAGCCATTTAAGCCTTTTCACAGTGAGATCTATGCGATATGGCCGAGAAATGTAATTTTGATGTTAACTCCTAAACCGCTGCGCAGAAGTAAACCAAACTTCACCCAATAGTGTATTGTATCACAATCTAGTAGTTACATGTGGAAATTTGGTTCTAGGACATTTGATTTGAGCGCAATCCTCAAACTTAGGTCAAAAAAGCCATTTAAGCCTTTTCACAGTGAGATCTACGCGATATGGCTGAGAAATGTAATTTTGATGTTAACTCCCAAACCGCTGCGCAGAAGTCAACCAAACTTCACCCAATAGTGTATTTTATCACAATCTAGTAGTTACATTTAGAAATGTAGTTCTAGGACATTTGGTTTGTGCGCAATCATCAAACTTAGGTCAAAAAAGCCATTTAAGCCTTTTCACAGTGAGATCTATGCGATATGGCTGAGAAATGTAATTTTGATGTTAACTCCCAAACCGCTGCGCAGAAGTCAACCAAACTTCACCCAATAGTGTATTGTATCACAATCTAGTAGTTACATGTGGAAATTTGGTTCTAGGACATTTGATATGAGCGCAATCCTCAAACTTAGGTCAAAAAAGCCATTTAAGCCTTTTCACAGTGAGATCTATGCGATATGGCCGAGAAATGTAATTTTGATGTTAACTCCCAAACCGCTGCGCAGAAGTAAACCAAACTTCACCCAATAGTGTATTGTATCACAATCTAGTAGTTACATGTGGAAATTTGGTTCTAGGACATTTGATTTGAGCGCAATCATCAAACTTAGGTCAAAAAATCCATTTAAGCCTTTTCACAGTGAGATCTATGCGATATGGCTGAGAAATGTAATTTTGATGTTAACTCCCAAACCGCTGCGCAGAAGTCAACCAAACTTCACCCAATAGTGTATTTTATCACAATCTAGTAGTTACATTTAGAAATTTAGTTCTAGGACATTTGGTTTGAGCGCAATCTTCAAACTTAATTAAAAAAAGTCATTTAAGCCTTTTCACAGTGAGATCTATGCGATATGGCCGAGAAATGTAAATTTGATGTTAACTCCCAAACCGCTGCGCAGAAGTCAACCAAACTTCACCCAATAGTGTATTGTATCACATTCTAGTAGTTACATTTGAAAATTTCGTTCTAGGACATTTGGTTTGAGCGCAATCATTAAACTTAATTAAAAAAGTCATTTAAGCCTTTTCACAGTGAGATCTATGCGATATGGCCGAGAAATGTAATTTTGATGTTCACTCCCAAACCGCTGCGCAGAAGTCAACCAAACTTCACCCATTAGTGTATTGTATCACAATCTAGTAGTTACATTTGGAAATTTCGTTCTAGGACATTTGGTTTGAGCGCAATCATCAAACTTAATTAAAAAAGTCATTTCAGCCTTTTCACAGTGAGATCTATGCGATATTGCCGAGAAATGTAATTTTGATGTTAACTCCCAAACCGCTGCGCAGAAGTAAACCAAACTTCACCCAATTGTGTATTTAATCACAATCTAGTAGTTACATTTAGAAATTTAGTTGTAGGACATTTGGTTTGAGCGCAATCTTCAAACTTAATTAAAAAAAGTCATTTAAGGCTTTTCACAGTGAGATCTATGCGATATGGCCGAGAAATGTAATTTTGATGTTCACTCCCAAACCGCTGCGCAGAAGTCAACCAAACTTCACCCAATAGTGTATTTTATCACAATCTAGTAGTTACATGTGGAAATTTGGTTCTAGGACATTTGATTTGAGCGCAATCCTCAAACTTAGGTCAAAAAAGCCATTTAAGCCTTTTCACAGTGAGATCTATGCGATATGGCCGAGAAATGTAAATTTCATGTTAACTCCCAAACCGCTGCGCAGAAGTCAACCAAACTTCACCCAATAGTGTATTGTATCACATTCTAGTAGTTACATTTAAAAATTTCGTTCTAGGACATTTGGTTTGAGCGCAATCATCAAACTTAATTAAAAAAGTCATTTAAGCCTTTTCACAGTGAGATCTATGCGATATGGCCGAGAAATGTAATTTTGATGTTAACTCCCAAACCGCTGCGCAGAAGTCAACCAAACTTCACCCAATAGTGTATTGTATCACAATCTAGTAGTTACATTTGGAAATTTAGTTTTAGGACATTTGATTTGAGCGCAATCTTCAAACTTAATTAAAAAAAGTCATTTAAGCGTTTTCACAGTGAGATCTATGCGATATGGCCGAGAAATGTAATTTTGATGTTAACTCCCAAACCGCTGCGCAGAAGTCAACCAAACTTCACCCAATAGTGTATTGTATCACAATCTAGTAGTTACATTTGGAAATTTGGTTCTAGGACATTTGATTTGAGCGCATTCCTCAAACTTAGGTCAAAAAAGCCATTTAAGCCTTTTCACAGTGAGATCTATGCGATATGGCCGAGAAATGTAATTTTGATGTTCACTCCCAAACCGCTGCGCAGAAGTCAACCAAACTTCACCCAATAGTGTATTGTATCACATTCTAGTAGTTACATTTAAAAATTTCGTTCTATGACATTTGGTTTGAGCGCAATCATTAAACTTAATTAAAAAAGTCATTTAAGCCTTTTCACAGTGAGATCTATGCGATATGGCCGAGAAATGTAATTTTGATGTTAACTCCCAAACCGCTGCGCAGAAGTAAACCAAACTTCATCCAATAGTGTATTGTATCAAAATCTAGTAGTTACATTTGAAAATTTTGTTCAAGGACATTTTGTTTGAGCGCAATCATCAAACTTAATTAAAAAAGTCATTTAAGCCTTTTCACAGTGAGATCTATGCGATATGGCCGAGAAATGTAATTTTGATGTTAACTCCCAAACCGCTGCGCAGAAGTCAACCAAACTTCACCCAATAGTGTATTGTATCACAATCTAGTAGTTACATGTGGAAATTTGGTTCTAGGACATTTGACTTGAGTGCAATCCCCAAACTTAGGTCAAAAAACCCATTTAAGCCTTTTCACAGTGAGATCTACGCGATATGGCTGAGAAATATAATTTTGATGTTAACTCCCAAACCGATGCGCAGAAGTCAACAAAACTTCACCCAATAGTGTATTTTATCACAATCTAGTAGTTACATTTGGAAATTTAGTTCTAGGACATTTGATTTGAGCGCAATCCTCAAACTTAGGTCAAAAAAGCCATTTAAGCCTTTTCACAGTGAGATCTATGCGATATGGCTGAGAAATGTAATTTTGATGTTAACTCCCAAACCGCTGCGCAGAAGTCAACCAAACTTCACCCAATAGTGTATTGTATCACAATCTAGTAGTTACATGTGGAAATTTGGTTCTAGGACATTTGACTTGAGTGCAATCCCCAAACTTAGGTCAAAAAACCAATTTAAGCCTTTTCACAGTGAGATCTACGCGATATGGCTGAGAAATATAATTTTGATGTTAACTCCCAAACCGATGCGCAGAAGTCAACCAAACTTCACCCAATAGTGTATTGTATCACAATCTAGTAGTTACATTTGAAAATTTTGTTCTAGGACATTTTGTTTGAACGCAATCATCAAACTTAATTAAAAAAGTCATTTAAGCCTTTTCACAGTGAGATCTATGCGATATGGCCGAGAAATGTAATTTTGATGTTAACTCCCAAACCGCTGCGCAGAAGTCAACCAAACTTCACCCATTAGTGTATTGTATCACAATCTAGTAGTTACATGTGGAAATTTTGTTCTAGGACATTTTGTTTGAGCGCAATCCTCAAACTTAGGTCAAAAAAGCCATTTAAGCCTTTTCACAGTGAGATCTATGCGATATGGCCGAGAAATGTAATTTTGATGTTAACTCCCAAACCGCTGCGCAGAAGTCAACCAAACTTCACCCAATAGTGTATTGTATCACAATCTAGTAGTTACATGTGGAAATTTGGTTCTAGGACATTTGACTTGAGTGCAATCCCCAAACTTAGGTCAAAAAACCAATTTAAGCCTTTTCACAGTGAGATCTACGCGATATGGCTGAGAAATATAATTTTGATGTTAACTCCCAAACCGATGCGCAGAAGTCAACCAAACTTCACCCAATAGTGTATTGTATCACAATCTAGTAGTTACATTTGAAAATTTTGTTCTAGGACATTTTGTTTGAACGCAATCATCAAACTTAATTAAAAAAGTCATTTAAGCCTTTTCACAGTGAGATCTATGCGATATGGCCGAGAAATGTAATTTTGATGTTAACTCCCAAACCGCTGCGCAGAAGTCAACCAAACTTCACCCATTAGTGTATTGTATCACAATCTAGTAGTTACATGTGGAAATTTTGTTCTAGGACATTTTGTTTGAGCGCAATCCTCAAACTTAGGTCAAAAAAGCCATTTAAGCCTTTTCACAGTGAGATCTATGCGATATGGCCGAGAAATGTAATTTTGATGTTAACTCCCAAACCGCTGCGCAGAAGTCAACCAAACTTCACCCAATAGTGTATTGTATCACAATCTAGTAGTTACATTTGAAAATTTTGTTCTAGGACATTTTGTTTGAACGCAATCATCAAACTTAATTAAAAAAGTCATTTAAGCCTTTTCATAGTGAGATCTATGCGATATGGCCGAGAAATGTAATTTTGATGTTAACTCCCAAACCGCTGCGCAGAAGTCAACCAAACTTCACCCAATAGTGTATTGTATCACAATCTAGTAGTTACATGTGGAAATTTGGTTATAGGACATTTGATTTGAGCGCAATCCTCAAACTTAGGTCAAAAAAGCCATTTAAGCCTTTTCACAGTGAGATCTATGCGATATGGCCGAGAAATGTAATTTTGATGTTAACTCCCAAACCGCTGCGCAGAAGTCAACCAAACTTAACCCATAGTGTATTGTATCACATTCTAGTAGTTACATTTTAAAATTTCGTTCTAGGACATTTGGTTTGAGCGCAATTATTAAACTTAGGTCAAAAAAGCCATTTAAGCCTTTTCACAGTGAGATCTATGCGAAATGGCCGAAAAATGTAATTTTGATGTTAACTCCCAAACCGCTGCGCAGAAGTAAACCAAACTTCACCCATTAGTGTATTGTATCACAATCTAGTAGTTACATGTGGAAATTTTGTTCTAGGACATTTTGTTTGAGCGCAATCCTCAAACTTAGGTCAAAAAAGCCATTTAAGCCTTTTCACAGTGAGATCTATGCGATATGGCCGAGAAATGTAATTTTGAAGTTAACTCCCAAACCGCTGCGCAGAAG
The DNA here is from genome assembly GCF_030265065.1 of Corythoichthys intestinalis. Classification (NCBI taxonomy): domain Eukaryota; kingdom Metazoa; phylum Chordata; class Actinopteri; order Syngnathiformes; family Syngnathidae; genus Corythoichthys; species Corythoichthys intestinalis. Next base: position 705,863 of record NW_026651608.1, on the reverse strand, counting down.
TCAACCAAACTTCACCCAATAGTGTATTGTATCACAATCTCGTAGTTACATTTGAAAATTTTGTTCTAGGACATTTTGTTTGAACGCAATCATCAAACTTAATTAAAAAAGTCATTTAAGCCTTTTCATAGTGAGATCTATGCGATATGGCCGAGAAATGTAATTTTGATGTTAACTCCCAAACCGCTGCGCAGAAGTCAACCAAACTTCACCCAATAGTGTATTGTATCACAATCTAGTAGTTACATGTGGAAATTTGGTTATAGGACATTTGATTTGAGCGCAATCCTCAAACTTATGTCAAAAAAGCCATTTAAGCCTTTTCACAGTGAGATCTATGCGATATGGCCGAGAAATGTAATTTTGATGTTAACTCCCAAACCGCTGCGCAGAAGTCAACCAAACTTCACCCAATAGTGTATTTTATCACAATCTAGTAGTTACATTTGGAAATTTAGTTCTAGGACATTTGATTTGAGCGCAATCTTGAAACTTAATTAAAAAAAGTCATTTAAGCCTTTTCACAGTGAGATCTATGCGATATGGCCGAGAAATGTAATTTTGATGTTCACTCCCAAACCGCTGCGCAGAAGTCAACCAAACTTCAACCATTAGTGAATTGTATCACAATCTAGTAGTTACATGTGGAAATTTGGTTCTAGGACATTTGATTTGAGCGCAATCCTCAAACTTAGGTCAAAAAAGCCATTTAAGCCTTTTCACAGTGAGATCTATGCGATATGGCCGAGAAATGTAATTTTGATGTTAACTCCCAAACCGCTGCGCAGAAGTCAACCAAACTTCACCCAATAGTGTATTGTATCAAAATCTAGTAGTTACATTTGAAAATTTTGTTCTAGGACATTTTGTTTGAGCGCAATCATCAAACTTAATTAAAAAAGTCATTTAAGCCTTTTCACAGTGAGATCTATGCGATATGGCCGAGAAATGTAATTTTGATGTTAACTCCCAAACCGCTGCGCAGAAGTCAACCAAACTTCACCCATTAGTGTATTTTATCACAATCTAGTAGTTACATGTGGAAATTTGGTTCTAGGACATTTGATTTGAGCGCAATCCTCAAACTTAGGTCAAAAAAGCCATTTAAGCCTTTTCACAGTGAGATCTATGCGATATGGCCGAGGAATGTAATTTTGATGTTAACTCCCAAACCGCTGCGCAGAAGTCAACCAAACTTCACCCAATAGTGTATTGTATCACAATCTAGTAGTTACATTTAAAAATTTTGTTCTAGGACATTTTGTTTGAACGCAATCATCAAACTTAATTAAAAAAGTCATTTAAGCCTTTTCACAGTGAGATCTATGCGATATGGCCGAGAAATGTAATTTTGATGTTAACTCCCAAACCGCTGCGCAGAAGTCAACCAAACTTCACCCATTAGTGTATTTTATCACAATCTAGTAGTTACATGTGGAAATTTGGTTCTAGGACATTTGATTTGAGCGCAATCCTCAAACTTAGGTCAAAAAAGCCATTTAAGCCTTTTCACAGTGAGATCTATGCGATATGGCCGAGAAATGTAATTTTGATGTTAACTCCCAAACCGCTGCGCAGAAGTCAACCAAACTTCACCCAATAGTGTATTGTATCACAATCTAGTAGTTACATTTGAAAATTTTGTTCTAGGACATTTTGTTTGAACGCAATCATCAAACTTAATTAAAAAAGTCATTTAAGCCTTTTCACAGTGAGATCTATGCGATATGGCCGAGAAATGTAATTTTGATGTTAACTCCCAAACCGCTGCGCAGAAGTCAACCAAACTTCACCCAATAGTGTATTGTATCACAATCTAGTAGTTACATTTGAAAATTTTGTTCTAGGAAATTTTGTTTGAGCGCAATCATCAAACTTAATTAAAAAAGTCATTTAAGCCTTTTCACAGTGAGATCTATGCGATATGGCCGAGAAATGTAATTTTGATGTTACCTCCCAAACCGCTGCGCAGAAGTCAACCAAACTTCACCCATTAGTGTATTTTATCACAATCTAGTAGTTACATGTGGAAATTTGGTTCTAGGACATTTGATTTGAGCGCAATCCTCAAACTTAGGTCAAAAAAGCCATTTAAGCCTTTTCACAGTGAGATCTATGCGATATGGCCGAGAAATGTAATTTTGATGTTAACTCCCAAACCGCTGCGCAGAAGTCAACCAAACTTCAGCCAATAGTGTATTGTATCACAATCTAGTAGTTACATTTAAAAATTTTGTTCTAGGACATTTTGTTTGAACGCAATCATCAAACTTAATTAAAAAAGTCATTTAAGCCTTTTCACAGTGAGATCTATGCGATATGGCCGAGAAATGTAATTTTGATGTTAACTCCCAAACCGCTGCGCAGAAGTCAACCAAACTTCACCCATTAGTGTATTGTATCACAATCTAGTAGTTACATGTGGAAATTTGGTTATAGGACATTTGATTTGAGCGCAATCCTCAAACTTAGGTCAAAAAAGCCATTTAAGCCTTTTCACAGTGAGATCTATGCGATATGGCCGAGAAATGTAATTTTGATGTTAACTCCCAAACCGCTGCGCAGAAGTCAACCAAACTTCACCCAATAGTGTATTGTATCACATTCTAGTAGTTACATTTTAAAATTTCGTTCAAGGACATTTGGTTTGAGCGCAATTATTAAACTTAGGTCAAAAAAGCCATTTAATCCTTTTCACAGTGAGATCTATGCGATATGGCCGAGAAATGTAATTTTGATGTTAACTCCCAAACCGCTGCGCAGAAGTAAACCAAACTTCACCCATTAGTGTATTGTATCACAATCTAGTAGTTACATGTGGAAATTTGGTTCTAGGACATTTGATTTGAGCGCAATCCTCAAACTTAGGTCAAAAAAGCCATTTAAGCCTTTTCACAGTGAGATCTATGCGATATGGCCGAGAAATGTAATTTTGATGTTAACTCCCAAACCGCTGCGCAGAAGTCAACCAAACTTCACCCAATAGCGTATTGTATCACAATCTAGTAGTTACATTTGAAAATTTTGTTCTAGGACATTTTGTTTGAGCGCAATCCTCAAACTTAGGTCAAAAAAGCCATTTAAGCCTTTTCACAGTGAGATCAATGCGATATGGCCGAGAAATGTAATTTTGATGTTAACTCCCAAACCGCTGCGCAGAAGTCAACCAAACTTCACCCAATAGTGTATTGTATCACATTCTAGTAGTTACATTTGAAAATTTTGTTCTAGGACATTTTGTTTGAACGCAATCATCAAACTTAATTAAAAAAGTCATTTAAGCCTTTTCACAGTGAGATCTATGCGATATGGCCGAGAAATGTAATTTTGATGTTAACTCCCAAACCGCTGCGCAGAAGTCAACCAAACTTCACCCAATAGTGTATTGTATCACATTCTAGTAGTTACATTTGAAAATTTTGTTCTAGGACATTTTGTTTGAGCGCAATCATCAAACTTAATTAAAAAAGTCATTTAAGCCTTTTCACAGTGAGATCTATGCGATATGGCCGAGAAATGTAATTTTGATGTTAACTCCCAAACCGCTGCGCAGAAGTCAACCAAACTTCACCCAATAGTGTATTGTATCACAATCTAGTAGTTACATTTGAAAATTTTGTTCTAGGACATTTTGTTTGAGCGCAATCCTCAAACTTAGGTCAAAAAAGCCATTTAAGCCTTTTCACAGTGAGATCTATGCGATATGGCCGAGAAATGTAATTTTGATGTTAACTCCCAAACCGCTGCGCAGAAGTCAACCAAACTTCACCCAATAGTGTATTGTATCACATTCTAGTAGTTACATTTGAAAATTTCGTTCTAGGACATTTGGTTTGAGCGCAATCATTAAACTTAGGTCAAAAAAGCCATTTAAGCCTTTTCACAGTGAGATCTATGCGATATGGCCGAGAAATGTAATTTTGATGTTAACTCCCAAACCGCTGCGCAGAAGTCAACTAAACTTCACCCAATAGTGTATTGTATCACATTCTAGTAGTTACATTTGAAAATTTCGTTCTAGGACATTTGGTTTGAGCGCAATCATTAAACTTAATTAAAAAAGTCATTTAAGCCTTTTCACAGTGAGATCTATGCGATATGGCCGAGAAATGTAATTTTGATGTTAACTCCCAAACCGCTGCGCAGAAGTCAACCAAACTTCACCCAATAGTGTATTGTATCACAATCTAGTAGTTACATTTGAAAATTTTGTTCTAGGACATTTTGTTTGAACGCAATCATCAAACTTAATTAAAAAAGTCATTAAAGCCTTTTCACAGTGAGATCTATGCGATATGGCCGAGAAATGTAATTTTGATGTTAACTCCCAAACCGCTGCGCAGAAGTCAACCAAACTTCACCCATTAGTGTATTGTATCACAATCTAGTAGTTACATGTGGAAATTTGGTTCTAGGACATTTGATTTGAGCGCAATCCCCAAACTTAGGTCAAAAAAGCCATTTAAGCCTTTTCACAGTGAGATCTATGCGATATGGCCGAGAAATGTAATTTTGATGTTAACTCCCAAACCGCTGCGCAGAAGTCAACCAAACTTCACCCAATAGTGTATTGTATCACAATCTAGTAGTTACATTTGAAAATTTTGTTCTAGGACATTTTGTTTGAGCGCAATCCTCAAACTTAGGTCAAAAAAGCCATTTAAGCCTTTTCACAGTGAGATCAATGCGATATGGCCGAGAAATGTAATTTTGATGTTAACTCCCAAACCGCTGCGCAGAAGTCAACCAAACTTCACCCAATAGTGTATTGTATCACATTCTAGTAGTTACATTTGAAAATTTCGTTCTAGGACATTTGGTTTGAGCGCAATTATTAAACTTAGGTCAAAAAAGCCATTTAAGCCTTTTCACAGTGAGATCTATGCGATATGGCCGAGAAATGTAATTTTGATGTTAACTCCCAAACCGCTGCGCAGAAGTCAACCAAACTTCACCCATTAGTGTATTGTATCACAATCTAGTAGTTACATGTGGAAATTTGGTTATAGGACATTTGATTTGAGCGCAATCCTCAAACTTAGGTCAAAAAAGCCATTTAAGCCTTTTCACAGTGAGATCTATGCGATATGGCCGAGAAATGTAATTTTGATGTTCACTCCCAAACCGCTGCGCAGAAGTCAACCAAACTTCACCCAATAGTGTATTGTATCACAATCTAGTAGTTACATTTGAAAATTTTGTTCTAGGACATTTTGTTTGAACGCAATCATCAAACTTAATTAAAAAAGTCATTTAAGCCTTTTCACAGTGAGATCTATGCGATATGGCCGAGAAATGTAATTTTGATGTTAACTCTAAAACTGCTGCGCAGAAGTCAACCAAACTTCACCCATTAGTGTATTGTATCACAATCTAGTAGTTACATGTGGAAATTTGGTTATTGGACATTTGATTTGAGCGCAATCCTCAAACTTAGGTCAAAAAAGCCATTTAAGCCTTTTCACAGTGAGATCTATGCGATATGGCCGAGAAATGTAATTTTGATGTTAACTTTCAAACCGCTGCGCAGAAGTCAACCAAACTTCACCCATTAGTGTATTGTATCACAATCTAGTAGTTACATGTGGAAATTTGGTTCTAGGACATTTGATTTGAGCGCAATCCTCAAACTTAGGTCAAAAAAGCCATTTAAGCCTTTTCACAGTGAGATCTATGCGATATGGCCGAGAAATGTAATTTTGATGTTAACTCCCAAACCGCTGCGCAGAAGTCAACCAAACTTCACCCAATAGTGTATTGTATCACATTCTAGTAGTTACATTTGAAAATTTCGTTCTAGGACATTTGGTTTGAGCGCAATTATTAAACTTAGGTCAAAAAAGCCATTTAAGCCTTTTCACAGTGAGATCTATGCGATATGGCCGAGAAATGTAATTTTGATGTTAACTCCCAAACCGCTGCGCAGAAGTCAACCAAACTTCACCCATTAGTGTATTGTATCACAATCTAGTAGTTACATGTGGAAATTTGGTTCTAGGACATTTGATTTGAGCGCAATCCTCAAACTTAGGTCAAAAAAGCCATTTAAGCCTTTTCACAGTGAGATCTATGCGATATGGCCGAGAAATGTAATTTTGATGTTAACTCCCAAACCGCTGCGCAGAAGTCAACCAAACTTCACCCAATAGTGTATTGTATCACAATCTAGTAGTTACATTTGAACATTTTGTTCTAGGACATTTTGTTTGAGCGCAATCCTCAAACTTAGGTCAAAAAAGCCATTTAAGCCTTTTCACAGTGAGATCAATGCGATATGGCCGAGAAATGTAATTTTGATGTTAACTCCCAAACCGCTGCGCAGAAGTCAACCAAACTTCACCCAATAGTGTATTGTATCACATTCTAGTAGTTACATTTGAAAATTTTGTTCTAGGACATTTTGTTTGAACGCAATCATCAAACTTAATTAAAAAAGTCATTTAAGCCTTTTCACAGTGAGATCTATGCGATATGGCCGAGAAATGTAATTTTGATGTTAACTCCCAAACCGCTGCGCAGAAGTCAACCAAACTTCACCCAATAGTGTATTGTATCACATTCTAGTAGTTACATTTGAAAATTTTGTTCTAGGACATTTTGTTTGAGCGCAATCATCAAACTTAATTAAAAAAGTCATTTAAGCCTTTTCACAGTGAGATCTATGCGATATGGCCGAGAAATGTAATTTTGATGTTAACTCCCAAACCGCTGCGCAGAAGTCAACCAAACTTCACCCAATAGTGTATTGTATCACAATCTAGTAGTTACATTTGAAAATTTTGTTCTAGGACATTTTGTTTGAGCGCAATCCTCAAACTTAGGTCAAAAAAGCCATTTAAGCCTTTTCACAGTGAGATCTATGCGATATGGCCGAGAAATGTAATTTTGATGTTAACTCCCAAACCGCTGCGCAGAAGTCAACCAAACTTCACCCAATAGTGTATTGTATCACATTCTAGTAGTTACATTTGAAAATTTCGTTCTAGGACATTTGGTTTGAGCGCAATCATTAAACTTAGGTCAAAAAAGCCATTTAAGCCTTTTCACAGTGAGATCTATGCGATATGGCCGAGAAATGTAATTTTGATGTTAACTCCCAAACCGCTGCGCAGAAGTCAACCAAACTTCACCCAATAGTGTATTGTATCACATTCTAGTAGTTACATTTGAAAATTTTGTTCTAGGACATTTTGTTTGAATGCAATCATCAAACTTAATTAAAAAAGTCATTTAAGCCTTTTCACAGTGAGATCTATGCGATATGGCCGAGAAATGTAATTTTGATGTTAACTCCCAAACCGCTGCGCAGAAGTCAACCAAACTTCACCCATTAGTGTATTGTATCACAATCTAGTAGTTACATGTGGAAATTTGGTTATAGGACATTTGATTTGAGCGCAATCCTCAAACTTAGGTCAAAAAAGCCATTTAAGCCTTTTCACAGTGAGATCTATGCGATATGGCCGAGAAATGTAATTTTGATGTTCACTCCCAAACCGCTGCGCAGAAGTCAACCAAACTTCACCCAATAGTGTATTGTATCACAATCTAGTAGTTACATTTGAAAATTTTGTTCTAGGACATTTTGTTTGAACGCAATCATCAAACTTAATTAAAAAAGTCATTTAAGCCTTTTCACAGTGAGATCTATGCGATATGGCCGAGAAATGTAATTTTGATGTTAACTCTAAAACTGCTGCGCAGAAGTCAACCAAACTTCACCCATTAGTGTATTGTATCACAATCTAGTAGTTACATGTGGAAATTTGGTTATTGGACATTTGATTTGAGCGCAATCCTCAAACTTAGGTCAAAAAAGCCATTTAAGCCTTTTCACAGTGAGATCTATGCGATATGGCCGAGAAATGTAATTTTGATGTTAACTCCCAAACCGCTGCGCAGAAGTCAACCAAACTTCACCCAATAGTGTATTGTATCACAATCTAGTAGTTACATTTGAAAATTTTGTTCTAGGACATTTTGTTTGAACGCAATCATCAAACTTAATTAAAAAAGTCATTTAAGCCTTTTCACAGTGAGATCTATGCGATATGGCCGAGAAATGTAATTTTGATGTTAACTCCCAAACCGCTGCGCAGAAGTCAACCAAACTTCACCCATTAGTGTATTGTATCACAATCTAGTAGTTACATGTGGAAATTTGGTTATAGGACATTTGATTTGAGCGCAATCCTCAAACTTAGGTCAAAAAAGCCATTTAAGCCTTTTCACAGTGAGATCTATGCGATATGGCCGAGAAATGTAATTTTGATGTTAACTCCCAAACCGCTGCGCAGAAGTCAACCAAACTTCACCCATTAGTGTATTGTATCACAATCTAGTAGTTACATGTGGAAATTTGGTTCTAGGACATTTTGTTTGAACGCAATCATCAAACTTAATTAAAAAAGTCATTTAAGCCTTTTCACAGTGAGATCTATGCGATATGGCCGAGAAATGTAATTTTGATGTTAACTCCCAAACCGCTGCGCAGAAGTCAACCAAACTTCACCCATTAGTGTATTGTATCACAATCTAGTAGTTACATGTGGAAATTTTGTTCTAGGACATTTTGTTTGAGCGCAATCCTCAAACTTAGGTCAAAAAAGCCATTTAAGCCTTTTCACAGTGAGATCTATGCGATATGGCCGAGAAATGTAATTTTGAAGTTAACTCCCAAACCGCTGCGCAGAAGTCAACCAAACTTCACCCAATAGTGTATTGTATCACAATCTCGTAGTTACATTTGAAAATTTTGTTCTAGGACATTTTGTTTGAACGCAATCATCAAACTTAATTAAAAAAGTCATTTAAGCCTTTTCATAGTGAGATCTATGCGATATGGCCGAGAAATGTAATTTTGATGTTAACTCCCAAACCGCTGCGCAGAAGTCAACCAAACTTCACCCAATAGTGTATTGTATCACAATCTAGTAGTTACATGTGGAAATTTGGTTATAGGACATTTGATTTGAGCGCAATCCTCAAACTTAGGTCAAAAAAGCCATTTAAGCCTTTTCACAGTGAGATCTATGCGATATGGCCGAGAAATGTAATTTTGATGTTAACTCCCAAACCGCTGCGCAGAAGTCAACCAAACTTCACCCAATAGTGTATTTTATCACAATCTAGTAGTTACATTTGGAAATTTAGTTCTAGGACATTTGATTTGAGCGCAATCTTGAAACTTAATTAAAAAAAGTCATTTAAGCCTTTTCACAGTGAGATCTATGCGATATGGCCGAGAAATGTAATTTTGATGTTCACTCCCAAACCGCTGCGCAGAAGTCAACCAAACTTCAACCATTAGTGAATTGTATCACAATCTAGTAGTTACATGTGGAAATTTGGTTCTAGGACATTTGATTTGAGCGCAATCCTCAAACTTAGGTCAAAAAAGCCATTTAAGCCTTTTCACAGTGAGATCTATGCGATATGGCCGAGAAATGTAATTTTGATGTTAACTCCCAAACCGCTGCGCAGAAGTCAACCAAACTTCACCCAATAGTGTATTGTATCAAAATCTAGTAGTTACATTTGAAAATTTTGTTCTAGGACATTTTGTTTGAGCGCAATCATCAAACTTAATTAAAAAAGTCATTTAAGCCTTTTCACAGTGAGATCTATGCGATATGGCCGAGAAATGTAATTTTGATGTTAACTCCCAAACCGCTGCGCAGAAGTAAACCAAACTTCACCCATTAGGGTATTTTATCACAATCTAGTAGTTACATGTTGAAATTTGGTTCTAGGACATTTGATTTGAGCGCAATCCTCAAACTTAGGTCAAAAAAGCCATTTAAGCCTTTTCACAGTGAGATCTATGCGATATGGCCGAGAAATGTAATTTTGATGTTAACTCCCAAACCGCTGCGCAGAAGTCAACCAAACTTCACCCAATAGTGTATTGTATCACAATCTAGTAGTTACATTTGAAAATTTTGTTCTAGGAAATTTTGTTTGAGCGCAATCATCAAACTTAATTAAAAAAGTCATTTAAGCCTTTTCACAGTGAGATCTATGCGATATGGCCGAGAAATGTAATTTTGATGTTAACTCCCAAACCGCTGCGCAGAAGTCAACCAAACTTCACCCATTAGTGTATTTTATCACAATCTAGTAGTTACATGTGGAAATTTGGTTCTAGGACATTTGATTTGAGCGCAATCCTCAAACTTAGGTCAAAAAAGCCATTTAAGCCTTTTCACAGTGAGATCTATGCGATATGGCCGAGGAATGTAATTTTGATGTTAACTCCCAAACCGCTGCGCAGAAGTCAACCAAACTTCACCCAATAGTGTATTGTATCACAATCTAGTAGTTACATTTAAAAATTTTGTTCTAGGACATTTTGTTTGAACGCAATCATCAAACTTAATTAAAAAAGTCATTTAAGCCTTTTCACAGTGAGATCTATGCGATATGGCCGAGAAATGTAATTTTGATGTTAACTCCCAAACCGCTGCGCAGAAGTCAACCAAACTTCACCCATTAGTGTATTTTATCACAATCTAGTAGTTACATGTGGAAATTTGGTTATTGGACATTTGATTTGAGCGCAATCCTCAAACTTAGGTCAAAAAAGCCATTTAAGCCTTTTCACAGTGAGATCTATGCGATATGGCCGAGAAATGTAATTTTGATGTTAACTTTCAAACCGCTGCGCAGAAGTCAACCAAACTTCACCCATTAGTGTATTGTATCACAATCTAGTAGTTACATGTGGAAATTTGGTTCTAGGACATTTGATTTGAGCGCAATCCTCAAACTTAGGTCAAAAAAGCCATTTAAGCCTTTTCACAGTGAGATCTATGCGATATGGCCGAGAAATGTAATTTTGATGTTAACTCCCAAACCGCTGCGCAGAAGTCAACCAAACTTCACCCAATAGTGTATTGTATCACATTCTAGTAGTTACATTTGAAAATTTCGTTCTAGGACATTTGGTTTGAGCGCAATTATTAAACTTAGGTCAAAAAAGCCATTTAAGCCTTTTCACAGTGAGATCTATGCGATATGGCCGAGAAATGTAATTTTGATGTTAACTCCCAAACCGCTGCGCAGAAGTCAACCAAACTTCACCCATTAGTGTATTGTATCACAATCTAGTAGTTACATGTGGAAATTTGGTTCTAGGACATTTGATTTGAGCGCAATCCTCAAACTTAGGTCAAAAAAGCCATTTAAGCCTTTTCACAGTGAGATCTATGCGATATGGCCGAGAAATGTAATTTTGATGTTAACTCCCAAACCGCTGCGCAGAAGTCAACCAAACTTCACCCAATAGTGTATTGTATCACAATCTAGTAGTTACATTTGAACATTTTGTTCTAGGACATTTTGTTTGAGCGCAATCCTCAAACTTAGGTCAAAAAAGCCATTTAAGCCTTTTCACAGTGAGATCAATGCGATATGGCCGAGAAATGTAATTTTGATGTTAACTCCCAAACCGCTGCGCAGAAGTCAACCAAACTTCACCCAATAGTGTATTGTATCACATTCTAGTAGTTACATTTGAAAATTTTGTTCTAGGACATTTTGTTTGAACGCAATCATCAAACTTAATTAAAAAAGTCATTTAAGCCTTTTCACAGTGAGATCTATGCGATATGGCCGAGAAATGTAATTTTGATGTTAACTCCCAAACCGCTGCGCAGAAGTCAACCAAACTTCACCCAATAGTGTATTGTATCACATTCTAGTAGTTACATTTGAAAATTTTGTTCTAGGACATTTTGTTTGAGCGCAATCATCAAACTTAATTAAAAAAGTCATTTAAGCCTTTTCACAGTGAGATCTATGCGATATGGCCGAGAAATGTAATTTTGATGTTAACTCCCAAACCGCTGCGCAGAAGTCAACCAAACTTCACCCAATAGTGTATTGTATCACAATCTAGTAGTTACATTTGAAAATTTTGTTCTAGGACATTTTGTTTGAGCGCAATCCTCAAACTTAGGTCAAAAAAGCCATTTAAGCCTTTTCACAGTGAGATCTATGCGATATGGCCGAGAAATGTAATTTTGATGTTAACTCCCAAACCGCTGCGCAGAAGTCAACCAAACTTCACCCAATAGTGTATTGTATCACATTCTAGTAGTTACATTTGAAAATTTCGTTCTAGGACATTTGGTTTGAGCGCAATCATTAAACTTAGGTCAAAAAAGCCATTTAAGCCTTTTCACAGTGAGATCTATGCGATATGGCCGAGAAATGTAATTTTGATGTTAACTCCCAAACCGCTGCGCAGAAGTCAACCAAACTTCACCCAATAGTGTATTGTATCACATTCTAGTAGTTACATTTGAAAATTTTGTTCTAGGACATTTTGTTTGAATGCAATCATCAAACTTAATTAAAAAAGTCATTTAAGCCTTTTCACAGTGAGATCTATGCGATATGGCCGAGAAATGTAATTTTGATGTTAACTCCCAAACCGCTGCGCAGAAGTCAACCAAACTTCACCCATTAGTGTATTGTATCACAATCTAGTAGTTACATGTGGAAATTTGGTTATAGGACATTTGATTTGAGCGCAATCCTCAAACTTAGGTCAAAAAAGCCATTTAAGCCTTTTCACAGTGAGATCTATGCGATATGGCCGAGAAATGTAATTTTGATGTTCACTCCCAAACCGCTGCGCAGAAGTCAACCAAACTTCACCCAATAGTGTATTGTATCACAATCTAGTAGTTACATTTGAAAATTTTGTTCTAGGACATTTTGTTTGAACGCAATCATCAAACTTAATTAAAAAAGTCATTTAAGCCTTTTCACAGTGAGATCTATGCGATATGGCCGAGAAATGTAATTTTGATGTTAACTCTAAAACTGCTGCGCAGAAGTCAACCAAACTTCACCCATTAGTGTATTGTATCACAATCTAGTAGTTACATGTGGAAATTTGGTTATTGGACATTTGATTTGAGCGCAATCCTCAAACTTAGGTCAAAAAAGCCATTTAAGCCTTTTCACAGTGAGATCTATGCGATATGGCCGAGAAATGTAATTTTGATGTTAACTCCCAAACCGCTGCGCAGAAGTCAACCAAACTTCACCCAATAGTGTATTGTATCACAATCTAGTAGTTACATTTGAAAATTTTGTTCTAGGACATTTTGTTTGAACGCAATCATCAAACTTAATTAAAAAAGTCATTTAAGCCTTTTCACAGTGAGATCTATGCGATATGGCCGAGAAATGTAATTTTGATGTTAACTCCCAAACCGCTGCGCAGAAGTCAACCAAACTTCACCCATTAGTGTATTGTATCACAATCTAGTAGTTACATGTGGAAATTTGGTTATAGGACATTTGATTTGAGCGCAATCCTCAAACTTAGGTCAAAAAAGCCATTTAAGCCTTTTCACAGTGAGATCTATGCGATATGGCCGAGAAATGTAATTTTGATGTTAACTCCCAAACCGCTGCGCAGAAGTCAACCAAACTTCACCCAATAGTGTATTGTATCACAATCTAGTAGTTACATTTGAACATTTTGTTCTAGGACATTTTGTTTGAGCGCAATCCTCAAACTTAGGTCAAAAAAGCCATTTAAGCCTTTTCACAGTGAGATCAATGCGATATGGCCGAGAAATGTAATTTTGATGTTAACTCCCAAACCGCTGCGCAGAAGTCAACCAAACTTCACCCAATAGTGTATTGTATCACATTCTAGTAGTTACATTTGAAAATTTTGTTCTAGGACATTTTGTTTGAACGCAATCATCAAACTTAATTAAAAAAGTCATTTAAGCCTTTTCACAGTGAGATCTATGCGATATGGCCGAGAAATGTAATTTTGATGTTAACTCCCAAACCGCTGCGCAGAAGTCAACCAAACTTCACCCAATAGTGTATTGTATCACATTCTAGTAGTTACATTTGAAAATTTTGTTCTAGGACATTTTGTTTGAGCGCAATCATCAAACTTAATTAAAAAAGTCATTTAAGCCTTTTCACAGTGAGATCTATGCGATATGGCCGAGAAATGTAATTTTGATGTTAACTCCCAAACCGCTGCGCAGAAGTCAACCAAACTTCACCCAATAGTGTATTGTATCACAATCTAGTAGTTACATTTGAAAATTTTGTTCTAGGACATTTTGTTTGAGCGCAATCCTCAAACTTAGGTCAAAAAAGCCATTTAAGCCTTTTCACAGTGAGATCTATGCGATATGGCCGAGAAATGTAATTTTGATGTTAACTCCCAAACCGCTGCGCAGAAGTCAACCAAACTTCACCCAATAGTGTATTGTATCACATTCTAGTAGTTACATTTGAAAATTTCGTTCTAGGACATTTGGTTTGAGCGCAATCATTAAACTTAGGTCAAAAAAGCCATTTAAGCCTTTTCACAGTGAGATCTATGCGATATGGCCGAGAAATGTAATTTTGATGTTAACTCCCAAACCGCTGCGCAGAAGTCAACCAAACTTCACCCAATAGTGTATTGTATCACATTCTAGTAGTTACATTTGAAAATTTTGTTCTAGGACATTTTGTTTGAATGCAATCATCAAACTTAATTAAAAAAGTCATTTAAGCCTTTTCACAGTGAGATCTATGCGATATGGCCGAGAAATGTAATTTTGATGTTAACTCCCAAACCGCTGCGCAGAAGTCAACCAAACTTCACCCATTAGTGTATTGTATCACAATCTAGTAGTTACATGTGGAAATTTGGTTATAGGACATTTGATTTGAGCGCAATCCTCAAACTTAGGTCAAAAAAGCCATTTAAGCCTTTTCACAGTGAGATCTATGCGATATGGCCGAGAAATGTAATTTTGATGTTCACTCCCAAACCGCTGCGCAGAAGTCAACCAAACTTCACCCAATAGTGTATTGTATCACAATCTAGTAGTTACATTTGAAAATTTTGTTCTAGGACATTTTGTTTGAACGCAATCATCAAACTTAATTAAAAAAGTCATTTAAGCCTTTTCACAGTGAGATCTATGCGATATGGCCGAGAAATGTAATTTTGATGTTAACTCTAAAACTGCTGCGCAGAAGTCAACCAAACTTCACCCATTAGTGTATTGTATCACAATCTAGTAGTTACATGTGGAAATTTGGTTATTGGACATTTGATTTGAGCGCAATCCTCAAACTTAGGTCAAAAAAGCCATTTAAGCCTTTTCACAGTGAGATCTATGCGATATGGCCGAGAAATGTAATTTTGATGTTAACTCCCAAACCGCTGCGCAGAAGTCAACCAAACTTCACCCAATAGTGTATTGTATCACAATCTAGTAGTTACATTTGAAAATTTTGTTCTAGGACATTTTGTTTGAACGCAATCATCAAACTTAATTAAAAAAGTCATTTAAGCCTTTTCACAGTGAGATCTATGCGATATGGCCGAGAAATGTAATTTTGATGTTAACTCCCAAACCGCTGCGCAGAAGTCAACCAAACTTCACCCATTAGTGTATTGTATCACAATCTAGTAGTTACATGTGGAAATTTGGTTATAGGACATTTGATTTGAGCGCAATCCTCAAACTTAGGTCAAAAAAGCCATTTAAGCCTTTTCACAGTGAGATCTATGCGATATGGCCGAGAAATGTAATTTTGATGTTAACTCCCAAACCGCTATGCAGAAGTCAACCAAACTTCACCCAATAGTGTATTGTATCACAATCTAGTAGTTACATTTGAAAATTTTGTTCTAGGAAATTTTGTTTGAGCGCAATCATCAAACTTAATTAAAAAAGTCATTTAAGCCTTTTCACAGTGAGATCTATGCGATATGGCCGAGAAATGTAATTTTGATGTTAACTCCCAAACCGCTGCGCAGAAGTCAACCAAACTTCACCCATTAGTGTATTTTATCACAATCTAGTAGTTACATGTGGAAATTTGGTTCTAGGACATTTGATTTGAGCGCAATCCTCAAACTTAGGTCAAAAAAGCCATTTAAGCCTTTTCACAGTGAGATCTATGCGATATGGCCGAGAAATGTAATTTTGATGTTAACTCCCAAACCGCTGCGCAGAAGTCAACCAAACTTCACCCAATAGTGTATTGTATCACAATCTAGTAGTTACATTTGAAAATTTTGTTCTAGGACATTTTGTTTGAACGCAATCATCAAACTTAATTAAAAAAGTCATTTAAGCCTTTTCACAGTGAGATCTATGCGATATGGCCGAGAAATGTAATTTTGATGTTAACTTTCAAACCGCTGCGCAGAAGTCAACCAAACTTCACCCATTAGTGTATTGTATCACAATCTAGTAGTTACATGTGGAAATTTGGTTCTAGGACATTTGATTTGAGCGCAATCCTCAAACTTAGGTCAAAAAAGCCATTTAAGCCTTTTCACAGTGAGATCTATGCGATATGGCCGAGAAATGTAATTTTGATGTTAACTCCCAAACCGCTGCGCAGAAGTCAACCAAACTTCACCCAATAGTGTATTGTATCACATTCTAGTAGTTACATTTGAAAATTTCGTTCTAGGACATTTGGTTTGAGCGCAATTATTAAACTTAGGTCAAAAAAGCCATTTAAGCCTTTTCACAGTGAGATCTATGCGATATGGCCGAGAAATGTAATTTTGATGTTAACTCCCAAACCGCTGCGCAGAAGTCAACCAAACTTCACCCATTAGTGTATTGTATCACAATCTAGTAGTTACATGTGGAAATTTGGTTCTAGGACATTTGATTTGAGCGCAATCCTCAAACTTAGGTCAAAAAAGCCATTTAAGCCTTTTCACAGTGAGATCTATGCGATATGGCCGAGAAATGTAATTTTGATGTTAACTCCCAAACCGCTGCGCAGAAGTCAACCAAACTTCACCCAATAGTGTATTGTATCACAATCTAGTAGTTACATTTGAACATTTTGTTCTAGGACATTTTGTTTGAGCGCAATCCTCAAACTTAGGTCAAAAAAGCCATTTAAGCCTTTTCACAGTGAGATCAATGCGATATGGCCGAGAAATGTAATTTTGATGTTAACTCCCAAACCGCTGCGCAGAAGTCAACCAAACTTCACCCAATAGTGTATTGTATCACATTCTAGTAGTTACATTTGAAAATTTTGTTCTAGGACATTTTGTTTGAACGCAATCATCAAACTTAATTAAAAAAGTCATTTAAGCCTTTTCACAGTGAGATCTATGCGATATGGCCGAGAAATGTAATTTTGATGTTAACTCCCAAACCGCTGCGCAGAAGTCAACCAAACTTCACCCAATAGTGTATTGTATCACATTCTAGTAGTTACATTTGAAAATTTTGTTCTAGGACATTTTGTTTGAGCGCAATCATCAAACTTAATTAAAAAAGTCATTTAAGCCTTTTCACAGTGAGATCTATGCGATATGGCCGAGAAATGTAATTTTGATGTTAACTCCCAAACCGCTGCGCAGAAGTCAACCAAACTTCACCCAATAGTGTATTGTATCACAATCTAGTAGTTACATTTGAAAATTTTGTTCTAGGACATTTTGTTTGAGCGCAATCCTCAAACTTAGGTCAAAAAAGCCATTTAAGCCTTTTCACAGTGAGATCTATGCGATATGGCCGAGAAATGTAATTTTGATGTTAACTCCCAAACCGCTGCGCAGAAGTCAACCAAACTTCACCCAATAGTGTATTGTATCACATTCTAGTAGTTACATTTGAAAATTTCGTTCTAGGACATTTGGTTTGAGCGCAATCATTAAACTTAGGTCAAAAAAGCCATTTAAGCCTTTTCACAGTGAGATCTATGCGATATGGCCGAGAAATGTAATTTTGATGTTAACTCCCAAACCGCTGCGCAGAAGTCAACCAAACTTCACCCATTAGTGTATTGTATCACAATCTAGTAGTTACATGTGGAAATTTGGTTATAGGACATTTGATTTGAGCGCAATCCTCAAACTTAGGTCAAAAAAGCCATTTAAGCCTTTTCACAGTGAGATCTATGCGATATGGCCGAGAAATGTAATTTTGATGTTCACTCCCAAACCGCTGCGCAGAAGTCAACCAAACTTCACCCAATAGTGTATTGTATCACAATCTAGTAGTTACATTTGAAAATTTTGTTCTAGGACATTTTGTTTGAACGCAATCATCAAACTTAATTAAAAAAGTCATTTAAGCCTTTTCACAGTGAGATCTATGCGATATGGCCGAGAAATGTAATTTTGATGTTAACTCTAAAACTGCTGCGCAGAAGTCAACCAAACTTCACCCATTAGTGTATTGTATCACAATCTAGTAGTTACATGTGGAAATTTGGTTATTGGACATTTGATTTGAGCGCAATCCTCAAACTTAGGTCAAAAAAGCCATTTAAGCCTTTTCACAGTGAGATCTATGCGATATGGCCGAGAAATGTAATTTTGATGTTAACTCCCAAACCGCTGCGCAGAAGTCAACCAAACTTCACCCAATAGTGTATTGTATCACAATCTAGTAGTTACATTTGAAAATTTTGTTCTAGGACATTTTGTTTGAACGCAATCATCAAACTTAATTAAAAAAGTCATTTAAGCCTTTTCACAGTGAGATCTATGCGATATGGCCGAGAAATGTAATTTTGATGTTAACTCCCAAACCGCTGCGCAGAAGTCAACCAAACTTCACCCATTAGTGTATTGTATCACAATCTAGTAGTTACATGTGGAAATTTGGTTATAGGACATTTGATTTGAGCGCAATCCTCAAACTTAGGTCAAAAAAGCCATTTAAGCCTTTTCACAGTGAGATCTATGCGATATGGCCGAGAAATGTAATTTTGATGTTAACTCCCAAACCGCTATGCAGAAGTCAACCAAACTTCACCCAATAGTGTATTGTATCACAATCTAGTAGTTACATTTGAAAATTTTGTTCTAGGAAATTTTGTTTGAGCGCAATCATCAAACTTAATTAAAAAAGTCATTTAAGCCTTTTCACAGTGAGATCTATGCGATATGGCCGAGAAATGTAATTTTGATGTTAACTCCCAAACCGCTGCGCAGAAGTCAACCAAACTTCACCCATTAGTGTATTTTATCACAATCTAGTAGTTACATGTGGAAATTTGGTTCTAGGACATTTGATTTGAGCGCAATCCTCAAACTTAGGTCAAAAAAGCCATTTAAGCCTTTTCACAGTGAGATCTATGCGATATGGCCGAGAAATGTAATTTTGATGTTTACTCCCAAACCGCTGCGCAGAAGTCAACCAAACTTCACCCATTAGTGTATTGTATCACAATCTAGTAGTTACATGTGGAAATTTGGTTCTAGGACATTTGATTTGAGCGCAATCCTCAAACTTAGGTCAAAAAAGCCATTTAAGCCTTTTCACAGTGAGATCTATGCGATATGGCCGAGAAATGTAATTTTGATGTTAACTCCCAAACCGCTGCGCAGAAGTCAACCAAACTTCACCCAATAGTGTATTGTATCACAATCTAGTAGTTACATTTAAAAATTTTGTTCTAGGACATTTTGTTTGAACGCAATCATCAAACTTAATTAAAAAAGTCATTTAAGCCTTTTCACAGTGAGATCTATGCGATATGGCCGAGAAATGTAATTTTGATGTTAACTCCCAAACCGCTGCGCAGAAGTCAACCAAACTTCACCCAATAGTGTATTGTATCACAATCTAGTAGTTACATTTGAAAATTTTGTTCTAGGAAATTTTGTTTGAGCTCAATCATCAAACTTAATTAAAAAAGTCATTTAAGCCTTTTCACAGTGAGATCTATGCGATATGGCCGAGAAATGTAATTTTGATGTTAACTCCCAAACCGCTGCGCAGAAGTCAACCAAACTTCACCCATTAGTGTATTTTATCACAATCTAGTAGTTACATGTGGAAATTTGGTTCTAGGACATTTGATTTGAGCGCAATCCTCAAACTTAGGTCAAAAAAGCCATTTAAGCCTTTTCACAGTGAGATCTATGCGATATGGCCGAGAAATGTAATTTTGATGTTAACTCCCAAACCGCTGCGCAGAAGTCAACCAAACTTCACCGAATAGTGTATTGTATCACAATCTAGTAGTTACATTTAAAAATTTTGTTTTAGGAAATTTTGTTTGAGCGCAATCATCAAACTTAATTAAAAAAGTCATTTAAGCCTTTTCACAGTGAGATATATGCGATATGGCCGAGAAATGTAATTTTGATGTTCACTCCCAAACCGCTGCGCAGAAGACAACCAAACTTCACCCATTAGTGTATTGTATCACAATCTAGTAGTTACATGTGGAAATTTGGTTATAGGACATTTGATTTGAGCGCAATCCTCAAACTTAGGTCAAAAAAGCCATTTAAGCCTTTTCACAGTGAGATCTATGCGATATGGCCGAGAAATGTAATTTTGATGTTAACTCCCAAACCGCTGCGCAGAAGTCAACCAAACTTCACCCATTAGTGTATTGTATCACAATCTAGTAGTTACATTTGAAAATTTCGTTCTAGGACATTTGGTTTGAGCGCAATCTTTAAACTTAGGTCAAAAAAGCCATTTAAGCCTTTTCACAGTGAGATCTATGCGATATGGCCGAGAAATGTAATTTTGATGTTAACTCCCAAACCGCTGCGCAGAAGTCAACCAAACTTCACCCATTAGTGTATTTTATCACAATCTAGTAGTTACATGTGGAAATTTGGTTCTAGGACATTAGATTTGAGCGCAATCCTCAAACTTAGGTCAAAAAAGCCATTTAAGCCTTTTCACAGTGAGATCTATGCGATATGGCCGAGAAATGTAATTTTGATGTTAACTCCCAAACCGCTGCGCAGAAGTCAACCAAACTTCACCCAATAGTGTATTGTATCACAATCTAGTAGTTACATTTGAAAATTTTGTTCTAGGACATTTTGTTTGAACGCAATCATCAAACTTAATTAAAAAAGTCATTTAAGCCTTTTCACAGTGAGATCTATGCGATATGGCCGAGAAATTTAATTTTGATGTTAACTCCCAAACCGCTGCGCAGAAGTCAACCAAACTTCACCCATTAGTGTATTGTATCACAATCTAGTAGTTACATGTGGAAATTTGGTTATAGGACATTTGATTTGAGCGCAATCCTCAAACTTAGGTCAAAAAAGCCATTTAAGCCTTTTCACAGTGAGATCTATGCGATATGGCCGAGAAATGTAATTTTGATGTTAACTCCCAAACCGCTGCGCAGAAGTCAACCAAACTTCACCCAATAGTGTATTGTATCACAATCTAGTAGTTACATTTGAAAATTTTGTTCTAGGAAATTTTGTTTGAGCGCAATCATCAAACTTAATTAAAAAAGTCATTTAAGCCTTTTCACAGTGAGATCTATGCGATATGGCCGAGAAATGTAATTTTGATGTTAACTCCCAAACCGCTGCGCAGAAGTCAACCAAACTTCACCCATTAGTGTATTTTATCACAATCTAGTAGTTACATGTGGAAATTTGGTTCTAGGACATTTGATTTGAGCGCAATCCTCAAACTTAGGTCAAAAAAGCCATTTAAGCCTTTTCATAGTGAGATCTATGCGATATGGCCGAGAAATGTAATTTTGATGTTCACTCCCAAACCGCTGCGCAGAAGTCAACCAAACTTCACCCATTAGTGTATTGTATCACAATCTAGTAGTTACATGTGGAAATTTGGTTATAAGACATTTGATTTGAGCGCAATCCTCAAACCTAGGTCAAAAAAGCCATTTAAGCCTTTTCACAGTGAGATCTATGCGATATGGCCGAGAAATGTAATTTTGATGTTAACTCCCAAACCGCTGCGCAGAAGTCAACCAAACTTCACCCAATAGTGTATTGTATCACAATCTAGTAGTTACATTTGAAAATTTTGTTCTAGGACATTTTGTTTGAACGCAATCATCAAACTTAATTAAAAAAGTCATTTAAGCCTTTTCACAGTGAGATCTATGCCATATGGCCGAGAAATGTAATTTTGATGTTAACTCCCAAACCGCTGCGCAGAAGTCAACCAAACTTCACCCAATAGTGTATTGTATCTTAATCTAGTAGTTACATTTGAAAATTTTGTTCTAGGAAATTTTGTTTGAGCGCAATCATCAAACTTAATTAAAAAAGTCATTTAAGCCTTTTCACAGTGAGATCTATGCGATATGGCCGAGAAATGTAATTTTGATGTTAACTCCCAAACCGCTGCGCAGAAGTCAACCAAACTTCACCCATTAGTGTATTTTATCACAATCTAGTAGTTACATGTGGAAATTTGGTTCTAGGACATTTGATTTGAGCGCAATCCTCAAACTTAGGTCAAAAAAGCCATTTAAGCCTTTTCACAGTGAGATCTATGCGATATGGCCGAGAAATGTAATTTTGATGTTAACTCCCAAACCGCTGCGCAGAAGTCAACCAAACTTCACCCAATAGTGTATTGTATCACAATCTAGTAGTTACATTTAAAAATTTTGTTCTAGGACATTTTGTTTGAACGCAATCATCAAACTTAATTAAAAAAGTCATTTAAGCCTTTTCACAGTGAGATCTATGCGATATGGCCGAGAAATGTAATTTTGATGTTAACTCCCAAACCGCTGCGCAGAAGTCAACCAAACTTCACCCATTAGTGTATTGTATCACAATCTAGTAGTTACATGTGGAAATTTGGTTATAGGACATTTGATTTGAGCGCAATCCTCAAACTTATGTCAAAAAAGCCATTTAAGCCTTTTCACAGTGAGATCTATGCGATATGGCCGAGAAATGTAATTTTGATGTTAACTCCCAAACCGCTGCGCAGAAGTCAACCAAACTTCACCCAATAGTGTATTGTATCACAATCTAGTAGTTACATTTGAAAATTTTGTTCTAGGAAATTTTGTTTGAGCGCAATCATCAAACTTAATTAAAAAAGTCATTTAAGCCTTTTCACAGTGAGATCTATGCGATATGGCCGAGAAATGTAATTTTGATGTTAACTCCCAAACCGCTGCGCAGAAGTCAACCAAACTTCACCCATTAGTGTATTTTATCACAATCTAGTAGTTACATGTGGAAATTTGGTTCTAGGACATTTGATTTGAGCGCAATCCTCAAACTTAGGTCAAAAAAGCCATTTAAGCCTTTTCACAGTGAGATCTATGCGATATGGCCGAGAAATGTAATTTTGATGTTAACTCCCAAACCGCTGCGCAGAAGTCAACCAAACTTCACCCAATAGTGTATTGTATCACAATCTAGTAGTTACATTTAAAAATTTTGTTCTAGGACATTTTGTTTGAACGCAATCATCAAACTTAATTAAAAAAGTCATTTAAGCCTTTTCACAGTGAGATCTATGCGATATGGCCGAGAAATGTAATTTTGATGTTAACTCCCAAACCGCTGCGCAGAAGTCAACCAAACTTCACCCATTAGTGTATTTTATCACAATCTAGTAGTTACATGTGGAAATTTGGTTCTAGGACATTTGATTTGAGCGCAATCCTCAAACTTAGGTCAAAAAAGCCATTTAAGCCTTTTCACAGTGAGATCTATGCGATATGGCCGAGAAATGTAATTTTGATGTTAACTCCCAAACCGCTGCGCAGAAGTCAACCAAACTTCACCCAATAGTGTATTGTATCACAATCTAGTAGTTACATTTGAAAATTTTGTTCTAGGACATTTTGTTTGAACGCAATCATCAAACTTAATAAAAGTCATTTAAGCCTTTTCACAGTGAGATCTATGCGATATGGCCGAGAAATGTAATTTTGATGTTAACTCCCAAACCGCTGCGCAGAAGTCAACCAAACTTCACCCAATAGTGTATTGTATCACAATCTAGTAGTTACATTTGAAAATTTTGTTCTAGGACATTTTGTTTGAACGCAATCATCAAACTTAATAAAAGTCATTTAAGCCTTTTCACAGTGAGATCTATGCGATATGGCCGAGAAATGTAATTTTGATGTTAACTCCCAAACCGCTGCGCAGAAGTCAACCAAACTTCACCCAATAGTGTATTGTATCACAATCTAGTAGTTACATTTGAAAATTTTGTTCTAGGACATTTTGTTTGAACGCAATCATCAAACTTAATAAAAGTCATTTAAGCCTTTTCACAGTGAGATCTATGCGATATGGCCGAGAAATGTAATTTTGATGTTAACTCCCAAACCGCTGCGCAGAAGTCAACCAAACTTCACCCAATAGTGTATTGTATCACATTCTAGTAGTTACATTTGAAAATTTCGTTCAAGGACATTTGGTTTGAGCGCAATTATTAAACTTAGGTCAAAAAAGCCATTTAAGCCTTTTCACAGTGAGATCTATGCGATATGGCCGAGAAATGTAATTTTGATGTTAACTCCCAAACCGCTGCGCAGAAGTAAACCAAACTTCACCCATTAGTGTATTGTATCACAATCTAGTAGTTACAT
Organism: Corythoichthys intestinalis; assembly: GCF_030265065.1. Lineage (NCBI taxonomy): Eukaryota > Metazoa > Chordata > Actinopteri > Syngnathiformes > Syngnathidae > Corythoichthys > Corythoichthys intestinalis. The sequence goes on along the minus strand of NW_026651608.1, from coordinate 681,518 downwards.
GTGGAAATTTGGTTCTAGGACATTTGATTTGAGCGCAATCCTCAAACTTAGGTCAAAAAAGCCATTTAAGCCTTTTCACAGTGAGATCTATGCGATATGGCCGAGAAATGTAATTTTGATGTTAACTCCCAAACCGCTGCGCAGAAGTCAACCAAACTTCACCCAATAGTGTATTGTATCACAATCTAGTAGTTACATTTGAAAATTTTGTTCTAGGACATTTTGTTTGAGCGCAATCCTCAAACTTAGGTCAAAAAAGCCATTTAAGCCTTTTCACAGTGAGATCAATGCGATATGGCCGAGAAATGTAATTTTGATGTTAACTCCCAAACCGCTGCGCAGAAGTCAACCAAACTTCACCCAATAGTGTATTGTATCACATTCTAGTAGTTACATTTGAAAATTTTGTTCTGGGACATTTTGTTTGAACGCAATCATCAAATTTAATTAAAAAAGTCATTTAAGCCTTTTCACAGTGAGATCTATGCGATATGGCCGAGAAATGTAATTTTGATGTTAACTCCCAAACCGCTGCGCAGAAGTCAACCAAACTTCACCCAATAGTGTATTGTATCACATTCTAGTAGTTACATTTGAAAATTTTGTTCTAGGACATTTTGTTTGAGCGCAATCCTCAAACTTAGGTCCAAAAAGCCATTTAAGCCTTTTCACAGTGAGATCTATGCGATATGGCCGAGAAATGTAATTTTGATGTTAACTCCCAAACCGCTGCGCAGAAGTCAACCAAACTTCACCCAATAGTGTATTGTATCACAATCTAGTAGTTACATTTGAAAATTTTGTTCTAGGACATTTTGTTTGAACGCAATCATCAAACTTAATTAAAAAAGTCATTTAAGCCTTTTCACAGTGAGATCTATGCGATATGGCCGAGAAATGTAATTTTGATGTTAACTCCCAAACCGCTGCGCAGAAGTCAACCAAACTTCACCCATTAGTGTATTGTATCACAATCTAGTAGTTACATGTGGAAATTTGGTTATAGGACATTTGATTTGAGCGCAATCCTCAAACTTAGGTCAAAAAAGCCATTTAAGCCTTTTCACAGTGAGATCTATGCGATATGGCCGAGAAATGTAATTTTGATGTTAACTCCCAAACCGCTATGCAGAAGTCAACCAAACTTCACCCAATAGTGTATTGTATCACAATCTAGTAGTTACATTTGAAAATTTTGTTCTAGGAAATTTTGTTTGAGCGCAATCATCAAACTTAATTAAAAAAGTCATTTAAGCCTTTTCACAGTGAGATCTATGCGATATGGCCGAGAAATGTAATTTTGATGTTAACTCCCAAACCGCTGCGCAGAAGTCAACCAAACTTCACCCATTAGTGTATTTTATCACAATCTAGTAGTTACATGTGGAAATTTGGTTCTAGGACATTTGATTTGAGCGCAATCCTCAAACTTAGGTCAAAAAAGCCATTTAAGCCTTTTCACAGTGAGATCTATGCGATATGGCCGAGAAATGTAATTTTGATGTTAACTCCCAAACCGCTGCGCAGAAGTCAACCAAACTTCACCCAATAGTGTATTGTATCACAATCTAGTAGTTACATTTGAAAATTTTGTTCTAGGACATTTTGTTTGAACGCAATCATCAAACTTAATTAAAAAAGTCATTTAAGCCTTTTCACAGTGAGATCTATGCGATATGGCCGAGAAATGTAATTTTGATGTTAACTTTCAAACCGCTGCGCAGAAGTCAACCAAACTTCACCCATTAGTGTATTGTATCACAATCTAGTAGTTACATGTGGAAATTTGGTTCTAGGACATTTGATTTGAGCGCAATCCTCAAACTTAGGTCAAAAAAGCCATTTAAGCCTTTTCACAGTGAGATCTATGCGATATGGCCGAGAAATGTAATTTTGATGTTAACTCCCAAACCGCTGCGCAGAAGTCAACCAAACTTCACCCAATAGTGTATTGTATCACATTCTAGTAGTTACATTTGAAAATTTCGTTCTAGGACATTTGGTTTGAGCGCAATTATTAAACTTAGGTCAAAAAAGCCATTTAAGCCTTTTCACAGTGAGATCTATGCGATATGGCCGAGAAATGTAATTTTGATGTTAACTCCCAAACCGCTGCGCAGAAGTCAACCAAACTTCACCCATTAGTGTATTGTATCACAATCTAGTAGTTACATGTGGAAATTTGGTTCTAGGACATTTGATTTGAGCGCAATCCTCAAACTTAGGTCAAAAAAGCCATTTAAGCCTTTTCACAGTGAGATCTATGCGATATGGCCGAGAAATGTAATTTTGATGTTAACTCCCAAACCGCTGCGCAGAAGTCAACCAAACTTCACCCAATAGTGTATTGTATCACAATCTAGTAGTTACATTTGAACATTTTGTTCTAGGACATTTTGTTTGAGCGCAATCCTCAAACTTAGGTCAAAAAAGCCATTTAAGCCTTTTCACAGTGAGATCAATGCGATATGGCCGAGAAATGTAATTTTGATGTTAACTCCCAAACCGCTGCGCAGAAGTCAACCAAACTTCACCCAATAGTGTATTGTATCACATTCTAGTAGTTACATTTGAAAATTTTGTTCTAGGACATTTTGTTTGAACGCAATCATCAAACTTAATTAAAAAAGTCATTTAAGCCTTTTCACAGTGAGATCTATGCGATATGGCCGAGAAATGTAATTTTGATGTTAACTCCCAAACCGCTGCGCAGAAGTCAACCAAACTTCACCCAATAGTGTATTGTATCACATTCTAGTAGTTACATTTGAAAATTTTGTTCTAGGACATTTTGTTTGAGCGCAATCATCAAACTTAATTAAAAAAGTCATTTAAGCCTTTTCACAGTGAGATCTATGCGATATGGCCGAGAAATGTAATTTTGATGTTAACTCCCAAACCGCTGCGCAGAAGTCAACCAAACTTCACCCAATAGTGTATTGTATCACAATCTAGTAGTTACATTTGAAAATTTTGTTCTAGGACATTTTGTTTGAGCGCAATCCTCAAACTTAGGTCAAAAAAGCCATTTAAGCCTTTTCACAGTGAGATCTATGCGATATGGCCGAGAAATGTAATTTTGATGTTAACTCCCAAACCGCTGCGCAGAAGTCAACCAAACTTCACCCAATAGTGTATTGTATCACATTCTAGTAGTTACATTTGAAAATTTCGTTCTAGGACATTTGGTTTGAGCGCAATCATTAAACTTAGGTCAAAAAAGCCATTTAAGCCTTTTCACAGTGAGATCTATGCGATATGGCCGAGAAATGTAATTTTGATGTTAACTCCCAAACCGCTGCGCAGAAGTCAACCAAACTTCACCCATTAGTGTATTGTATCACAATCTAGTAGTTACATGTGGAAATTTGGTTATAGGACATTTGATTTGAGCGCAATCCTCAAACTTAGGTCAAAAAAGCCATTTAAGCCTTTTCACAGTGAGATCTATGCGATATGGCCGAGAAATGTAATTTTGATGTTCACTCCCAAACCGCTGCGCAGAAGTCAACCAAACTTCACCCAATAGTGTATTGTATCACAATCTAGTAGTTACATTTGAAAATTTTGTTCTAGGACATTTTGTTTGAACGCAATCATCAAACTTAATTAAAAAAGTCATTTAAGCCTTTTCACAGTGAGATCTATGCGATATGGCCGAGAAATGTAATTTTGATGTTAACTCTAAAACTGCTGCGCAGAAGTCAACCAAACTTCACCCATTAGTGTATTGTATCACAATCTAGTAGTTACATGTGGAAATTTGGTTATTGGACATTTGATTTGAGCGCAATCCTCAAACTTAGGTCAAAAAAGCCATTTAAGCCTTTTCACAGTGAGATCTATGCGATATGGCCGAGAAATGTAATTTTGATGTTAACTCCCAAACCGCTGCGCAGAAGTCAACCAAACTTCACCCAATAGTGTATTGTATCACAATCTAGTAGTTACATTTGAAAATTTTGTTCTAGGACATTTTGTTTGAACGCAATCATCAAACTTAATTAAAAAAGTCATTTAAGCCTTTTCACAGTGAGATCTATGCGATATGGCCGAGAAATGTAATTTTGATGTTAACTCCCAAACCGCTGCGCAGAAGTCAACCAAACTTCACCCATTAGTGTATTGTATCACAATCTAGTAGTTACATGTGGAAATTTGGTTATAGGACATTTGATTTGAGCGCAATCCTCAAACTTAGGTCAAAAAAGCCATTTAAGCCTTTTCACAGTGAGATCTATGCGATATGGCCGAGAAATGTAATTTTGATGTTAACTCCCAAACCGCTATGCAGAAGTCAACCAAACTTCACCCAATAGTGTATTGTATCACAATCTAGTAGTTACATTTGAAAATTTTGTTCTAGGAAATTTTGTTTGAGCGCAATCATCAAACTTAATTAAAAAAGTCATTTAAGCCTTTTCACAGTGAGATCTATGCGATATGGCCGAGAAATGTAATTTTGATGTTAACTCCCAAACCGCTGCGCAGAAGTCAACCAAACTTCACCCATTAGTGTATTTTATCACAATCTAGTAGTTACATGTGGAAATTTGGTTCTAGGACATTTGATTTGAGCGCAATCCTCAAACTTAGGTCAAAAAAGCCATTTAAGCCTTTTCACAGTGAGATCTATGCGATATGGCCGAGAAATGTAATTTTGATGTTTACTCCCAAACCGCTGCGCAGAAGTCAACCAAACTTCACCCATTAGTGTATTGTATCACAATCTAGTAGTTACATGTGGAAATTTGGTTCTAGGACATTTGATTTGAGCGCAATCCTCAAACTTAGGTCAAAAAAGCCATTTAAGCCTTTTCACAGTGAGATCTATGCGATATGGCCGAGAAATGTAATTTTGATGTTAACTCCCAAACCGCTGCGCAGAAGTCAACCAAACTTCACCCAATAGTGTATTGTATCACAATCTAGTAGTTACATTTAAAAATTTTGTTCTAGGACATTTTGTTTGAACGCAATCATCAAACTTAATTAAAAAAGTCATTTAAGCCTTTTCACAGTGAGATCTATGCGATATGGCCGAGAAATGTAATTTTGATGTTAACTCCCAAACCGCTGCGCAGAAGTCAACCAAACTTCACCCAATAGTGTATTGTATCACAATCTAGTAGTTACATTTGAAAATTTTGTTCTAGGAAATTTTGTTTGAGCTCAATCATCAAACTTAATTAAAAAAGTCATTTAAGCCTTTTCACAGTGAGATCTATGCGATATGGCCGAGAAATGTAATTTTGATGTTAACTCCCAAACCGCTGCGCAGAAGTCAACCAAACTTCACCCATTAGTGTATTTTATCACAATCTAGTAGTTACATGTGGAAATTTGGTTCTAGGACATTTGATTTGAGCGCAATCCTCAAACTTAGGTCAAAAAAGCCATTTAAGCCTTTTCACAGTGAGATCTATGCGATATGGCCGAGAAATGTAATTTTGATGTTAACTCCCAAACCGCTGCGCAGAAGTCAACCAAACTTCACCGAATAGTGTATTGTATCACAATCTAGTAGTTACATTTAAAAATTTTGTTTTAGGAAATTTTGTTTGAGCGCAATCATCAAACTTAATTAAAAAAGTCATTTAAGCCTTTTCACAGTGAGATATATGCGATATGGCCGAGAAATGTAATTTTGATGTTCACTCCCAAACCGCTGCGCAGAAGACAACCAAACTTCACCCATTAGTGTATTGTATCACAATCTAGTAGTTACATGTGGAAATTTGGTTATAGGACATTTGATTTGAGCGCAATCCTCAAACTTAGGTCAAAAAAGCCATTTAAGCCTTTTCACAGTGAGATCTATGCGATATGGCCGAGAAATGTAATTTTGATGTTAACTCCCAAACCGCTGCGCAGAAGTCAACCAAACTTCACCCATTAGTGTATTGTATCACAATCTAGTAGTTACATTTGAACATTTCGTTCTAGGACATTTGGTTTGAGCGCAATCTTTAAACTTAGGTCAAAAAAGCCATTTAAGCCTTTTCACAGTGAGATCTATGCGATATGGCCGAGAAATGTAATTTTGATGTTAACTCCCAAACCGCTGCGCAGAAGTCAACCAAACTTCACCCATTAGTGTATTTTATCACAATCTAGTAGTTACATGTGGAAATTTGGTTCTAGGACATTAGATTTGAGCGCAATCCTCAAACTTAGGTCAAAAAAGCCATTTAAGCCTTTTCACAGTGAGATCTATGCGATATGGCCGAGAAATGTAATTTTGATGTTAACTCCCAAACCGCTGCGCAGAAGTCAACCAAACTTCACCCAATAGTGTATTGTATCACAATCTAGTAGTTACATTTGAAAATTTTGTTCTAGGACATTTTGTTTGAACGCAATCATCAAACTTAATTAAAAAAGTCATTTAAGCCTTTTCACAGTGAGATCTATGCGATATGGCCGAGAAATTTAATTTTGATGTTAACTCCCAAACCGCTGCGCAGAAGTCAACCAAACTTCACCCATTAGTGTATTGTATCACAATCTAGTAGTTACATGTGGAAATTTGGTTATAGGACATTTGATTTGAGCGCAATCCTCAAACTTAGGTCAAAAAAGCCATTTAAGCCTTTTCACAGTGAGATCTATGCGATATGGCCGAGAAATGTAATTTTGATGTTAACTCCCAAACCGCTGCGCAGAAGTCAACCAAACTTCACCCAATAGTGTATTGTATCACAATCTAGTAGTTACATTTGAAAATTTTGTTCTAGGAAATTTTGTTTGAGCGCAATCATCAAACTTAATTAAAAAAGTCATTTAAGCCTTTTCACAGTGAGATCTATGCGATATGGCCGAGAAATGTAATTTTGATGTTAACTCCCAAACCGCTGCGCAGAAGTCAACCAAACTTCACCCATTAGTGTATTTTATCACAATCTAGTAGTTACATGTGGAAATTTGGTTCTAGGACATTTGATTTGAGCGCAATCCTCAAACTTAGGTCAAAAAAGCCATTTAAGCCTTTTCATAGTGAGATCTATGCGATATGGCCGAGAAATGTAATTTTGATGTTCACTCCCAAACCGCTGCGCAGAAGTCAACCAAACTTCACCCATTAGTGTATTGTATCACAATCTAGTAGTTACATGTGGAAATTTGGTTATAAGACATTTGATTTGAGCGCAATCCTCAAACCTAGGTCAAAAAAGCCATTTAAGCCTTTTCACAGTGAGATCTATGCGATATGGCCGAGAAATGTAATTTTGATGTTAACTCCCAAACCGCTGCGCAGAAGTCAACCAAACTTCACCCAATAGTGTATTGTATCACAATCTAGTAGTTACATTTGAAAATTTTGTTCTAGGACATTTTGTTTGAACGCAATCATCAAACTTAATTAAAAAAGTCATTTAAGCCTTTTCACAGTGAGATCTATGCCATATGGCCGAGAAATGTAATTTTGATGTTAACTCCCAAACCGCTGCGCAGAAGTCAACCAAACTTCACCCAATAGTGTATTGTATCTTAATCTAGTAGTTACATTTGAAAATTTTGTTCTAGGAAATTTTGTTTGAGCGCAATCATCAAACTTAATTAAAAAAGTCATTTAAGCCTTTTCACAGTGAGATCTATGCGATATGGCCGAGAAATGTAATTTTGATGTTAACTCCCAAACCGCTGCGCAGAAGTCAACCAAACTTCACCCATTAGTGTATTTTATCACAATCTAGTAGTTACATGTGGAAATTTGGTTCTAGGACATTTGATTTGAGCGCAATCCTCAAACTTAGGTCAAAAAAGCCATTTAAGCCTTTTCACAGTGAGATCTATGCGATATGGCCGAGAAATGTAATTTTGATGTTAACTCCCAAACCGCTGCGCAGAAGTCAACCAAACTTCACCCAATAGTGTATTGTATCACAATCTAGTAGTTACATTTAAAAATTTTGTTCTAGGACATTTTGTTTGAACGCAATCATCAAACTTAATTAAAAAAGTCATTTAAGCCTTTTCACAGTGAGATCTATGCGATATGGCCGAGAAATGTAATTTTGATGTTAACTCCCAAACCGCTGCGCAGAAGTCAACCAAACTTCACCCATTAGTGTATTGTATCACAATCTAGTAGTTACATGTGGAAATTTGGTTATAGGACATTTGATTTGAGCGCAATCCTCAAACTTATGTCAAAAAAGCCATTTAAGCCTTTTCACAGTGAGATCTATGCGATATGGCCGAGAAATGTAATTTTGATGTTAACTCCCAAACCGCTGCGCAGAAGTCAACCAAACTTCACCCAATAGTGTATTGTATCACAATCTAGTAGTTACATTTGAAAATTTTGTTCTAGGAAATTTTGTTTGAGCGCAATCATCAAACTTAATTAAAAAAGTCATTTAAGCCTTTTCACAGTGAGATCTATGCGATATGGCCGAGAAATGTAATTTTGATGTTAACTCCCAAACCGCTGCGCAGAAGTCAACCAAACTTCACCCATTAGTGTATTTTATCACAATCTAGTAGTTACATGTGGAAATTTGGTTCTAGGACATTTGATTTGAGCGCAATCCTCAAACTTAGGTCAAAAAAGCCATTTAAGCCTTTTCACAGTGAGATCTATGCGATATGGCCGAGAAATGTAATTTTGATGTTAACTCCCAAACCGCTGCGCAGAAGTCAACCAAACTTCACCCAATAGTGTATTGTATCACAATCTAGTAGTTACATTTAAAAATTTTGTTCTAGGACATTTTGTTTGAACGCAATCATCAAACTTAATTAAAAAAGTCATTTAAGCCTTTTCACAGTGAGATCTATGCGATATGGCCGAGAAATGTAATTTTGATGTTAACTCCCAAACCGCTGCGCAGAAGTCAACCAAACTTCACCCATTAGTGTATTTTATCACAATCTAGTAGTTACATGTGGAAATTTGGTTCTAGGACATTTGATTTGAGCGCAATCCTCAAACTTAGGTCAAAAAAGCCATTTAAGCCTTTTCACAGTGAGATCTATGCGATATGGCCGAGAAATGTAATTTTGATGTTAACTCCCAAACCGCTGCGCAGAAGTCAACCAAACTTCACCCAATAGTGTATTGTATCACAATCTAGTAGTTACATTTGAAAATTTTGTTCTAGGACATTTTGTTTGAACGCAATCATCAAACTTAATAAAAGTCATTTAAGCCTTTTCACAGTGAGATCTATGCGATATGGCCGAGAAATGTAATTTTGATGTTAACTCCCAAACCGCTGCGCAGAAGTCAACCAAACTTCACCCAATAGTGTATTGTATCACAATCTAGTAGTTACATTTGAAAATTTTGTTCTAGGACATTTTGTTTGAACGCAATCATCAAACTTAATAAAAGTCATTTAAGCCTTTTCACAGTGAGATCTATGCGATATGGCCGAGAAATGTAATTTTGATGTTAACTCCCAAACCGCTGCGCAGAAGTCAACCAAACTTCACCCAATAGTGTATTGTATCACAATCTAGTAGTTACATTTGAAAATTTTGTTCTAGGACATTTTGTTTGAACGCAATCATCAAACTTAATAAAAGTCATTTAAGCCTTTTCACAGTGAGATCTATGCGATATGGCCGAGAAATGTAATTTTGATGTTAACTCCCAAACCGCTGCGCAGAAGTCAACCAAACTTCACCCAATAGTGTATTGTATCACATTCTAGTAGTTACATTTTAAAATTTCGTTCAAGGACATTTGGTTTGAGCGCAATTATTAAACTTAGGTCAAAAAAGCCATTTAAGCCTTTTCACAGTGAGATCTATGCGATATGGCCGAGAAATGTAATTTTGATGTTAACTCCCAAACCGCTGCGCAGAAGTAAACCAAACTTCACCCATTAGTGTATTGTATCACAATCTAGTAGTTACATGTGGAAATTTGGTTCTAGGACATTTGATTTGAGCGCAATCCTCAAACTTAGGTCAAAAAAGCCATTTAAGCCTTTTCACAGTGAGATCTATGCGATATGGCCGAGAAATGTAATTTTGATGTTAACTCCCAAACCGCTGCGCAGAAGTCAACCAAACTTCACCCAATAGTGTATTGTATCACAATCTAGTAGTTACATTTGAAAATTTTGTTCTAGGACATTTTGTTTGAGCGCAATCCTCAAACTTAGGTCAAAAAAGCCATTTAAGCCTTTTCACAGTGAGATCAATGCGATATGGCCGAGAAATGTAATTTTGATGTTAACTCCCAAACCGCTGCGCAGAAGTCAACCAAACTTCACCCAATAGTGTATTGTATCACATTCTAGTAGTTACATTTGAAAATTTTGTTCTGGGACATTTTGTTTGAACGCAATCATCAAATTTAATTAAAAAAGTCATTTAAGCCTTTTCACAGTGAGATCTATGCGATATGGCCGAGAAATGTAATTTTGATGTTAACTCCCAAACCGCTGCGCAGAAGTCAACCAAACTTCACCCAATAGTGTATTGTATCACATTCTAGTAGTTACATTTGAAAATTTTGTTCTAGGACATTTTGTTTGAGCGCAATCCTCAAACTTAGGTCCAAAAAGCCATTTAAGCCTTTTCACAGTGAGATCTATGCGATATGGCCGAGAAATGTAATTTTGATGTTAACTCCCAAACCGCTGCGCAGAAGTCAACCAAACTTCACCCAATAGTGTATTGTATCACATTCTAGTAGTTACATTTGAAAATTTCGTTCTAGGACATTTGGTTTGAGCGCAATCATTAAACTTAGGTCAAAAAAGCCATTTAAGCCTTTTCACAGTGAGATCTATGCGATATGGCCGAGAAATGTAATTTTGATGTTAACTCCCAAACCGCTGCGCAGAAGTCAACTAAACTTCACCCAATAGTGTATTGTATCACATTCTAGTAGTTACATTTGAAAATTTCGTTCTAGGACATTTGGTTTGAGCGCAATCATTAAACTTAATTAAAAAAGTCATTTAAGCCTTTTCACAGTGAGATCTATGCGATATGGCCGAGAAATGTAATTTTGATGTTAACTCCCAAACCGCTGCGCAGAAGTCAACCAAACTTCACCCAATAGTGTATTGTATCACAATCTAGTAGTTACATTTGAAAATTTTGTTCTAGGACATTTTGTTTGAACGCAATCATCAAACTTAATTAAAAAAGTCATTTAAGCCTTTTCACAGTGAGATCTATGCGATATGGCCGAGAAATGTAATTTTGATGTTAACTCCCAAACCGCTGCGCAGAAGTCAACCAAACTTCACCCATTAGTGTATTGTATCACAATCTAGTAGTTACATGTGGAAATTTGGTTCTAGGACATTTGATTTGAGCGCAATCCTCAAACTTAGGTCAAAAAAGCCATTTAAGCCTTTTCACAGTGAGATCAATGCGATATGGCCGAGAAATGTAATTTTGATGTTAACTCCCAAACCGCTGCGCAGAAGTCAACCAAACTTCACCCAATAGTGTATTGTATCACATTCTAGTAGTTACATTTGAAAATTTCGTTCTAGGACATTTGGTTTGAGCGCAATTATTAAACTTAGGTCAAAAAAGCCATTTAAGCCTTTTCACAGTGAGATCTATGCGATATGGCCGAGAAATGTAATTTTGATGTTAACTCCCAAACCGCTGCGCAGAAGTCAACCAAACTTCACCCATTAGTGTATTGTATCACAATCTAGTAGTTACATGTGGAAATTTGGTTCTAGGACATTTGATTTGAGCGCAATCCTCAAACTTAGGTCAAAAAAGCCATTTAAGCCTTTTCACAGTGAGATCTATGCGATATGGCCGAGAAATGTAATTTTGATGTTAACTCCCAAACCGCTGCGCAGAAGTCAACCAAACTTCACCCAATAGTGTATTGTATCACAATCTAGTAGTTACATTTGAAAATTTTGTTCTAGGACATTTTTTTTGAACGCAATCATCAAACTTAATTAAAAAAGTCATTTAAGCCTTTTCATAGTGAGATCTATGCGATATGGCCGAGAAATGTAATTTTGATGTTAACTCCCAAACCGCTGCGCAGAAGTCAACCAAACTTCACCCATTAGTGTATTGTATCACAATCTAGTAGTTACATGTGGAAATTTGGTTATAGGACATTTGATTTGAGCGCAATCCTCAAACTTAGGTCAAAAAAGCCATTTAAGCCTTTTCACAGTGAGATCTATGCGATATGGCCGAGAAATGTAATTTTGATGTTCACTCCCAAACCGCTGCGCAGAAGTCAACCAAACTTCACCCAATAGTGTATTGTATCACAATCTAGTAGTTACATTTGAAAATTTTGTTCTAGGACATTTTGTTTGAACGCAATCATCAAACTTAATTAAAAAAGTCATTTAAGCCTTTTCACAGTGAGATCTATGCGATATGGCCGAGAAATGTAATTTTGATGTTAACTCTAAAACTGCTGCGCAGAAGTCAACCAAACTTCACCCATTAGTGTATTGTATCACAATCTAGTAGTTACATGTGGAAATTTGGTTATTGGACATTTGATTTGAGCGCAATCCTCAAACTTAGGTCAAAAAAGCCATTTAAGCCTTTTCACAGTGAGATCTATGCGATATGGCCGAGAAATGTAATTTTGATGTTAACTTTCAAACCGCTGCGCAGAAGTCAACCAAACTTCACCCATTAGTGTATTGTATCACAATCTAGTAGTTACATGTGGAAATTTGGTTCTAGGACATTTGATTTGAGCGCAATCCTCAAACTTAGGTCAAAAAAGCCATTTAAGCCTTTTCACAGTGAGATCTATGCGATATGGCCGAGAAATGTAATTTTGATGTTCACTCCCAAACCGCTGCGCAGAAGTCAACCAAACTTCACCCAATAGTGTATTGTATCACAATCTAGTAGTTACATTTGAAAATTTTGTTCTAGGACATTTTGTTTGAACGCAATCATCAAACTTAATTAAAAAAGTCATTTAAGCCTTTTCACAGTGAGATCTATGCGATATGGCCGAGAAATGTAATTTTGATGTTAACTCTAAAACTGCTGCGCAGAAGTCAACCAAACTTCACCCATTAGTGTATTGTATCACAATCTAGTAGTTACATGTGGAAATTTGGTTATTGGACATTTGATTTGAGCGCAATCCTCAAACTTAGGTCAAAAAAGCCATTTAAGCCTTTTCACAGTGAGATCTATGCGATATGGCCGAGAAATGTAATTTTGATGTTAACTCCCAAACCGCTGCGCAGAAGTCAACCAAACTTCACCCAATAGTGTATTGTATCACAATCTAGTAGTGACATTTGAAAATTTTGTTCTAGGACATTTTGTTTGAGCGCAATCCTCAAACTTAGGTCAAAAAAGCCATTTAAGCCTTTTCACAGTGAGATCTATGCGATATGGCCGAGAAATGTAATTTTGATGTTAACTCCCAAACCGCTGCGCAGAAGTCAACCAAACTTCACCCAATAGTGTATTGTATCACATTCTAGTAGTTACATTTGAAAATTTCGTTCTAGGACATTTGGTTTGAGCGCAATCATTAAACTTAGGTCAAAAAAGCCATTTAAGCCTTTTCACAGTGAGATCTATGCGATATGGCCGAGAAATGTAATTTTGATGTTAACTCCCAAACCGCTGCGCAGAAGTCAACTAAACTTCACCCAATAGTGTATTGTATCACATTCTAGTAGTTACATTTGAAAATTTCGTTCTAGGACATTTGGTTTGAGCGCAATCATTAAACTTAATTAAAAAAGTCATTTAAGCCTTTTCACAGTGAGATCTATGCGATATGGCCGAGAAATGTAATTTTGATGTTAACTCCCAAACCGCTGCGCAGAAGTCAACCAAACTTCACCCAATAGTGTATTGTATCACAATCTAGTAGTTACATTTGAAAATTTTGTTCTAGGACATTTTGTTTGAACGCAATCATCAAACTTAATTAAAAAAGTCATTTAAGCCTTTTCACAGTGAGATCTATGCGATATGGCCGAGAAATGTAATTTTGATGTTAACTCCCAAACCGCTGCGCAGAAGTCAACCAAACTTCACCCATTAGTGTATTGTATCACAATCTAGTAGTTACATGTGGAAATTTGGTTCTAGGACATTTGATTTGAGCGCAATCCTCAAACTTAGGTCAAAAAAGCCATTTAAGCCTTTTCACAGTGAGATCTATGCGATATGGCCGAGAAATGTAATTTTGATGTTAACTCCCAAACCGCTGCGCAGAAGTCAACCAAACTTCACCCAATAGTGTATTGTATCACATTCTAGTAGTTACATTTGAAAATTTCGTTCTAGGACATTTGGTTTGAGCGCAATTATTAAACTTAGGTCAAAAAAGCCATTTAAGCCTTTTCACAGTGAGATCTATGCGATATGGCCGAGAAATGTAATTTTGATGTTAACTCCCAAACCGCTGCGCAGAAGTCAACCAAACTTCACCCATTAGTGTATTGTATCACAATCTAGTAGTTACATGTGGAAATTGGGTTCTAGGACATTTGATTTGAGCGCAATCCTCAAACTTAGGTCAAAAAAGCCATTTAAGCCTTTTCACAGTGAGATCTATGCGATATGGCCGAGAAATGTAATTTTGATGTTAACTCCCAAACCGCTGCGCAGAAGTCAACCAAACTTCACCCAATAGTGTATTGTATCACAATCTAGTAGTTACATTTGAAAATTTTGTTCTAGGACATTTTGTTTGAGCGCAATCCTCAAACTTAGGTCAAAAAAGCCATTTAAGCCTTTTCACAGTGAGATCAATGCGATATGGCCGAGAAATGTAATTTTGATGTTAACTCCCAAACCGCTGCGCAGAAGTCAACCAAACTTCACCCAATAGTGTATTGTATCACATTCTAGTAGTTACATTTGAAAATTTTGTTCTAGGACATTTTGTTTGAACGCAATCATCAAACTTAATTAAAAAAGTCATTTAAGCCTTTTCACAGTGAGATCTATGCGATATGGCCGAGAAATGTAATTTTGATGTTAACTCCCAAACCGCTGCGCAGAAGTCAACCAAACTTCACCCAATAGTGTATTGTATCACATTCTAGTAGTTACATTTGAAAATTTTGTTCTAGGACATTTTGTTTGAGCGCAATCATCAAACTTAATTAAAAAAGTCATTTAAGCCTTTTCACAGTGAGATCTATGCGATATGGCCGAGAAATGTAATTTTGATGTTAACTCCCAAACCGCTGCGCAGAAGTCAACCAAACTTCACCCAATAGTGTATTGTATCACAATCTAGTAGTTACATTTGAAAATTTTGTTCTAGGACATTTTGTTTGAGCGCAATCCTCAAACTTAGGTCAAAAAAGCCATTTAAGCCTTTTCACAGTGAGATCTATGCGATATGGCCGAGAAATGTAATTTTGATGTTAACTCCCAAACCGCTGCGCAGAAGTCAACCAAACTTCACCCAATAGTGTATTGTATCACATTCTAGTAGTTACATTTGAAAATTTCGTTCTAGGACATTTGGTTTGAGCGCAATCATTAAACTTAGGTCAAAAAAGCCATTTAAGCCTTTTCACAGTGAGATCTATGCGATATGGCCGAGAAATGTAATTTTGATGTTAACTCCCAAACCGCTGCGCAGAAGTCAACTAAACTTCACCCAATAGTGTATTGTATCACATTCTAGTAGTTACATTTGAAAATTTCGTTCTAGGACATTTGGTTTGAGCGCAATCATTAAACTTAATTAAAAAAGTCATTTAAGCCTTTTCACAGTGAGATCTATGCGATATGGCCGAGAAATGTAATTTTGATGTTAACTCCCAAACCGCTGCGCAGAAGTCAACCAAACTTCACCCAATAGTGTATTGTATCACAATCTAGTAGTTACATTTGAAAATTTTGTTCTAGGACATTTTGTTTGAACGCAATCATCAAACTTAATTAAAAAAGTCATTTAAGCCTTTTCACAGTGAGATCTATGCGATATGGCCGAGAAATGTAATTTTGATGTTAACTCCCAAACCGCTGCGCAGAAGTCAACCAAACTTCACCCATTAGTGTATTGTATCACAATCTAGTAGTTACATGTGGAAATTTGGTTCTAGGACATTTGATTTGAGCGCAATCCTCAAACTTAGGTCAAAAAAGCCATTTAAGCCTTTTCACAGTGAGATCAATGCGATATGGCCGAGAAATGTAATTTTGATGTTAACTCCCAAACCGCTGCGCAGAAGTCAACCAAACTTCACCCAATAGTGTATTGTATCACATTCTAGTAGTTACATTTGAAAATTTCGTTCTAGGACATTTGGTTTGAGCGCAATTATTAAACTTAGGTCAAAAAAGCCATTTAAGCCTTTTCACAGTGAGATCTATGCGATATGGCCGAGAAATGTAATTTTGATGTTAACTCCCAAACCGCTGCGCAGAAGTCAACCAAACTTCACCCATTAGTGTATTGTATCACAATCTAGTAGTTACATGTGGAAATTTGGTTCTAGGACATTTGATTTGAGCGCAATCCTCAAACTTAGGTCAAAAAAGCCATTTAAGCCTTTTCACAGTGAGATCTATGCGATATGGCCGAGAAATGTAATTTTGATGTTAACTCCCAAACCGCTGCGCAGAAGTCAACCAAACTTCACCCAATAGTGTATTGTATCACAATCTAGTAGTTACATTTGAAAATTTTGTTCTAGGACATTTTTTTTGAACGCAATCATCAAACTTAATTAAAAAAGTCATTTAAGCCTTTTCATAGTGAGATCTATGCGATATGGCCGAGAAATGTAATTTTGATGTTAACTCCCAAACCGCTGCGCAGAAGTCAACCAAACTTCACCCATTAGTGTATTGTATCACAATCTAGTAGTTACATGTGGAAATTTGGTTATAGGACATTTGATTTGAGCGCAATCCTCAAACTTAGGTCAAAAAAGCCATTTAAGCCTTTTCACAGTGAGATCTATGCGATATGGCCGAGAAATGTAATTTTGATGTTCACTCCCAAACCGCTGCGCAGAAGTCAACCAAACTTCACCCAATAGTGTATTGTATCACAATCTAGTAGTTACATTTGAAAATTTTGTTCTAGGACATTTTGTTTGAACGCAATCATCAAACTTAATTAAAAAAGTCATTTAAGCCTTTTCACAGTGAGATCTATGCGATATGGCCGAGAAATGTAATTTTGATGTTAACTCTAAAACTGCTGCGCAGAAGTCAACCAAACTTCACCCATTAGTGTATTGTATCACAATCTAGT
This sequence comes from Corythoichthys intestinalis, assembly GCF_030265065.1. Lineage (NCBI taxonomy): Eukaryota > Metazoa > Chordata > Actinopteri > Syngnathiformes > Syngnathidae > Corythoichthys > Corythoichthys intestinalis. Next base: position 664,345 of record NW_026651608.1, on the reverse strand, counting down.
AGTTACATGTGGAAATTTGGTTATTGGACATTTGATTTGAGCGCAATCCTCAAACTTAGGTCAAAAAAGCCATTTAAGCCTTTTCACAGTGAGATCTATGCGATATGGCCGAGAAATGTAATTTTGATGTTAACTTTCAAACCGCTGCGCAGAAGTCAACCAAACTTCACCCATTAGTGTATTGTATCACAATCTAGTAGTTACATGTGGAAATTTGGTTCTAGGACATTTGATTTGAGCGCAATCCTCAAACTTAGGTCAAAAAAGCCATTTAAGCCTTTTCACAGTGAGATCTATGCGATATGGCCGAGAAATGTAATTTTGATGTTCACTCCCAAACCGCTGCGCAGAAGTCAACCAAACTTCACCCAATAGTGTATTGTATCACAATCTAGTAGTTACATTTGAAAATTTTGTTCTAGGACATTTTGTTTGAACGCAATCATCAAACTTAATTAAAAAAGTCATTTAAGCCTTTTCACAGTGAGATCTATGCGATATGGCCGAGAAATGTAATTTTGATGTTAACTCTAAAACTGCTGCGCAGAAGTCAACCAAACTTCACCCATTAGTGTATTGTATCACAATCTAGTAGTTACATGTGGAAATTTGGTTATTGGACATTTGATTTGAGCGCAATCCTCAAACTTAGGTCAAAAAAGCCATTTAAGCCTTTTCACAGTGAGATCTATGCGATATGGCCGAGAAATGTAATTTTGATGTTAACTCCCAAACCGCTGCGCAGAAGTCAACCAAACTTCACCCAATAGTGTATTGTATCACAATCTAGTAGTGACATTTGAAAATTTTGTTCTAGGACATTTTGTTTGAGCGCAATCCTCAAACTTAGGTCAAAAAAGCCATTTAAGCCTTTTCACAGTGAGATCTATGCGATATGGCCGAGAAATGTAATTTTGATGTTAACTCCCAAACCGCTGCGCAGAAGTCAACCAAACTTCACCCAATAGTGTATTGTATCACATTCTAGTAGTTACATTTGAAAATTTCGTTCTAGGACATTTGGTTTGAGCGCAATCATTAAACTTAGGTCAAAAAAGCCATTTAAGCCTTTTCACAGTGAGATCTATGCGATATGGCCGAGAAATGTAATTTTGATGTTAACTCCCAAACCGCTGCGCAGAAGTCAACTAAACTTCACCCAATAGTGTATTGTATCACATTCTAGTAGTTACATTTGAAAATTTCGTTCTAGGACATTTGGTTTGAGCGCAATCATTAAACTTAATTAAAAAAGTCATTTAAGCCTTTTCACAGTGAGATCTATGCGATATGGCCGAGAAATGTAATTTTGATGTTAACTCCCAAACCGCTGCGCAGAAGTCAACCAAACTTCACCCAATAGTGTATTGTATCACAATCTAGTAGTTACATTTGAAAATTTTGTTCTAGGACATTTTGTTTGAACGCAATCATCAAACTTAATTAAAAAAGTCATTTAAGCCTTTTCACAGTGAGATCTATGCGATATGGCCGAGAAATGTAATTTTGATGTTAACTCCCAAACCGCTGCGCAGAAGTCAACCAAACTTCACCCATTAGTGTATTGTATCACAATCTAGTAGTTACATGTGGAAATTTGGTTCTAGGACATTTGATTTGAGCGCAATCCTCAAACTTAGGTCAAAAAAGCCATTTAAGCCTTTTCACAGTGAGATCTATGCGATATGGCCGAGAAATGTAATTTTGATGTTAACTCCCAAACCGCTGCGCAGAAGTCAACCAAACTTCACCCAATAGTGTATTGTATCACATTCTAGTAGTTACATTTGAAAATTTCGTTCTAGGACATTTGGTTTGAGCGCAATTATTAAACTTAGGTCAAAAAAGCCATTTAAGCCTTTTCACAGTGAGATCTATGCGATATGGCCGAGAAATGTAATTTTGATGTTAACTCCCAAACCGCTGCGCAGAAGTCAACCAAACTTCACCCATTAGTGTATTGTATCACAATCTAGTAGTTACATGTGGAAATTGGGTTCTAGGACATTTGATTTGAGCGCAATCCTCAAACTTAGGTCAAAAAAGCCATTTAAGCCTTTTCACAGTGAGATCTATGCGATATGGCCGAGAAATGTAATTTTGATGTTAACTCCCAAACCGCTGCGCAGAAGTCAACCAAACTTCACCCAATAGTGTATTGTATCACAATCTAGTAGTTACATTTGAAAATTTTGTTCTAGGACATTTTGTTTGAGCGCAATCCTCAAACTTAGGTCAAAAAAGCCATTTAAGCCTTTTCACAGTGAGATCAATGCGATATGGCCGAGAAATGTAATTTTGATGTTAACTCCCAAACCGCTGCGCAGAAGTCAACCAAACTTCACCCAATAGTGTATTGTATCACATTCTAGTAGTTACATTTGAAAATTTTGTTCTAGGACATTTTGTTTGAACGCAATCATCAAACTTAATTAAAAAAGTCATTTAAGCCTTTTCACAGTGAGATCTATGCGATATGGCCGAGAAATGTAATTTTGATGTTAACTCCCAAACCGCTGCGCAGAAGTCAACCAAACTTCACCCAATAGTGTATTGTATCACATTCTAGTAGTTACATTTGAAAATTTTGTTCTAGGACATTTTGTTTGAGCGCAATCATCAAACTTAATTAAAAAAGTCATTTAAGCCTTTTCACAGTGAGATCTATGCGATATGGCCGAGAAATGTAATTTTGATGTTAACTCCCAAACCGCTGCGCAGAAGTCAACCAAACTTCACCCAATAGTGTATTGTATCACAATCTAGTAGTTACATTTGAAAATTTTGTTCTAGGACATTTTGTTTGAGCGCAATCCTCAAACTTAGGTCAAAAAAGCCATTTAAGCCTTTTCACAGTGAGATCTATGCGATATGGCCGAGAAATGTAATTTTGATGTTAACTCCCAAACCGCTGCGCAGAAGTCAACCAAACTTCACCCAATAGTGTATTGTATCACATTCTAGTAGTTACATTTGAAAATTTCGTTCTAGGACATTTGGTTTGAGCGCAATCATTAAACTTAGGTCAAAAAAGCCATTTAAGCCTTTTCACAGTGAGATCTATGCGATATGGCCGAGAAATGTAATTTTGATGTTAACTCCCAAACCGCTGCGCAGAAGTCAACTAAACTTCACCCAATAGTGTATTGTATCACATTCTAGTAGTTACATTTGAAAATTTCGTTCTAGGACATTTGGTTTGAGCGCAATCATTAAACTTAATTAAAAAAGTCATTTAAGCCTTTTCACAGTGAGATCTATGCGATATGGCCGAGAAATGTAATTTTGATGTTAACTCCCAAACCGCTGCGCAGAAGTCAACCAAACTTCACCCAATAGTGTATTGTATCACAATCTAGTAGTTACATTTGAAAATTTTGTTCTAGGACATTTTGTTTGAACGCAATCATCAAACTTAATTAAAAAAGTCATTTAAGCCTTTTCACAGTGAGATCTATGCGATATGGCCGAGAAATGTAATTTTGATGTTAACTCCCAAACCGCTGCGCAGAAGTCAACCAAACTTCACCCAATAGTGTATTGTATCACAATCTAGTAATTACATGTGGTAATTTCGTTCTAGGACATTTGGTTTGAGCGCAATCATCAAACTTAATTAAAAAAGTCATTTAAGCCTTTTCACAGTGAGATCTATGCGATATGGCCGAGAAATGTAATTTTGATGTTCACTCCCAAACCGCTGCGCAGAAGTCAACCAAACTTCACCCATTAGTGTATTGTATCACAATCTAGTAGTTACATGTGGAAATTTGGTTCTAGGACATTTGATTTGAGCGCAATCCTCAAACTTAGGTCAAAAAAGCCATTTAAGCCTTTTCACAGTGAGATCTATGCGATAAGGCCGAGAAAAGTAATTTTGATGTTAACTCCCAAACCGCTGCGCAGATGTCAACCAAACTTCACCCAATAGTGTATTGTATCACAATCTAGTAGTTACATTTGAAAATTTTGTTCTAGGACATTTTGTTTGAACGCAATCATCAAACTTAATTTAAAAAGTCATTTAAGCCTTTTCACAGTGAGATCTATGCGATATGGCCGAGAAATGTAATTTTGATAACTCCCAAACCGCTGCGCAGAAGTCAACCAAACTTCACCCAATAGTGTATTGTATCACAATCTAGTAGTTACATTTGAAAATTTTGTTCTAGAACATTTTGTTTGAACGCAATCATGTACTTAATTAAAAAAGTCATTTAAGCCTTTTCACAGTGAGATCTATGCGATATGGCCGAGAAATGTAATTTTGATGTTAACTCCCAAACCGCTGCGCAGAAGTCAACCAAACTTCACCCAATAGTGTATTGTATCACATTCTAGTAGTTACATTTGAAAATTTTGTTTTAGGACATTTTGTTTGAGCGCAATCCTCAAACTTAGGTCAAAAAAGCCATTTAAGCCTTTTCACAGTGAGATCTATGCGATATGGCCGAGAAATGTAATTTTGATGTTAACTCCCAAACCGCTGCACAGAATTCAACCAAACTTCACCCAATAGTGTATTGTATCACATTCTAGTAGTTACATTTGAAAATTTCGTTCTAGGACATTTGGTTTGAGCGCAATCATTAAACTTAGGTCAAAAAAGCCATTTAAGCCTTTTCACAGTGAGATCTATGCGATATGGCCGAGAAATGTAATTTTGATGTTAACTCCCAAACCGCTGCGCAGAAGTCAACTAAACTTCACCCAATAGTGTATTGTATCACATTCTAGTAGTTACATTTGAAAATTTCGTTCTAGGGGATTTGGTTTGAGCGCAATCATTAAACTTAATTAAAAAAGCCATTTAAGCCTTTTCACAGTGAGATCTATGCGATATGGCCGAGAAATGTAATTTTGATGTTAACTCCCAAACCGCTGCGCAGAAGTCAACCAAACTTCACCCATTAGTGTATTGTATCACAATCTAGTAATTACATGTGGAAATTTGGTTCTAGGACATTTGATTTGAGCGCAATCCTCAAACTTAGGTCAAAAAAGCCATTTAAGCCTTTTCACAGTGAGATCTATGCGATATGGCCGAGAAATGTAATTTTGATGTTAACTCCCAAACCGCTGCGCAGAAGTCAACCAAACTTCACCCAATAGTGTATTGTATCACAATCTAGTAGTTACATTTGAAAATTTTGTTCTAGGACATTCTGTTTGAGCGCAATCATCAAACTTAATTAAAAAAGTCATTTAAGCCTTTTCACAGTGAGATCTATGCGATATGGCCGAGAAATGTAATTTTGATGTTAACTCCCAAACCGCTGCGCAGAAGTCAACCAAACTTCACCCATTAGTGTATTGTATCACAATCTAGTAGTTACATGTGGAAATTTGGTAATTGGACATTTGATTTGAGCGCAATCCTCAAACTTAGGTCAAAAAAGCCATTTAAGCCTTTTCACAGTGAGATCTATGCGATATGGCCGAGAAATGTAATTTTGATGTTAACTCCCAAACCGCTGCGCAGAAGTCAACCAAACTTCACCCATTAGTGTATTGTATCACAATCTAGTAGTTACATTTGGAAATTTTGTTCTAGGACATTTGATTTGAGCGCAATCCTCAAACTTAATTAAAAAAGTCATTTAAGCCTTTTCACAGTGAGATCTATGCGATATGGCCGAGAAATGTAATTTTGATGTTAACTCCCAAACCGCTGCGCAGAAGTGAACCAAACTTCACCCATTAGTGTATTGTATCACAATCTAGTAGTTACATGTGGAAATTTGGTTCTAGGACATTTGATTTGAGCGCAATCCTCAAACTTAGGTCAAAAAAGCCATTTAAGCCTTTTCACAGTGTGATCTATGCGATATGGCCGAGAAATGTAATTTTGATATTAACTCCCAAACCGCTGCGCAGAAGTCAACCAAACTTCACCCAATAGTGTATTGTATCACATTCTAGTAGTTACATTTTAAAATTTCGTTCTAGGACATTTGGTTTGAGCGCAATTATTAAACTTAGGTCAAAAAAGCCATTTAAGCCTTTTCACAGTGAGATATATGCGATATGGCCGAGAAATGTAATTTTGATGTTAACTCCCAAACCGCTGCGCAGAAGTAAACCAAACTTCACCCATTAGTGTATTGTATCACAATCTAGTAGTTACATGTGGAAATTTGGTTCTAGGACATTTGATTTGAGCGCAATCCTCAAACTTAGGTCAAAAAAGCCATTTAAGCCTTTTCACAGTGAGATCTATGCGATATGGCCGAGAAATGTAATTTTGATGTTAACTCCCAAACCGCTGCGCAGAAGTTAACCGAACTTCAACCAATAGTGTATTGTATCACATTCTAGTAGTTACATTTGAAAATTTTGTTCTAGGACATTTTGTTTGAACGCAATCATCAAACTTAATTAAAAAAGTAATTTAAGCCTTTTCACAGTGAGATCTATGCGATATGGCCGATAAATGTAATTTTGATGTTAACTCCCAAACCGCTGCGCAGAAGTCAACCAAACTTCACCCAATAGTGTATTGTATCACATTCTAGTAGTTACATTTGAAAATTTTGTTCTAGGACATTTTGTTTGAGCGCAATCCTCAAACTTAGGTCAAAAAAGCCATTTAAGCCTTTTCACAGTGAGATCTATGCGATATGGCCGAGAAATGTAATTTTGATGTTAACTCCCAAACCGCTGCGCAGAATTCAACCAAACTTCACCCAATAGTGTATTGTATCACAATCTAGTAGTTACATTTGAAAATTTCGTTCTAGGAAATTTGGTTTGAGCGCAATCATTAAACTTAGGTCAAAAAAGCCATTTAAGCCTTTTCACAGTGAGATCTATGCGATATGGCCGAGAAATGTAATTTTGATGTTAACTCCCAAACCGCTGCGCAGAAGTAAACCAAACTTCACCCATTAGTGTATTGTATCACAATCTAGTAGTTACATGTGGAAATTTGGTTCTAGGACATTTGATTTGAGCGCAATCCTCAAACTTAGGTCAAAAAAGCCATTTAAGCCTTTTCACAGTGAGATCTATGCGATATGGCCGAGAAATGTAATTTTGATGTTAACTCCCAAACCGCTGCGCAGAAGTCAACCAAACTTCACCCAATAGTGTATTGTATCACATTCTAGTAGTTACATTTTAAAATTTCGTTCTAGGACATTTGGTTTGAGCGCAATTATTAAACTTAGGTCAAAAAAGCCATTCAAGCCTTTTCACAGTGAGATCTATGCGATATGGCCGAGAAATGTAATTTTGATGTTAACTCCCAAACCGCTGCGCATGTCACATTCTGTTGCTGGTTAGATTTTGTTTTCCATTACAGAGCCGGCGGTGTGGGCGTTCCCATCATCGCACCTGCGGCTAATTCCAGCAACTCAACAGTTGTATATAACGCCGGCGACCCAAGCCAACGTTGCCGAGATATTTGCTTGCTGTTTGCCATTCTATACCAGTACTTTCGAGGCTCATTGGATTTGCTAGTTTATGCGTCAGCTGTTTTTTCGTTTGGTGATTCCTCTACCTTGTGCAGGTATTGAGTGTGATTACTTTTGTTATCTTGTTGGCTCGCTGCCCACCGCTTAGTTTAGTGTTATTTGATCCCCGTCGACCTCTTGTCACGGACTCCTTTTGTTATTCTCCCTTTTTCCGCGATCGCGTGTTTTTTAGTTGTATTAAAAATCCCTTTTACTATTCCCTCTGTCTCTTGTCTGCTCTTTGGTCCAATCTTGTTTTCCGCGTTCGCGGATCGTAACAGAATATCTCGGCCAAGATGGACCATGCAGACAATGAGCCATTAGCCCAGGCGTTTTCCGACCCGAGGGAGCACGCAAATCCGCTCGATCGTGTGCTCCATGAAATTAGTTCGACGATTAACAAACTTACTGTCAACATGCGCTCTCTTGATGCACGGGTGGACCAGGTTTGCGCTCGTCGTCTCGTTTCCGCCACAGCCATGGCTCCAACGCATGTCCACCTTGCCGCACAAGCTGCCCCGGCTTCCTCTCCATTGCGTGAGCCCAATATCCCACACCCGCCACGCTACGGTGGGGAAACCGGCTCGTGTGGGCAGTTTTTGCATCAATGTTCCTTAGTTTTTGACCAACAACCCCTCACGTATTCTACCGATAGATCCCGGGTCGCGTTTGTCATGAGCCTTCTCTCCGGTAAGGCAGCATCTTGGTCCATGGCAATCAGCAAACAGCACCCCGAGATACGTAACTCTTTTTTTGAATTCGTTGAGGAGATGAAGAGGGTTTTCGACCACCCCTTTCGGGGCAAAGAGGCTGGTAGTCGCCTGCTAGACTTGACTCAGGGCAAACTGTCTGTCGCTGACTATTCGGTCTCCTTCCGCATCCTCGCAGCAGAGAGTGGTTTTGGTGACGCTGCTTTACGTAGCATTTTTCGGAGGGGGCTGCACCCATTAGTGAAGGACGAACTAGCTGCCCGCGACGAAGCAAAAGACTTGGAAGAATTAATTTTTTTATCTATTCGTTTGGACAATCGACTTCTTGAGCGGGAACGAGAGAGAGGGGCGGAGCGGCTTGGTCGGTCGACGAGTGCGGTCGTCGGGAGAGCTTCATCAGCTTTTGCAGCAGGCTCTTTTCCCTCGCCTGGCGGGTATTGGCGGTCAACTACTGACGAGGGGACGATGCAGCTCGGAGGGAAGAGACTCGACACAAGGGAACGCCACCGGCGCATGGCTGAGCAGCTCTGTCTGTACTGCGGTGACCCTGGCCATCGGGTCGCTTCCTGTCCGGTGAATCCTCGTGCTGCTGGCAGAAACCATCCTCTCCTGGTCCCGACGTCAGACAGCTCCACCACAGCGAGTGACTCTCCCAGAGGCACTCCACCACGACACGGAGGGTCACCACCTATGGTCGCAAAGTCTACAAAGCGGCTCGAAAGCACCAGGCTGCAATTACCTGGGATTATTACCGGGAACGGTAACAGCTATAAGGTAACAGTTTTGGTCGATTCGGGGGCTGATGACTGCTTCGTGGACCACTCAATCGCAGAAGTACTCGGTGGGGCCTTGATTGAATTGAAGGAGCCCCGGGAAGTACGGGACCTTAACGGTGACCTGATTTTTACAATTTCTCATGTAACTGAAAGCCTCCAGTTAGTTGTGTCTGGTAATCACTGTGAGCAGAGACCGTTTTTTGTCATGCCGACAAAGTTGGCACCCGTGGTACTAGGTTTGACGTGGCTAAAGCGACACAACCCCGACATAGACTGGGGGGCCCCCAGGATAACAAATTGGAGTATTTATTGTCATTCTCATTGTTTACGCGCTGCCCCGTCCCCCTCCGGGCCCACAGTACCACGTGAGCCGGAACATATCGATTTGTCTTTGGTACCCCCTGAATATCATGACCTCAAGTTGGTCTTCAGTAAAGACCTAGCAACATCACTGCCACCACATCGACCGTACGACTGCTCCATTGATTTGGTTCCGAATTCGCCGTTGCCCTCCTCTAAACTCTATCCGGTATCGAAACCCGAGCAGGGGGCCTTGAATGAATATATATCGTCTTCCCTCGCGGCCGGGCTAATTCGACCGTCAAAGTCCCCTGTTGGGGCCGGGTTCTTTTTTATTGACAAAAAAGATAAGTCCCTCCGGCCATGCGTCGATTATAGAGGCCTTAACGACATCACAGTTAAAAATAAGTACCCCCTGCCTTTGCTGGACTCCGCTTTTGCACCGTTGCAGTCCGCGTGTATTTTTACTACGCTTGACTTGCGCAACGCCTACCACTTGGTGAGAATGAGGGAGGGTGATGAATGGAAGACCGCATTTAACACTCCCATAGGTCACTTCGAATACTTAGTCATGCCGTTCGGACTTACTAATGCACCAGCAGTTTTCCAGAACCTTGTTAACGATGTGCTTCGGGACATGATAGGCCGGTTTTGTTTTATTTATTTGGACGACATCCTTATATTTTCTAGAAGCCTCGAGGAACATAGACAGCATGTCCGGCTGGTTTTGCAAAGGCTGCTCGAGAACCGGTTGTATGTCAAGGCAGAGAAATGCAGGTTCCATACCAGTTCGGTCCAGTTTCTGGGGTTTGTTGTGGAGAAGGGCCAGCTGAGAGCAGATCCAGCCAAGATACAGGCTGTGGTCGAGTGGCCTTCTCCTACATCAAGGAAGCCATTGCAAAGGTTCCTCGGGTTTGCTAACTTCTATAGGCGCTTCATTCGCAACTACAGCCAGAAGGCTGAACCTTTGACAAGGCTTACATCTACAAAAGTACCATTTAAATGGACCCCAGAGGCTGAGGCTGCGTTTGTGGCTCTTAAACGGTCGTTTACGTGTGCCCCTGTCCTTGCTCACCCTAATACCGATGTGCCATTTATTGTAGAAGTGGATGCCTCAGATTCAGGAGTGGGGGCAGTCCTGTCTCAACGTTCCCCAGTCGATCAGAGGGTTCACCCCTGCGCCTTCTTCTCACGTCGCCTCAGTCCTGCTGAACGAAATTACGACGTTGGAAACCGTGAGCTGCTGGCCATCGTTCTGGCGCTGCAAGAGTGGAGACATTGGTTGGAAGGGACACCAGAGCCTTTCGAGATCTTCACCGACCACAAGAACCTGGCATACATTAGGGCAGCCAAAAGACTGAATCCCCGTCAAGCGCGTTGGGCTCTTTTTCTTACACGTTTTAATTACACAATCACGTACCGCCCTGGTTCTCGCAACACTAAGCCAGATGCCTTATCCAGGGTCTTCAGCCCAGCCCTCTGCGAGTCTGGTCCAGAGCCCATTGTGCCAGAGGCCCGTGTGGTGGGGGCCCTTCAGTGGGAAGTGGAGGGTAAGGTCGCCAACTCACTGCAAGGTGTGAACATTCCGACGGGGTGCCCCAAGGACAAGCTATTTGTTCCCCAAGAACACAGATCGGACGTGCTGCAATGGGGGCACGCCTCGAAGGTGGCCTGCCATCCGGGGACCTCCCGGACACAGTTTTTAGTATCCCAGAAGTTCTGGTGGCCTGGAATGAATGATGACATCCAAGAGTTTGTGCGGGCTTGCTCTGTATGCGCCCGCAACAAGTCGTCGCACAATGCTCCTGCTGGTCTCCTGCGCCCGCTGCCAGTTCCATCACGTCCATGGTCCCACATTGCTGTGGATTTCGTCTCCGGCCTTCCCAAGTCCCAGGGAAATACGGTAGTGCTGACAGTTGTTGACCGGTTCTCAAAGATGGCACATTTCATTCCGCTCCCAAAGTTGCCATCATCGCTGGAAACCGCAAACATCCTCGTGAGTCAAGTCTTCCGCATTCACGGCATACCCATTGATCTGGTATCCGACAGGGGCCCCCAATTCATATCTCGAGTTTGGAAGATGTTCTGCAAGGCCATGGGGGCCACAGCAAGTATGTCGTCGGGCTACCACCCCCAGACCAACGGCCAGACGGAGCGGGCCAACCAAGACCTTGCAGCAGCCCTCCGGTGTGTCTGCCACCAGCACCCTGCGTCCTGGTCGTCTCATATCCCTTGGGTGGAGTATGCCCATAATACACTTGTCAGTGCAGCCACAGGTATGTCACCCTTTAAGACTGCATACGGCTACCAGCCTCCTGTATTCCCGTCCCAGGAGTCAGACGTCTGCATACCCTCAGTGCAACAACACCTGCGGCGGGCACACAGAGTCTGGCGGGACGCCCGTGCAGCGCTTTCACGGACAGCAGCACGCAACCAGATGTTGGCTGACCGTCACCGGAGACCGGCTCCTCTGTACAGGCCGGGCCAGAAAGTCTGGCTGTCTACAAGGGACCTGCATCTTGCCGGGGTCTCCAAGAAGTTGGGTCCCCGTTTCATTGGGCCTTTCAAGGTGGAAAAGGTGGTGAACCCTGTAGCCGTGAGGCTCACGCTCCCACGTTCCCTCAGCATCCATCCAGTGTTCCATGTCTCCCTGTTGAAACCAGTTTCCTCCAGCCCGCTATGCCCTCCGGAAGCACCCCCACCACCTCCACGCTTGATCGACGGTGACCCGGTCTACACCGTGAGGTCTATTTTGGACTCGAGGAGGAGGGGCAGGGGTGTACAGTATCTGGTCGACTGGGAGGGCTACGGTCCTGAAGAACGCCAATGGGTCCCCCGCTCCTGGATCCTGGATCCTTCGGTCATCCGCGACTTTCACGCGCGCTGTCCCGGGAAGCCAGGTGGGTCGCCAAGGGGCTCTCCTTGAAGGGGGGGTACTGTCACATTCTGTTGCTGGTTAGATTTTGTTTTCCATTACAGAGCCGGCGGTGTGGGCGTTCCCATCATCGCACCTGCGGCTAATTCCAGCAACTCAACAGTTGTATATAACGCCGGCGACCCAAGCCAACGTTGCCGAGATATTTGCTTGCTGTTTGCCATTCTATACCAGTACTTTCGAGGCTCATTGGATTTGCTAGTTTATGCGTCAGCTGTTTTTTCGTTTGGTGATTCCTCTACCTTGTGCAGGTATTGAGTGTGATTACTTTTGTTATCTTGTTGGCTCGCTGCCCACCGCTTAGTTTAGTGTTATTTGATCCCCGTCGACCTCTTGTCACGGACTCCTTTTGTTATTCTCCCTTTTTCCGCGATCGCGTGTTTTTTAGTTGTATTAAAAACCCCTTTTACTATTCCCTCTGTCTCTTGTCTGCTCTTTGGTCCAATCTTGTTTTCCGCGTTCGCGGATCGTAACAGCGCAGAAGTAAACCAAACTTCACCCATTAGTGTATTGTATCACAATCTAGTAGTTACATGTGGAAGTTTGGTTCTAGGACATTTGATTTGAGCGCAATCCTCAAACTTAGGTCAAAAAAGCCATTTAAGCCTTTTCACAGTGAGATCTATGCGATATGGCCGAGAAATGTAATTTTGATGTTAACTCCCAAACCGCTGCGCAGAAGTCAACCAAACTTCACCCAATAGTGTATTGTATCACAATCTAGTAGTTACATTTGAAAATTTTGTTCTAGGACATTTTGTTTGAACGCAATCATCAAACTTAATTAAAAAAGTCATTTAAGCCTTTTCACAGTGAGATCTATGCGATATGGCCGAGAAATGTAATTTTGATGTTAACTCCCAAACCGCTGCGCAGAAGTCAACCAAACTTCACCCAATAGTGTATTGTATCACATTCTAGTAGTTACATTTGAAAATTTTGTTCTAGGACATTTTGTTTGAGCGCAATCCTCAAACTTAGGTCAAAAAAGCCATTTAAGCCTTTTCACAGTGAGATCTATGCGATATGGCCGAGAAATGTAATTTTGATGTTAACTCCCAAACCGCTGCGCAGAATTCAACCAAACTTCACCCAATAGTGTATTGTATCACATTCTAGTAGTTACATTTGAAAATTTCGTTCTAGGAAATTTGGTTTGAGCGCAATCATTAAACTTAGGTCAAAAAAGCCATTTAAGCCTTTTCACAGTGAGATCTATGCGATATGGCCGAGAAATGTAATTTTGATGTTAACTCCCAAACCGCTGCGCAGAAGTAAACCAAACTTCACCCATTAGTGTATTGTATCACAATCTAGTAGTTACATGTGGAAATTTGGTTCTAGGACATTTGATTTGAGCGCAATCCTCAAACTTAGGTCAAAAAAGCCATTTAAGCCTTTTCACAGTGAGATCTATGCGATAAGGCCGAGAAAAGTAATTTTGATGTTAACTCCCAAACCGCTGCGCAGATGTCAACCAAACTTCACCCAATAGTGTATTGTATCACAATCTAGTAGTTACATTTGAAAATTTTGTTCTAGGACATTTTGTTTGAACGCAATCATCAAACTTAATTTAAAAAGTCATTTAAGCCTTTTCACAGTGAGATCTATGCGATATGGCCGAGAAATGTAATTTTGATGTTAACTCCCAAACCGCTGCGCAGAAGTCAACCAAACTTCACCCAATAGTGTATTGTATCACAATCTAGTAGTTACATTTGAAAATTTGGTTCTAGGAAATTTTGTTTGAGCGCAATCCTCAAACTTAGGTCAAAAAAGCCATTTAAGCCTTTTCACAGTGAGATCTATGCGATATGGCCGAGAAATGTAATTTTGATGTTCACTCCAAAACCGCTGCGCAGAAGTCAACCAAACTTCACCCATTAGTGTATTGTATCACAATCTAGTAGTTACATGTGGAAATTTGGTTCTAGGACATTTGATTTGAGCGCAATCCTCAAACTTAGGTCAAAAAAGCCATTTAAGCCTTTTCACAGTGAGATCTATGCGATAAGGCCGAGAAATGTAATTTTGATGTTAACTCCCAAACCGCTGCGCAGAAGTCAACCAAACTTCACCCAATAGTGTATTGTATCACATTCTAGTAGTTACATTTGAAAATTTTGTTCTAGGACATTTGGTTTGAGCGCAATCATTAAACTTAGGTCAAAAAAGCCATTTAAGCCTTTTCACAGTGAGATCTATGCGATATGGCCGAGAAATGTAATTTTGATGTTAACTCCCAAACCGCTGCGCAGAAGTCAACTAAACTTCACCCAATAGTGTATTGTATCACATTCTAGTAGTTACATTTGAAAATTTCGTTCTAGGACATTTGGTTTGAGCGCAATCATTAAACTTAGGTCAAAAAAGCCATTTAAGCCTTTTCACAGTGAGATCTATGCGATATGGCCGAGAAATGTAATTTTGATGTTCACTCCAAAACCGCTGCGCAGAAGTCAACCAAACTTCACCCATTAGTGTATTGTATCACAATCTAGTAGTTACATGTGGAAATTTGGTTCTAGGACATTTGATTTGAGCGCAATCCTCAAACTTAGGTCAAAAAAGCCATTTAAGCCTTTTCACAGTGAGATCTATGCGATATGGCCGAGAAATGTAATTTTGATGTTAACTCCCAAACCGCTGCGCAGAAGTCAACCAAACTTCACCCAATAGTGTATTGTATCACATTCTAGTAGTTACATTTGAAAATTTTGTTCTAGGACATTTGATTTGAGCGCAATCATTAAACTTAGGTCAAAAAAGCCATTTAAGCCTTTTCACAGTGAGATCTATGCGATATGGCCGAGAAATGTAATTTTGATGTTAACTCCCAAACCGCTGCGCAGAAGTCAACCAAACTTCACCTAATAGTGTATTGTATCACATTCTAGTAGTTACATTTGAAAATTTTGTTCTAGGACATTTGGTTTGAGCGCAATCATTAAACTTAGGTCAAAAAAGCCATTTAAGCCTTTTCACAGTGAGATCTATGCGATATGGCCGAGAAATGTAATTTTGATGTTAACTCCCAAACCGCTGCGCAGAAGTCAACTAAACTTCACCCAATAGTGTATTGTATCACATTCTAGTAGTTACATTTGAAAATTTCGTTCTAGGACATTTGGTTTGAGCGCAATCATTAAACTTAGGTCAAAAAAGCCATTTAAGCCTTTTCACAGTGAGATCTATGCGATATGGCCGAGAAATGTAATTTTGATGTTAACTCCCAAACCGCTGCGCAGAAGTCAACCAAACTTCACCCAATAGTGTATTGTATCACAATCTAGTAGTTACATTTGAAAATTTTGTTCTAGGACATTCTGTTTGAGCGCAATCATCAAACTTAATTAAAAAAGTCATTTAAGCCTTTTCACAGTGAGATCTATGCGATATGGCCGAGAAATGTAATTTTGATGTTAACTCCCAAACCGCTGCGCAGAAGTCAACCAAACTTCACCCATTAGTGTATTGTATCACAATCTAGTAGTTACATGTGGAAATTTGGTAATTGGACATTTGATTTGAGCGCAATCCTCAAACTTAGGTCAAAAAAGCCATTTAAGCCTTTTCACAGTGAGATCTATGCGATATGGCCGAGAAATGTAATTTTGATGTTAACTCCCAAACCGCTGCGCAGAAGTCAACCAAACTTCACCCATTAGTGTATTGTATCACAATCTAGTAGTTACATTTGGAAATTTTGTTCTAGGACATTTGATTTGAGCGCAATCCTCAAACTTAATTAAAAAAGTCATTTAAGCCTTTTCACAGTGAGATCTATGCGATATGGCCGAGAAATGTAATTTTGATGTTAACTCCCAAACCGCTGCGCAGAAGTGAACCAAACTTCACCCATTAGTGTATTGTATCACAATCTAGTAGTTACATGTGGAAATTTGGTTCTAGGACATTTGATTTGAGCGCAATCCTCAAACTTAGGTCAAAAAAGCCATTTAAGCCTTTTCACAGTGAGATCTATGCGATATGGCCGAGAAATGTAATTTTGATGTTAACTCCCAAACCGCTGCGCAGAAGTCAACCGAACTTCAACCAATAGTGTATTGTATCACATTCTAGTAGTTACATTTGAAAATTTTGTTCTAGGACATTTTGTTTGAACGCAATCATCAAACTTAATTAAAAAAGTAATTTAAGCCTTTTCACAGTGAGATCTATGCGATATGGCCGATAAATGTAATTTTGATGTTAACTCCCAAACCGCTGCGCAGAAGTCAACCAAACTTCACCCAATAGTGTATTGTATCACATTCTAGTAGTTACATTTGAAAATTTTGTTCTAGGACATTTTGTTTGAGCGCAATCCTCAAACTTAGGTCAAAAAAGCCATTTAAGCCTTTTCACAGTGAGATCTATGCGATATGGCCGAGAAATGTAATTTTGATGTTAACTCCCAAACCGCTGCGCAGAATTCAACCAAACTTCACCCAATAGTGTATTGTATCACAATCTAGTAGTTACATTTGAAAATTTCGTTCTAGGAAATTTGGTTTGAGCGCAATCATTAAACTTAGGTCAAAAAAGCCATTTAAGCCTTTTCACAGTGAGATCTATGCGATATGGCCGAGAAATGTAATTTTGATGTTAACTCCCAAACCGCTGCGCAGAAGTAAACCAAACTTCACCCATTAGTGTATTGTATCACAATCTAGTAGTTACATGTGGAAATTTGGTTCTAGGACATTTGATTTGAGCGCAATCCTCAAACTTAGGTCAAAAAAGCCATTTAAGCCTTTTCACAGTGAGATCTATGCGATATGGCCGAGAAATGTAATTTTGATGTTAACTCCCAAACCGCTGCGCAGAAGTCAACCAAACTTCACCCAATAGTGTATTGTATCACATTCTAGTAGTTACATTTTAAAATTTCGTTCTAGGACATTTGGTTTGAGCGCAATTATTAAACTTAGGTCAAAAAAGCCATTTAAGCCTTTTCACAGTGAGATCTATGCGATATGGCCGAGAAATGTAATTTTGATGTTAACTCCCAAACCGCTGCGCAGAAGTAAACCAAACTTCACCCATTAGTGTATTGTATCACAATCTAGTAGTTACATGTGGAAATTTGGTTCTAGGACATTTGATTTGAGCGCAATCCTCAAACTTAGGTCAAAAAAGCCATTTAAGCCTTTTCACAGTGAGATCTATGCGATATGGCCGAGAAATGTAATTTTGATGTTAACTCCCAAACCGCTGCGCAGAAGTCAACCAAACTTCACCCAATAGTGTATTGTATCACAATCTAGTAGTTACATTTGAAAATTTTGTTCTAGGACATTTTGTTTGAACGCAATCATCAAACTTAATTAAAAAAGTCATTTAAGCCTTTTCACAGTGAGATCTATGCGATATGGCCGAGAAATGTAATTTTGATGTTAACTCCCAAACCGCTGCGCAGAAGTCAACCAAACTTCACCCAATAGTGTATTGTATCACATTCTAGTAGTTACATTTGAAAATTTTGTTCTAGGACATTTTGTTTGAGCGCAATCCTCAAACTTAGGTCAAAAAAGCCATTTAAGCCTTTTCACAGTGAGATCTATGCGATATGGCCGAGAAATGTAATTTTGATGTTAACTCCCAAACCGCTGCGCAGAATTCAACCAAACTTCACCCAATAGTGTATTGTATCACATTCTAGTAGTTACATTTGAAAATTTCGTTCTAGGAAATTTGGTTTGAGCGCAATCATTAAACTTAGGTCAAAAAAGCCATTTAAGCCTTTTCACAGTGAGATCTATGCGATATGGCCGAGAAATGTAATTTTGATGTTAACTCCCAAACCGCTGCGCAGAAGTAAACCAAACTTCACCCATTAGTGTATTGTATCACAATCTAGTAGTTACATGTGGAAATTTGGTTCTAGGACATTTGATTTGAGCGCAATCCTCAAACTTAGGTCAAAAAAGCCATTTAAGCCTTTTCACAGTGAGATCTATGCGATAAGGCCGAGAAAAGTAATTTTGATGTTAACTCCCAAACCGCTGCGCAGATGTCAACCAAACTTCACCCAATAGTGTATTGTATCACAATCTAGTAGTTACATTTGAAAATTTTGTTCTAGGACATTTTGTTTGAACGCAATCATCAAACTTAATTTAAAAAGTCATTTAAGCCTTTTCACAGTGAGATCTATGCGATATGGCCGAGAAATGTAATTTTGATGTTAACTCCCAAACCGCTGCGCAGAAGTCAACCAAACTTCACCCAATAGTGTATTGTATCACAATCTAGTAGTTACATTTGAAAATTTGGTTCTAGGAAATTTTGTTTGAGCGCAATCCTCAAACTTAGGTCAAAAAAGCCATTTAAGCCTTTTCACAGTGAGATCTATGCGATAAGGCCGAGAAATGTAATTTTGATGTTAACTCCCAAACCGCTGCGCAGAAGTCAACCAAACTTCACCCAATAGTGTATTGTATCACATTCTAGTAGTTACATTTGAAAATTTTGTTCTAGGACATTTGGTTTGAGCGCAATCATTAAACTTAGGTCAAAAAAGCCATTTAAGCCTTTTCACAGTGAGATCTATGCGATATGGCCGAGAAATGTAATTTTGATGTTAACTCCCAAACCGCTGCGCAGAAGTCAACCAAACTTCACCCAATAGTGTATTTTATCACAATCTAGTAGTTACATTTGGAAATTTAGTTCTAGGACATTTGATTTGAGCGCAATCTTCAAACTTAATTAAAAATAGTCATTTAAGCCTTTTCACAGTGAGATCTATGCGATATGGCCGAGAAATGTAATTTTGATGTTCACTCCCAAACCGCTGCGCAGAAGTCAACCAAACTTCAACAATTAGTGTATTGTATCACAATCTAGTAGTTACATGTGGAAATTTGGTTCTAGGACATTTGATTTGAGCGCAATCCTCAAACTTAGGTCAAAAAAGCCATTTAAGCCTTTTCACAGTGAGATCTATGCGATATGGCCGAGAAATGTAATTTTGATGTTAACTCCCAAACCGCTGCGCAGAAGTCAACCAAACTTCACCTAATAGTGTATTGTATCACATTCTAGTAGTTACATTTGAAAATTTTGTTCTAGGACATTTGGTTTGAGCGCAATCATTAAACTTAGGTCAAAAAAGCCATTTAAGCCTTTTCACAGTGAGATCTATGCGATATGGCCGAGAAATGTAATTTTGATGTTAACTCCCAAACCGCTGCGCAGAAGTCAACTAAACTTCACCCAATAGTGTATTGTATCACATTCTAGTAGTTACATTTGAAAATTTTGTTCTAGGACATTTGGTTTGAGCGCAATCATTAAACTTAGGTCAAAAAAGCCATTTAAGCCTTTTCACAGTGAGATCTATGCGATATGGCCGAGAAATGTAATTTTGATGTTAACTCCCAAACCGCTGCGCAGAAGTCAACCAAACTTCACCCATTAGTGTATTGTATCACAATCTAGTAGTTACATGTTGAAATTTGGTTCTAGGACATTTGATTTGAGCGCAATCCTCAAACTTAGGTCAAAAAAGCCATTTAAGCCTTTTCACAGTGAGATCTATGCGATATGGCCGAGAAATGTAAATTTGATGTTAACTCCCAAACCGCTGCGCAGAAGTCAACCAAACTTCACCCAATAGTGTATTGTATCACAATCTAGTAGTTACATTTGAAAATTTTGTTCTAGGACATTTGGTTTGAGCGCAATCATTAAACTTAGGTCAAAAAAGCCATTTAAGCCTTTTCACAGTGAGATCTATGCGATATGGCCGAGAAATGTAATTTTGATGTTAACTCCCAAACCGCTGCGCAGAAGTCAACCAAACTTCACCCAATAGTGTATTGTATCACAATCTAGTAGTTACATTTGAAAATTTTGTTCTAGGACATTTTGTTTGAGCGCAATCATCAAACTTAATTAAAAAAGTCATTTAAGCCTTTTCACAGTGAGATCTATGCGATATGGCCGAGAAATGTAATTTTGATGTTAACTCCCAAACCGCTGCGCAGAAGTCAACCAAACTTCACCCAATAGTGTATTGTATCACAATCTAGTAGTTACATTTGAAAATTTGGTTCTAGGAAATTTTGTTTGAGCGCAATCCTCAAACTTAGGTCAAAAAAGCCATTTAAGCCTTTTCACAGTGAGATCTATGCGATATGGCCGAGAAATGTAATTTTGATGTTCACTCCAAAACCGCTGCGCAGAAGTCAACCAAACTTCACCCATTAGTGTATTGTATCACAATCTAGTAGTTACATGTGGAAATTTGGTTCTAGGACATTTGATTTGAGCGCAATCCTCAAACTTAGGTCAAAAAAGCCATTTAAGCCTTTTCACAGTGAGATCTATGCGATAAGGCCGAGAAATGTAATTTTGATGTTAACTCCCAAACCGCTGCGCAGAAGTCAACCAAACTTCACCCAATAGTGTATTGTATCACATTCTAGTAGTTACATTTGAAAATTTTGTTCTAGGACATTTGGTTTGAGCGCAATCATTAAACTTAGGTCAAAAAAGCCATTTAAGCCTTTTCACAGTGAGATCTATGCGATATGGCCGAGAAATGTAATTTTGATGTTAACTCCCAAACCGCTGCGCAGAAGTCAACTAAACTTCACCCAATAGTGTATTGTATCACATTCTAGTAGTTACATTTGAAAATTTCGTTCTAGGACATTTGGTTTGAGCGCAATCATTAAACTTAATTAAAAAAGTCATTTAAGCCTTTTCACAGTGAGATCTATGCGATATGGCCGAGAAATGTAATTTTGATGTTAACTCCCAAACCGCTGCGCAGAAGTCAACCAAACTTCACCCAATAGTGTATTTTATCACAATCTAGTAGTTACATTTGGAAATTTAGTTCTAGGACATTTGATTTGAGCGCAATCTTCAAACTTAATTAAAAATAGTCATTTAAGCCTTTTCACAGTGAGATCTATGCGATATGGCCGAGAAATGTAATTTTGATGTTCACTCCCAAACCGCTGCGCAGAAGTCAACCAAACTTCAACAATTAGTGTATTGTATCACAATCTAGTAGTTACATGTGGAAATTTGGTTCTAGGACATTTGATTTGAGCGCAATCCTCAAACTTAGGTCAAAAAAGCCATTTAAGCCTTTTCACAGTGAGATCTATGCGATATGGCCGAGAAATGTAATTTTGATGTTAACTCCCAAACCGCTGCGCAGAAGTCAACCAAACTTCACCCAATAGTGTATTGTATCACAATCTAGTAGTTACATTTGAAAATTTTGTTCTAGGACATTTTGTTTGAGCGCAATCATCAAACTTAATTAAAAAAGTCATTTAAGCCTTTTCACAGTGAGATCTATGCGATATGGCCGAGAAATGTAATTTTGATGTTAACTCCCAAACCGCTGCGCAGAAGTCAACCAAACTTCACCCATTAGTGTATTGTATCACAATCTAGTAGTTACATGTTGAAATTTGGTTCTAGGACATTTGATTTGAGCGCAATCCTTAAACTTAGGTCAAAAAAGCCATTTAAGCCTTTTCACAGTGAGATCTATGCGATATGGCCGAGAAATGTAATTTTGATGTTAACTCCCAAACCGCTGCGCAGAAGTCAACCAAACTTCACCCAATAGTGTATTGTATCACATTCTAGTAGTTACATTTGAAAATTTCGTTCTAGGACATTTGGTTTGAGCGCAATCATTAAACTTAGGTCAAAAAAGCCATTTAAGCCTTTTCACAGTGAGATCTATGCGATATGGCCGAGAAATGTAATTTTGATGTTAACTCCCAAACCGCTGCGCAGAAGTCAACCAAACTTCACCAAAAAGTGTATTGTATCACAATCTAGTAGTTACATTTGAAAATTTTGTTCTAGAACATTTTGTTTGAACGCAATCATCAAACTTAATTAAAAAAGTCATTTAAGCCTTTTCACAGTGAGATCTATGCGATATGGCCGAGAAATGTAATTTTGATGTTAACTCCCAAACCGCTGCGCAGAAGTCAACCAAACTTCACCCAATAGTGTATTGTATCACAATGTAGTAGTTACATTTGAAAATTTTGTTCTAGGAAATTTTGTTTGAGCGCAATCATCAAACTTAATTAAAAAAGTCATTTAAGCCTTTTCACAGTGAGATCTATGCGATATGGCCGAGAAATGTAATTTTGATGTTAACTCCCAAACCGCTGCGCAGAAGTGAACCAAACTTCACCCATTAGTGTATTGTATCACAATCTAGTAGTTACATGTGGAAATTTGGTTCTAGGACATTTGATTTGAGCGCAATCCTCAAACTTAGGTCAAAAAAGCCATTTAAGCCTTTTCACAGTGAGATCTATGCGATATGGCCGAGAAATGTAATTTTGATGTTAACTCCCAAACCGCTGCGCAGAAGTCAACCAAACTTCACCCAATAGTGTATTGTATCACATTCTAGTAGTTACATTTTAAAATTTCGTTCTAGGACATTTGGTTTGAGCGCAATTATTAAACTTAGGTCAAAAAAGCCATTTAAGCCTTTTCACAGTGAGATCTATGCGATATGGCCGAGAAATGTAATTTTGATGTTAACTCCCAAACCGCTGCGCAGAAGTAAACCAAACTTCACCCATTAGTGTATTGTATCACAATCTAGTAGTTACATGTGGAAATTTGGTTCTAGGACATTTGATTTGAGCGCAATCCTCAAACTTAGGTCAAAAAAGCCATTTAAGCCTTTTCACAGTGAGATCTATGCGATATGGCCGAGAAATGTAATTTTGATGTTAACTCCCAAACCGCTGCGCAGAAGTCAACCAAACTTCAACCAATAGTGTATTGTATCACATTCTAGTAGTTACATTTGAAAATTTTGTTCTAGGACATTTTGTTTGAACGCAATCATCAAACTTAATTAAAAAAGTCATTTAAGCCTTTTCACAGTGAGATCTATGCGATATGGCCGAGAAATGTAATTTTGATGTTAACTCCCAAACCGCTGCGCAGAAGTCAACCAAACTTCACCCAATAGTGTATTGTATCACATTCTAGTAGTTACATTTGAAAATTTTGTTCTAGGACATTTTGTTTGAGCGCAATCCTCAAACTTAGGTCAAAAAAGCCATTTAAGCCTTTTCACAGTGAGATCTATGCGATATGGCCGAGAAATGTAATTTTGATGTTAACTCCCAAACCGCTGCGCAGAATTCAATCAAACTTCACCCAATAGTGTATTGTATCACAATCTATCACAATCTAGTAGTTACATGTCGAAATTTGGTTTTAGGACATTTGATTTGAGCGCAATCCTCAAACTTAGGTCAAAAAAGCCATTTAAGCCTTTTCACAGTGAGATCTATGCGATAAGGCCGAGAAAAGTAATTTTGATGTTAACTCCCAAACCGCTGCGCAGATGTCAACCAAACTTCACCCAATAGTGTATTGTATCACAATCTAGTAGTTACATTTGAAAATTTTGTTCTAGGACATTTTGTTTGAACGCAATCATCAAACTTAATTTAAAAAGTCATTTAAGCCTTTTCACAGTGAGATCTATGCGATATGGCCGAGAAATGTAATTTTGATGTTAACTCCCAAACCGCTGCGCAGAAGTCAACCAAACTTCACCCAATAGTGTATTGTATCACAATCTAGTAGTTACATGTGGAAATTTGGTTCTAGGACATTTGATTTGAGCGCAATCCTCAAACTTAGGTCAAAAAAGCCATTTAAGCCTTTTCACAGTGAGATCTATGCGATATGGCCGAGAAATGTAATTTTGATGTTAACTCCCAAACCGCTGCGCAGAAGTCAACCAAACTTCACCCAATAGTGTATTTTATCACAATCTAGTAGTTACATTTGGAAATTCAGTTTTAGGACATTTGGTTTGAGCGCAATCTTCAAACTTAATTAAAAAAAGTCATTTAAGCCTTTTCACAGTGAGATCTATGCGATATGGCCGAGAAATGTAATTTTGATGTTCACTCCCAAACCGCTGCGCAGAAGTCAACCAAACTTCACCCATTAGTGTATTGTATCACAATCTAGTAGTTACATGTGGAAATTTGGTTCTAGGACATTTGATTTGAGCGCAATCCTCAAACTTAGGTCAAAAAAGCCATTTAAGCCTTTTCACAGTGAGATCTATGCGATATGGCCGAGAAATGTAATTTTGATGTTCACTCCCAAACCGCTGCGCAGAAGTTAACCAAACTTCACCCATTAGTGTATTGTATCACAATCTAGTAGTTACATGTGGAAATTTGGTTCTAGGACATTTGATTTGAGCGCAATCCTCAAACTTAGGTAAAAAACGCCATTTAAGCCTTTTCACAGTGAGATCTATGCGATATGGCCGAGAAATGTAATTTTGATGTTCACTCCCAAACCGCTGCGCAGAAGTCAACCAAACTTCACCCAATAGTGTATTGTCTCACAATCTAGTAGTTACATTTGAAAATTTTGTTCTAGGACATTTTGTTTGAGCGCAATCATCAAACTTAATTAAAAAAGTCATTTAAGCCTTGTCACAGTGAGATCTATGCGATATGGTCGAGAAATGTAATTTTGATGTTAACTCCCAAACCGCTGCGCAGAAGTCAACCAAACTTCACCCAATAGTGTATTGTATCACAATCTAGTAGTTACATTTGAAAATTTTGTTCTAGGACATTTTGTTTGAGCGCAATCATCAAACTTTATTAAAAAAGTCATTTAAGCCTTTTCACAGTGAGATCTATGCGATATGGCCGAGAAATGTAATTTTGATGTTAACTCCCAAACCGCTGCGCAGAAGTCAACCAAACTTCACCCAATAGTGTATTTTATCACAATCTAGTAGTTACATTTGGAAATTTGGTTCTAGGACATTTGATTTGAGCGCAATCCTCAAACTTAGGTCAAAAAAGCCATTTAAGCCTTTTCACAGTGAGATCTATGCGATATGGCCGAGAAATGTAATTTTGATGTTAACTCCCAAACCGCTGCGCAGAAGTCAACCAAACTTCACCCATTAGTGTATTGTATCACAATCTAGTAGTTACATGTGGAAATTTGGTTCTAGGACATTTGATTTGAGCGCAATCCTCAAACTTAGGTCAAAAAAGCCATTTAAGCCTTTTCACAGTGAGATCTATGCGATATGGCCGAGAAATGTAATTTTGATGTTAACTCCCAAACCGCTGCGAAGAAGTAAAACAAACTTCACCCATTAGTGTATTGTATCACAATCTAGTAGTTACATGTGGAAATTTGGTTCTAGGACATTTGATTTGAGCGCAATCCTCAAACTTAGGTCAAAAAAGCCATTTAAGCCTTTTCACAGTGAGATCTATGCGATATGGCCGAGAAATGTAATTTTGATGTTAACTCCCAAACCGCTGCGCAGAAGTCAACCAAACTTCACCCAATAGTGTATTGTATCACAATCTAGTAGTTACATTTGAAAATTTTGTTCTGGACATTTTGTTTGAGCGCAATCATCAAACTTTATTAAAAAAGTCATTTAAGCCTTTTGACAGTGAGATCTATGCGATATGGCCGAGAAATGTAATTTTGATGTTAACTCCCAAACCGCTGCGCAGAAGTAAACCAATCTTCACCCAATACTGTATTGTATCACAATCTAGTAGTTACATTTGAAAATTTTGTTCTGGACATTTTGTTTGAGCGCAATCATCAAACTTTATTAAAAAAGTCATTTAAGCCTTTTGACAGTGAGATCTATGCGATCTGGCCGAGAAATGTAATTTTGATGTTAACTCCCAAACCGCTGCGCAGAAGTCAACCAAACTTCACCCAATAGTGTATTGTATCACAATCTAGTAGTTACATGTGGAAATTTGGTTCTAGGACATTTGATTTGAGCGCAATTCTCAAACTTAGGTCAAAAAAGCCATTTAAGCCTTTTCACAATGAGATCTATGCGATATGGCCGAGAAATGTAATTTTGATGTTAACTCCCAAACCGCTGCGCAGAAGTCAACCAAACTTCACCCAGTAGTGTATTTTATCACAATCTAGTAGTTACATTTGGAAATTTAGTTCTAGGACATTTGGTTTGAGCGCAATCATCAAACTTAGGTCAAAAAAGCCATTTAAGCCTTTTCACAGTGAGATCTATGCGATATGGCCGAGAAATGTAATTTTGATGTTCACTCCCAAACCGCTGCGCAGAAGTCAACCAAACTTCACCCATTAGTGTATTGTATCACAATCTAGTAGTTACATTTGGAAATTTGGTTCTAGGACATTTGATTTGAGCGCAATCCTCAAACTTAGGTCAAAAAAGCCATTTAAGCCTTTTCACAGTGAGATCTATGCGATATGGCCGAGAAATGTAATTTGTATGTTAACTCCCAAACCGCTGCGCAGAAGTCAACCAAACTTCACCCAATAGTGTATTTTATCACAATCTAGTAGTTACATTTGGAAATTTAGTTTTAGGACATTTGGTTTGAGCGCAATCTTCAAACTTAATTAAAAAAAGTCATTTAAGCCTTTTCACAGTGAGATCTATGCGATATGGCCGAGAAATGTAATTTTGATGTTCACTCCCAAACCGCTGCGCAGAAGTCAACCAAACTTCACCCATTAGTGTATTGTATCACAATCTAGTAGTTACATGTGGAAATTTGGTTCTAGGACATTTGATTTGAGCGCAATCCTCAAACTTAGGTCAAAAAAGCCATTTAAGCCTTTTCACAGTGAGATCTATGCGATATGGCCGAGAAATGTAATTTTGATGTTCACTCCCAAACCGCTGCGCAGAAGTCAACCAAACTTCACCCATTAGTGTATTGTATCACAATCTAGTAGTTACATGTGGAAATTTGGTTCTAGGACATTTGATTTGAGCGCAATCCTCAAACTTAGGTAAAAAACGCCATTTAAGCCTTTTCACAGTGAGATCTATGCGATATGGCCGAGAAATGTAATTTTGATGTTCACTCCCAAACCGCTGCGCAGAAGTCAACCAAACTTCACCCAATAGTGTATTGTCTCACAATCTAGTAGTTACATTTGAAAATTTTGTTCTAGGACATTTTGTTTGAGCGCAATCATCAAACTTAATTAAAAAAGTCATTTAAGCCTTGTCACAGTGAGATCTATGCGATATGGTCGAGAAATGTAATTTTGATGTTAACTCCCAAACCGCTGCGCAGAAGTCAACCAAACTTCACCCAATAGTGTATTGTATCACAATCTAGTAGTTACATTTGAAAATTTTGTTCTAGGACATTTTGTTTGAGCGCAATCATCAAACTTTATTAAAAAAGTCATTTAAGCCTTTTCACAGTGAGATCTATGCGATATGGCCGAGAAATGTAATTTTGATGTTAACTCCCAAACCGCTGCGCAGAAGTCAACCAAACTTCACCCAATAGTGTATTTTATCACAATCTAGTAGTTACATTTGGAAATTTGGTTCTAGGACATTTGATTTGAGCGCAATCCTCAAACTTAGGTCAAAAAAGCCATTTAAGCCTTTTCACAGTGAGATCTATGCGATATGGCCGAGAAATGTAATTTTGATGTTAACTCCCAAACCGCTGCGCAGAAGTCAACCAAACTTCACCCATTAGTGAATTGTATCACAATCTAGTAGTTACATGTGGAAATTTGGTTCTAGGACATTTGATTTGAGCGCAATCCTCAAACTTAGGTCAAAAAAGCCATTTAAGCCTTTTCACAGTGAGATCTATGCGATATGGCCGAGAAATGTAATTTTGATGTTAACTCCCAAACCGCTGCGAAGAAGTAAAACAAAATTCACCCATTAGTGTATTGTATCACAATCTAGTAGTTACATGTGGAAATTTGGTTCTAGGACATTTGATTTGAGCGCAATCCTCAAACTTAGGTCAAAAAAGCCATTTAAGCCTTTTCACAGTGAGATCTATGCGATATGGCCGAGAAATGTAATTTTGATGTTAACTCCCAAACCGCTGCGCAGAAGTCAACCAAACTTCACCCAATAGTGTATTGTATCACAATCTAGTAGTTACATTTGAAAATTTTGTTCTGGACATTTTGTTTGAGCGCAATCATCAAACTTTATTAAAAAAGTCATTTAAGCCTTTTGACAGTGAGATCTATGCGATATGGCCGAGAAATGTAATTTTGATGTTAACTCCCAAACCGCTGCGCAGAAGTAAACCAATCTTCACCCAATACTGTATTGTATCACAATCTAGTAGTTACATTTGAAAATTTTGTTCTGGACATTTTGTTTGAGCGCAATCATCAAACTTTATTAAAAAAGTCATTTAAGCCTTTTGACAGTGAGATCTATGCGATCTGGCCGAGAAATGTAATTTTGATGTTAACTCCCAAACCGCTGCGCAGAAGTCAACCAAACTTCACCCAATAGTGTATTGTATCACAATCTAGTAGTTACATGTGGAAATTTGGTTCTAGGACATTTGATTTGAGCGCAATTCTCAAACTTAGGTCAAAAAAGCCATTTAAGCCTTTTCACAATGAGATCTATGCGATATGGCCGAGAAATGTAATTTTGATGTTAACTCCCAAACCGCTGCGCAGAAGTCAACCAAACTTCACCCAGTAGTGTATTTTATCACAATCTAGTAGTTACATTTGGAAATTTAGTTCTAGGACATTTGGTTTGAGCGCAATCATCAAACTTAGGTCAAAAAAGCCATTTAAGCCTTTTCACAGTGAGATCTATGCGATATGGCCGAGAAATGTAATTTTGATGTTCACTCCCAAACCGCTGCGCAGAAGTCAACCAAACTTCACCCATTAGTGTATTGTATCACAATCTAGTAGTTACATTTGGAAATTTGGTTCTAGGACATTTGATTTGAGCGCAATCCTCAAACTTAGGTCAAAAAAGCCATTTAAGCCTTTTCACAGTGAGATCTATGCGATATGGCCGAGAAATGTAATTTGTATGTTAACTCCCAAACCGCTGCGCAGAAGTCAACCAAACTTCACCCAATAGTGTATTTTATCACAATCTAGTAGTTACATTTGGAAATTTAGTTTTAGGACATTTGGTTTGAGCGCAATCTTCAAACTTAATTAAAAAAAGTCATTTAAGCCTTTTCACAGTGAGATCTATGCGATATGGCCGAGAAATGTAATTTTGATGTTCACTCCCAAACCGCTGCGCAGAAGTCAACCAAACTTCACCCATTAGTGTATTGTATCACAATCTAGTAGTTACATGTGGAAATTTGGTTCTAGGACATTTGATTTGAGCGCAATCCTCAAACTTAGGTCAAAAAAGCCATTTAAGCCTTTTCACAGTGAGATCTATGCGATATGGCCGAGAAATGTAATTTTGATGTTCACTCCCAAACCGCTGCGCAGAAGTCAACCAAACTTCACCCATTAGTGTATTGTATCACAATCTAGTAGTTACATGTGGAAATTTGGTTCTAGGACATTTGATTTGAGCGCAATCCTCAAACTTAGGTAAAAAACGCCATTTAAGCCTTTTCACAGTGAGATCTATGCGATATGGCCGAGAAATGTAATTTTGATGTTAACTCCCAAACCGCTGCGCAGAAGTCAACCAAACTTCACCCAATAGTGTATTTTATCACAATCTAGTAGTTACATTTGGAAATTTAGTTCTAGGACATTTGATTTGAGCGCAATCTTCAACCTTAATTAAAAAAAGTCATTTAAGCGTTTTCACAGTGAGATCTATGCGATATGGCCGAGAAATGTAATTTTGATGTTCACTCCCAAACCGCTGCGCAGAAGTCAACCAAACTTCACCCAATAGTGTATTGTCTCACAATCTAGTAGTTACATTTGAAAATTTTGTTCTAGGACATTTTGTTTGAGCGCAATCATCAAACTTAATTAAAAAAGTCATTTAAGCCTTGTCACAGTGAGATCTATGCGATATGGTCGAGAAATGTAATTTTGATGTTAACTCCCAAACCGCTGCGCAGAAGTCAACCAAACTTCACCCAATAGTGTATTGTATCACAATCTAGTAGTTACATTTGAAAATTTTGTTCTAGGACATTTTGTTTGAGCGCAATCATCAAACTTTATTAAAAAAGTCATTTAAGCCTTTTCACAGTGAGATCTATGCGATATGGCCGAGAAATGTAATTTTGATGTTAACTCCCAAACCGCTGCGCAGAAGTCAACCAAACTTCACCCAATAGTGTATTTTATCACAATCTAGTAGTTACATTTGGAAATTTGGTTCTAGGACATTTGATTTGAGCGCAATCCTCAAACTTAGGTCAAAAAAGCCATTTAAGCCTTTTCACAGTGAGATCTATGCGATATGGCCGAGAAATGTAATTTTGATGTTAACTCCCAAACCGCTGCGCAGAAGTCAACCAAACTTCACCCATTAGTGTATTGTATCACAATCTAGTAGTTACATGTGGAAATTTGGTTCTAGGACATTTGATTTGAGCGCAATCCTCAAACTTAGGTCAAAAAAGCCATTTAAGCCTTTTCACAGTGAGATCTATGCGATATGGCCGAGAAATGTAATTTTGATGTTAACTCCCAAACCGCTGCGAAGAAGTAAAACAAACTTTACCCATTAGTGTATTGTATCACAATCTAGTAGTTACATGTGGAAATTTGGTTCTAGGACATTTGATTTGAGCGCAATCCTCAAACTTAGGTCAAAAAAGCCATTTAAGCCTTTTCACAGTGAGATCTATGCGATATGGCCGAGAAATGTAATTTTGATGTTAACTCCCAAACCGCTGCGCAGAAGTCAACCAAACTTCACCCAATAGTGTATTGTATCACAATCTAGTAGTTACATTTGAAAATTTTGTTCTGGACATTTTGTTTGAGCGCAATCATCAAACTTTATTAAAAAAGTCATTTAAGCCTTTTGACAGTGAGATCTATGCGATATGGCCGAGAAATGTAATTTTGATGTTAACTCCCAAACCGCTGCGCAGAAGTAAACCAATCTTCACCCAATACTGTATTGTATCACAATCTAGTAGTTACATTTGAAAATTTTGTTCTGGACATTTTGTTTGAGCGCAATCATCAAACTTTATTAAAAAAGTCATTTAAGCCTTTTGACAGTGAGATCTATGCGATCTGGCCGAGAAATGTAATTTTGATGTTAACTCCCAAACCGCTGCGCAGAAGTCAACCAAACTTCACCCAATAGTGTATTGTATCACAATCTAGTAGTTGCATGTGGAAATTTGGTTCTAGGACATTTGATTTGAGCGCAATTCTCAAACTTAGGTCAAAAAAGCCATTTAAGCCTTTTCACAATGAGATCTATGCGATATGGCCGAGAAATGTAATTTTGATGTTAACTCCCAAACCGCTGCGCAGAAGTCAACCAAACTTCACCCAGTAGTGTATTTTATCACAATCTAGTAGTTACATTTGGAAATTTAGTTCTAGGACATTTGGTTTGAGCGCAATCATCAAACTTAGGTCAAAAAAGCCATTTAAGCCTTTTCACAGTGAGATCTATGCGATATGGCCGAGAAATGTAATTTTGATGTTCACTCCCAAACCGCTGCGCAGAAGTCAACCAAACTTCACCCATTAGTGTATTGTATCACAATCTAGTAGTTACATTTGGAAATTTGGTTCTAGGACATTTGATTTGAGCGCAATCCTCAAACTTAGGTCAAAAAAGCCATTTAAGCCTTTTCACAGTGAGATCTATGCGATATGGCCGAGAAATGTAATTTGTATGTTAACTCCCAAACCGCTGCGCAGAAGTCAACCAAACTTCACCCAATAGTGTATTTTATCACAATCTAGTAGTTACATTTGGAAATTTAGTTTTAGGACATTTGGTTTGAGCGCAATCTTCAAACTTAATTAAAAAAAGTCATTTAAGCCTTTTCACAGTGAGATCTATGCGATATGGCCGAGAAATGTAATTTTGATGTTCACTCCCAAACCGCTGCGCAGAAGTCAACCAAACTTCACCCATTAGTGTATTGTATCACAATCTAGTAGTTACATGTGGAAATTTGGTTCTAGGACATTTGATTTGAGCGCAATCCTCAAACTTAGGTCAAAAAAGCCATTTAAGCCTTTTCACAGTGAGATCTATGCGATATGGCCGAGAAATGTAATTTTGATGTTCACTCCCAAACCGCTGCGCAGAAGTCAACCAAACTTCACCCATTAGTGTATTGTATCACAATCTAGTAGTTACATGTGGAAATTTGGTTCTAGGACATTTGATTTGAGCGCAATCCTCAAACTTAGGTCAAAAAAGCCATTTAAGCCTTTTCACAGTGAGATCTATGCGATATGGCCGAGAAATGTAATTTTGATGTTCACTCCCAAACCGCTGCGCAGAAGTCAACCAAACTTCACCCATTAGTGTATTGTATCACAATCTAGTAGTTACATGTGGAAATTTGGTTCTAGGACATTTGATTTGAGCGCAATCCTCAAACTTAGGTCAAAAAAGCCATTCAAGCCTTTTCACAGTGAGATCTATGCGATATGGCCGAGAAATGTAATTTTGATGTTAACTCCCAAACCGCTGCGCAGAAGTCAACCAAACTTCACCCAATAGTGTATTTTATCACAATCTAGTAGTTACATTTGGAAATTTAGTTCTAGGACATTTGATTTGAGCGCAATCTTCAACCTTAATTAAAAAAAGTCATTTAAGCGTTTTCACAGTGAGATCTATGCGATATGGCCGAGAAATGTAATTTTGATGTTCACTCCCAAACCGCTGCGCAGAAGTCAACCAAACTTCACCCAATAGTGTATTGTCTCACAATCTATTAGTTACATTTGAAAATTTTGTTCTAGGACATTTTGTTTGAGCGCAATCATCAAACTTAATTAAAAAAGTCATTTAAGCCTTTTCACAATGAGATCTATGCGATATGGCCGAGAAATGTAATTTTGATGTTAACTCCCAAACCGCTGCGCAGAAGTCAACCAAACTTCACCCAGTAGTGTATTTTATCACAATCTAGTAGTTACATTTGGAAATTTAGTTCTAGGACATTTGATTTGAGCGCAATCCTCAAACTTAGGTCAAAAAAGCCATTTAAGCCTTTTCACAGTGAGATCTATGCGATATGGCCGAGAAATGTAATTTTGATGTTCACTCCCAAACCGCTGCGCAGAAGTCAACCAAACTTCACCCATTAGTGTATTGTATCACAATCTAGTAGTTACATGTGGAAATTTGGTTCTAGGACATTTGATTTGAGCGCAATCCTCAAACTTAGGTCAAAAAAGCCATTCAAGCCTTTTCACAGTGAGATCTATGCGATATGGCCGAGAAATGTAATTTTGATGTTAACTCCCAAACCGCTGCGCAGAAGTCAACCAAACTTCACCCAATAGTGTATTTTATCACAATCTAGTAGTTACATTTGGAAATTTAGTTCTAGGACATTTGATTTGAGCGCAATCTTCAACCTTAATTAAAAAAAGTCATTTAAGCGTTTTCACAGTGAGATCTATGCGATATGGCCGAGAAATGTAATTTTGATGTTCACTCCCAAACCGCTGCGCAGAAGTCAACCAAACTTCACCCAATAGTGTATTGTCTCACAATCTATTAGTTACATTTGAAAATTTTGTTCTAGGACATTTTGTTTGAGCGCAATCATCAAACTTAATTAAAAAAGTCATTTAAGCCTTTTCACAATGAGATCTATGCGATATGGCCGAGAAATGTAATTTTGATGTTAACTCCCAAACCGCTGCGCAGAAGTCAACCAAACTTCACCCAGTAGTGTATTTTATCACAATCTAGTAGTTACATTTGGAAATTTAGTTCTAGGACATTTGGTTTGAGCGCAATCATCAAACTTAGGTCAAAAAAGCCATTTAAGCCTTTTCACAGTGAGATCTATGCGATATGGCCGAGAAATGTAATTTTGATGTTCACTCCCAAACCGCTGCGCAGAAGTCAACCAAACTTCACCCATTAGTGTATTGTATCACAATCTAGTAGTTACATTTGGAAATTTGGTTCTAGGACATTTGATTTGAGCGCAATCCTCAAACTTAGGTCAAAAAAGCCATTTAAGCCTTTTCACAGTGAGATCTATGCGATATGGCCGAGAAATGTAATTTGTATGTTAACTCCCAAACCGCTGCGCAGAAGTCAACCAAACTTCACCCAATAGTGTATTTTATCACAATCTAGTAGTTACATTTGGAAATTTATTTTTACGACATTTGGTTTGAGCGCAATCTTCAAACTTAATTAAAAAAAGTCATTTAAGCCTTTTCACAGTGAGATCTATGCGATATGGCCGAGAAATGTAATTTTGATGTTCACTCCCAAACCGCTGCGCAGAAGTCAACCAAACTTCACCCATTAGTGTATTGTATCACAATCTAGTAGTTACATGTGGAAATTTGGTTCTAGGACATTTGATTTGAGCGCAATCCTCAAACTTAGGTCAAAAAAGCCATTTAAGCCTTTTCACAGTGAGATCTATGCGATATGGCCGAGAAATGTAATTTTGATGTTCACTCCCAAACCGCTGCGCAGAAGTCAACCAAACTTCACCCATTAGTGTATTGTATCACAATCTAGTAGTTACATGTGGAAATTTGGTTCTAGGACATTTGATTTGAGCGCAATCCTCAAACTTAGGTCAAAAAAGCCATTTAAGCCTTTTCACAGTGAGATCTATGCGATATGGCCGAGAAATGTAATTTTGATGTTCACTCCCAAACCGCTGCGCAGAAGTCAACCAAACTTCACCCATTAGTGTATTGTATCACAATCTAGTAGTTACATGTGGAAATTTGGTTCTAGGACATTTGATTTGAGCGCAATCCTCAAACTTAGGTCAAAAAAGCCATTCAAGCCTTTTCACAGTGAGATCTATGCGATATGGCCGAGAAATGTAATTTTGATGTTAACTCCCAAACCGCTGCGCAGAAGTCAACCAAACTTCACCCAATAGTGTATTTTATCACAATCTAGTAGTTACATTTGGAAATTTAGTTCTAGGACATTTGATTTGAGCGCAATCTTCAACCTTAATTAAAAAAAGTCATTTAAGCGTTTTCACAGTGAGATCTATGCGATATGGCCGAGAAATGTAATTTTGATGTTCACTCCCAAACCGCTGCGCAGAAGTCAACCAAACTTCACCCAATAGTGTATTGTCTCACAATCTAGTAGTTACATTTGAAAATTTTGTTCTAGGACATTTTGTTTGAGCGCAATCATCAAACTTAATTAAAAAAGTCATTTAAGCCTTGTCACAGTGAGATCTATGCGATATGGTCGAGAAATGTAATTTTGATGTTAACTCCCAAACCGCTGCGCAGAAGTCAACCAAACTTCACCCAATAGTGTATTGTATCACAATCTAGTAGTTACATTTGAAAATTTTGTTCTAGGACATTTTGTTTGAGCGCAATCATCAAACTTTATTAAAAAAGTCATTTAAGCCTTTTCACAGTGAGATCTATTCGATATGGCCGAGAAATGTAATTTTGATGTTAACTCCCAAACCGCTACGCAGAAGTCAACCAAACTTCACCCATTAGTGTATTGTATCACAATCTAGTAGTTACATGTGGAAATTTGGTTCTAGGACATTTGATTTGAGCGCAATCCTCAAACTTAGGTCAAAAAAGCCATTTAAGCCTTTTCACAGTGAGATCTATGCGATATGGCCGAGAAATGTAATTTTGATGTTAACTCCCAAACCGCTGCGCAGAAGTCAACCAAACTTCACCCATTAGTGTATTGTATCACAATCTAGTAGTTACATGTGGAAATTTGGTTCTAGGACATTTGATTTGAGCGCAATCCTCAAACTTAGGTCAAAAAAGCCATTTAAGCCTTTTCACAGTGAAATCTATGCGATATGGCCGAGAAATGTAATTTTGATGTTAACTCCCAAACCGCTGCGAAGAAGTAAAACAAACTTCACCCATTAGTGTATTGTATCACAATCTAGTAGTTACATGTGGAAATTTGGTTCTAGGACATTTGATTTGAGCGCAATCCTCAAACTTAGGTCAAAAAAGCCATTTAAGCCTTTTCACAGTGAGATCTATGCGATATGGCCGAGAAATGTAATTTTGATGTTAACTCCCAAACCGCTGCGCAGAAGTCAACCAAACTTCACCCAATAGTGTATTGTATCACAATCTAGTAGTTACATTTGAAAATTTTGTTCTGGACATTTTGTTTGAGCGCAATCATCAAACTTTATTAAAAAAGTCATTCAAGCCTTTTGACAGTGAGATCTATGCGATATGGCCGAGAAATGTAATTTTGATGTTAACTC
Source organism: Corythoichthys intestinalis (assembly GCF_030265065.1). NCBI lineage: Eukaryota > Metazoa > Chordata > Actinopteri > Syngnathiformes > Syngnathidae > Corythoichthys > Corythoichthys intestinalis. The sequence goes on along the minus strand of NW_026651608.1, from coordinate 627,973 downwards.
CCAAACCGCTGCGCAGAAGTAAACCAATCTTCACCCAATACTGTATTGTATCACAATCTAGTAGTTACATTTGAAAATTTTGTTCTGGACATTTTGTTTGAGCGCAATCATCAAACTTTATTAAAAAAGTCATTTAAGCCTTTTGACAGTGAGATCTATGCGATCTGGCCGAGAAATGTAATTTTGATGTTAACTCCCAAACCGCTGCGCAGAAGTCAACCAAACTTCACCCAATAGTGTATTGTATCGCAATCTAGTAGTTACATGTGGAAATTTGGTTCTAGGACATTTGATTTGAGCGCAATTCTCAAACTTAGGTCAAAAAAGCCATTTAAGCCTTTTCACAATGAGATCTATGCGATATGGCCGAGAAATGTAATTTTGATGTTAACTCCCAAACCGCTGCGCAGAAGTCAACCAAACTTCACCCAGTAGTGTATTTTATCACAATCTAGTAGTTACATTTGGAAATTTAGTTCTAGGACATTTGGTTTGAGCGCAATCATCAAACTTAGGTCAAAAAAGCCATTTAAGCCTTTTCACAGTGAGATCTATGCGATATGGCCGAGAAATGTAATTTTGATGTTCACTCCCAAACCGCTGCGCAGAAGTCAACCAAACTTCACCCATTAGTGTATTGTATCACAATCTAGTAGTTACATGTGGAAATTTGGTTCTAGGACATTTGATTTGAGCGCAATCCTCAAACTTAGGTCAAAAAAGCCATTTAAGCCTTTTCACAGTGAGATCTATGCGATATGGCCGAGAAATGTAATTTTGATGTTAACTCCCAAACCGCTGCGCAGAAGTCAACCAAACTTCACCCAATAGTGTATTTTATCACAATCTAGTAGTTACATTTGGAAATTTAGTTTTAGGACATTTGGTTTGAGCGCAATCTTCAAACTTAATTAAAAAAAGTCATTTAAGCCTTTTCACAGTGAGATCTATGCGATATGGCCGAGAAATGTAATTTTGATGTTCACTCCCAAACCGCTGCGCAGAAGTCAACCAAACTTCACCCATTAGTGTATTGTATCACAATCTAGTAGTTACATGTGGAAATTTGGTTCTAGGACATTTGATTTGAGCGCAATCCTCAAACTTAGGTCAAAAAAGCCATTTAAGCCTTTTCACAGTGAGATCTATGCGATATGGCCGAGAAATGTAATTTTGATGTTCACTCCCAAACCGCTGCGCAGAAGTCAACCAAACTTCACCCATTAGTGTATTGTATCACAATCTAGTAGTTCCATGTGGAAATTTGGTTCTAGGACATTTGATTTGAGCGCAATCCTCAAACTTAGGTCAAAAAAGCCATTTAAGCCTTTTCACAGTGAGATCTATGCGATATGGCCGAGAAATGTAATTTTGATGTTCACTCCCAAACCGCTGCGCAGAAGTCAACCAAACTTCACCCATTAGTGTATTGTATCACAATCTAGTAGTTACATGTGGAAATTTGGTTCTAGGACATTTGATTTGAGCGCAATCCTCAAACTTAGGTCAAAAAAGCCATTTAAGCCTTTTCACAGTGAGATCTATGCGATATGGCCGAGAAATGTAATTTTGATGTTAACTCCCAAACCGCTGCGCAGAAGTCAACCAAACTTCACCCAATAGTGTATTTTATCACAATCTAGTAGTTACATTTGGAAATTTAGTTCTAGGACATTTGATTTGAGCGCAATCTTCAACCTTAATTAAAAAAAGTCATTTAAGCGTTTTCACAGTGAGATCTATGCGATATGGCCGAGAAATGTAATTTTGATGTTCACTCCCAAACCGCTGCGCAGAAGTCAACCAAACTTCACCCAATAGTGTATTGTCTCACAATCTAGTAGTTACATTTGAAAATTTTGTTCTAGGACATTTTGTTTGAGCGCAATCATCAAACTTAATTAAAAAAGTCATTTAAGCCTTGTCACAGTGAGATCTATGCGATATGGTCGAGAAATGTAATTTTGATGTTAACTCCCAAACCGCTGCGCAGAAGTCAACCAAACTTCACCCAATAGTGTATTGTATCACAATCTAGTAGTTACATTTGAAAATTTTGTTCTAGGACATTTTGTTTGAGCGCAATCATCAAACTTTATTAAAAAAGTCATTTAAGCCTTTTCACAGTGAGATCTATGCGATATGGCCGAGAAATGTAATTTTGATGTTAACTCCCAAACCGCTACGCAGAAGTCAACCAAACTTCACCCATTAGTGTATTGTATCACAATCTAGTAGTTACATGTGGAAATTTGGTTCTAGGACATTTGATTTGAGCGCAATCCTCAAACTTAGGTCAAAAAAGCCATTTAAGCCTTTTCACAGTGAGATCTATGCGATATGGCCGAGAAATGTAATTTTGATGTTAACTCCCAAACCGCTGCGCAGAAGTCAACCAAACTTCACCCATTAGTGTATTGTATCACAATCTAGTAGTTACATGTGGAAATTTGGTTCTAGGACATTTGATTTGAGCGCAATCCTCAAACTTAGGTCAAAAAAGCCATTTAAGCCTTTTCACAGTGAAATCTATGCGATATGGCCGAGAAATGTAATTTTGATGTTAACTCCCAAACCGCTGCGAAGAAGTAAAACAAACTTCACCCATTAGTGTATTGTATCACAATCTAGTAGTTACATGTGGAAATTTGGTTCTAGGACATTTGATTTGAGCGCAATCCTCAAACTTAGGTCAAAAAAGCCATTTAAGCCTTTTCACAGTGAGATCTATGCGATATGGCCGAGAAATGTAATTTTGATGTTAACTCCCAAACCGCTGCGCAGAAGTCAACCAAACTTCACCCAATAGTGTATTGTATCACAATCTAGTAGTTACATTTGAAAATTTTGTTCTGGACATTTTGTTTGAGCGCAATCATCAAACTTTATTAAAAAAGTCATTCAAGCCTTTTGACAGTGAGATCTATGCGATATGGCCGAGAAATGTAATTTTGATGTTAACTCCCAAACCGCTGCGCAGAAGTAAACCAATCTTCACCCAATACTGTATTGTATCACAATCTAGTAGTTACATTTGAAAATTTTGTTCTGGACATTTTGTTTGAGCGCAATCATCAAACTTTATTAAAAAAGTCATTTAAGCCTTTTGACAGTGAGATCTATGCGATCTGGCCGAGAAATGTAATTTTGATGTTAACTCCCAAACCGCTGCGCAGAAGTCAACCAAACTTCACCCAATAGTGTATTGTATCGCAATCTAGTAGTTACATGTGGAAATTTGGTTCTAGGACATTTGATTTGAGCGCAATTCTCAAACTTAGGTCAAAAAAGCCATTTAAGCCTTTTCACAATGAGATCTATGCGATATGGCCGAGAAATGTAATTTTGATGTTAACTCCCAAACCGCTGCGCAGAAGTCAACCAAACTTCACCCAGTAGTGTATTTTATCACAATCTAGTAGTTACATTTGGAAATTTAGTTCTAGGACATTTGGTTTGAGCGCAATCATCAAACTTAGGTCAAAAAAGCCATTTAAGCCTTTTCACAGTGAGATCTATGCGATATGGCCGAGAAATGTAATTTTGATGTTCACTCCCAAACCGCTGCGCAGAAGTCAACCAAACTTCACCCATTAGTGTATTGTATCACAATCTAGTAGTTACATGTGGAAATTTGGTTCTAGGACATTTGATTTGAGCGCAATCCTCAAACTTAGGTCAAAAAAGCCATTTAAGCCTTTTCACAGTGAGATCTATGCGATATGGCCGAGAAATGTAATTTTGATGTTAACTCCCAAACCGCTGCGCAGAAGTCAACCAAACTTCACCCAATAGTGTATTTTATCACAATCTAGTAGTTACATTTGGAAATTTAGTTTTAGGACATTTGGTTTGAGCGCAATCTTCAAACTTAATTAAAAAAAGTCATTTAAGCCTTTTCACAGTGAGATCTATGCGATATGGCCGAGAAATGTAATTTTGATGTTCACTCCCAAACCGCTGCGCAGAAGTCAACCAAACTTCACCCATTAGTGTATTGTATCACAATCTAGTAGTTACATGTGGAAATTTGGTTCTAGGACATTTGATTTGAGCGCAATCCTCAAACTTAGGTCAAAAAAGCCATTTAAGCCTTTTCACAGTGAGATCTATGCGATATGGCCGAGAAATGTAATTTTGATGTTCACTCCCAAACCGCTGCGCAGAAGTCAACCAAACTTCACCCATTAGTGTATTGTATCACAATCTAGTAGTTACATGTGGAAATTTGGTTCTAGGACATTTGATTTGAGCGCAATCCTCAAACTTAGGTCAAAAAAGCCATTTAAGCCTTTTCACAGTGAGATCTATGCGATATGGCCGAGAAATGTAATTTTGATGTTAACTCCCAAACCGCTGCGCAGAAGTCAACCAAACTTCACCCAATAGTGTATTTTATCACAATCTAGTAGTTACATTTGGAAATTTAGTTCTAGGACATTTGATTTGAGCGCAATCTTCAACCTTAATTAAAAAAAGTCATTTAAGCGTTTTCACAGTGAGATCTATGCGATATGGCCGAGAAATGTAATTTTGATGTTCACTCCCAAACCGCTGCGCAGAAGTCAACCAAACTTCACCCAATAGTGTATTGTCTCACAATCTAGTAGTTACATTTGAAAATTTTGTTCTAGGACATTTTGTTTGAGCGCAATCATCAAACTTAATTAAAAAAGTCATTTAAGCCTTGTCACAGTGAGATCTATGCGATATGGTCGAGAAATGTAATTTTGATGTTAACTCCCAAACCGCTGCGCAGAAGTCAACCAAACTTCACCCAATAGTGTATTTTATCACAATCTAGTAGTTACATTTGGAAATTTAGTTTTAGGACATTTGGTTTGAGCGCAATCTTCAAACTTAATTAAAAAAAGTCATTTAAGCCTTTTCACAGTGAGATCTATGCGATATGGCCGAGAAATGTAATTTTGATGTTAACTCCCAAACCGCTGCGCAGAAGTCAACCAAACTTCACCCAATAGTGTATTGTATCACAATCTAGTAGTTACATTTGAAAATTTTGTTCTAGGACATTTTGTTTGAGCGCAATCATCAAACTTAATTAAAAAAGTCATTTAAGCCTTTTCACAGTGAGATCTATGCGATATGGCCGAGAAATGTAATTTTGATGTTAACTCCCAAACCGCTGCGCAGAAGTAAACCAAACTTCACCCAATAGTGTATTTTATCATAATCTAGTAGTTACATTTGGAAATTTAGTTCTAGGACATTTGGTTTGAGCGCAATCTTCAAACTTAATTAAAAAAAGTCATTTAAGCCTTTTCACAGTGAGATCTATGCGATATGGCCGAGAAATGTAATTTTGATGTTCACTCCCAAACCGCTGCGCAGAAGTCAACCAAACTTCACCCAATAGTGTATTTTATCACAATCTAGTAGTTACATTTGGAAATTTAGTTTTAGGACATTTGGTTTGAGCGCAATCTTCAAACTTAATTAAAAAAAGTCATTTAAGCCTTTTCACAGTGAGATCTATGCGATATGGCCGAGAAATGTAATTTTGATGTTCACTCCCAAACCGCTGCGCAGAAGTCAACCAAACTTCACCCATTAGTGTATTTTATCACAATCTAGTAGTTACATGTGGAAATTTGGTTCTAGGACATTTGATTTGAGCGCAATCTTCAAACTTAATTAAAAAAAGTCATTTAAGCCTTTTCACAGTGAGATCTATGCGATATGGCCGAGAAATGTAATTTTGATGTTAACTCCCAAACCGCTGCGCAGAAGTCAACCAAACTTCACCCATTAGTGTATTGTATCACAATCTAGTAGTTACATGTGGAAATTTGGTTCTAGGACATTTGATTTGAGCGCAATCCTCAAACTTAGGTCAAAAAAGCCATTTAAGCCTTTTCACAGTGAGATCTATGCGATATGGCCGAGAAATGTAATTTTGATGTTAACTCCCTAACCGCTGCGCAGAAGTAAACCAAACTTCACCCAATAGTGTATTTTATCATAATCTAGTAGTTACATGTGGAAATTTGGTTCTAGGACATTTGATTTGAGCGCAATTCTCAAACTTAGGTCAAAAAAGCCATTTAAGCATTTTCACAGTGAGATCTATGCGATATGGCCGAGAAATGTAATTTTGATGTTAACTCCAAAACCGCTGCGCAGAAGTCAACCAAACTTCACCCAATAGTGTATTTTATCACAATCTAGTAGTTACATTTGGAAATTTAGTTTTAGGACATTTGGTTTGAGCGCAATCTTCAAACTTAATTAAAAAAGTCATTTAAGCCTTTTCACAGTGAGATCTATGCGATATGGCCGAGAAATGTAATTTTGATGTTCACTCCCAAACCGCTGCGCAGAAGTCAACCAAACTTCACCCAATAGTGTATTTTATCACAATCTAGTAGTTACATTTGGAAATTTAGTTTTAGGACATTTGGTTTGAGCGCAATCTTCAAACTTAATTAAAAAAGTCATTTAAGCCTTTTCACAGTGAGATCTATGCGATATGGCCGAGAAATGTAATTTTGATATTAACTCCCAAACCGCTGCGCAGAAGTCAACCAAACTTCACCCATTAGTGTATTGTATCACAATCTAGTAGTTACATGTGGAAATTTGGTTCTAGGACATTTGATTTGAGCGCAATCTTCAAACTTAATTAAAAAAAGTCATTTAAGCCTTTTCACAGTGAGATCTATGCGATATGGCCGAGAAATGTAATTTTGATGTTCACTCCCAAACCGCTGCGCAGAAGTCAACCAAACTTCACCCAATAGTGTATTTTATCACAATCTAGTAGTTACATTTGGAAATTTAGTTTTAGGACATTTGGTTTGAGCGCAATCTTCAAACTTAATTAAAAAAGTCATTTAAGCCTTTTCACAGTGAGATCTATGCGATATGGCCGAGAAATGTAATTTTGATGTTAACTCCCAAACCGCTGCGCAGAAGTCAACCAAACTTCACCCAATAGTGTATTTTATTACAATCTAGTAGTTACATGTGGAAATTTGGTTCTAGGACATTTGATTTGAGCGCAATCCTCAAACTTAGGTCAAAAAAGCCATTTAAGCCTTTTCACAGTGAGATCTATGCGATATGGCCGAGAAATGTAAATTTGATGTTAACTCCCAAACCGCTGCGCAGAAGTCAACCAAACTTCACCCAATAGTGTATTTTATCACAATCTAGTAGTTACATTTGGAAATTTAGTTCTAGGACATTTGATTTGAGCGCAATCTTCAAACTTAATTAAAAAAAGTCATTTAAGCCTTTTCACAGTGAGATCTATGCGATATGGCCGAGAAATGTAATTTTGATGTTCACTCCCAAACCGCTGCGCAGAAGTCAACCAAACTTCACCCATTAGTGTATTGTATCACAATCTAGTAGTTACATGTGGAAATTTGGTTCTAGGACATTTGATTTGAGCGCAATCCTCAAACTTAGGTCAAAAAAGCCATTTAAGCCTTTTCACAGTGAGATCTATGCGATATGGCCGAGAAATGTAATTTGGATGTTAACTCCCAAACCGCTGCGCAGAAGTCAACCAAACTTCACCCATTAGTGTATTGTATCACAATCTAGTAGTTACATGTGGAAATTTGGTTCTAGGACATTTGATTTGAGCGCAATCCTCAAACTTAGGTCAAAAAAGCCATTTAAGCCTTTTCACAGTGAGATCTATGCGATATGGCCGAGAAATGTAATTTTGATGTTAACTCCCAAACCGCTGCGCAGAAGTAAACCAAACTTCACCCAATAGTGTATTTTATCATAATGTAGTAGTTACATGTGGAAATTTGGTTCTAGGACATTTGATTTGAGCGCAATTCTCAAACTTAGGTCAAAAAAGCCATTTAAGCCTTTTCACAGTGAGATCTAAGCGATATGGCCGAGAAATGTAATTTTGATGTTAACTCCCAAACCGCTGCGCAGAAGTCAACCAAACTTCACCCAATAGTGTATTTTATCACAATCTAGTAGTTACATTTGGAAATTTAGTTTTAGGACATTTGGTTTGAGCGCAATCTTCAAACTTAATTAAAAAAGTCATTTAAGCCTTTTCACAGTGAGATCAATGCGATATGGCCGAGAAATGTAATTTTGATGTTCACTCCCAAACCGCTTCGCAGTAGTCAACCAAACTTCACCCAATAGTGTATTTTATCACAATCTAGTAGTTACATGTGGAAATTTAGTTTTAGGACATTTGGTTTGAGCGCAATCTTCAAACTTCATTAAAAAAGTCATTTAAGCCTTTTCACAGTGAGATCTATGCGATATGGCCGAGAAATGTAATTTTGATGTTCACTCCCAAACCGCTGCGCAGAAGTCAACCAAACTTCACCCATTAGTGTATTGGATCACAATCTAGTAGTTACTTGTGGAAATTTGGTTCTAGGACATTTGATTTGAGCGCAATCCTCAAACTTAGGTCAAAAAAGCCATTTAAGCCTTTTCACAGTGAGATCTATGCGATATGGCCGAGAAATGTAATTTTGATGTTCACTCCCAAACCGCTGCGCAGAAGTCAACCAAACTTCACCCATTAGTGTATTGTATCACAATCTAGTAGTTACATGTGGAAATTTGGTTCTAGGACATTTGATTTGAGCGCAATCATCAAACTTAGGTCAAAAAAGCCATTTAAGCCTTTTCACAGTGAGATCTATGCGATATGGCCGAGAAATGTAATTTGGATGTTAACTCCCAAACCGCTGCGCAGAAGTCAACCAAACTTCACCCATTAGTGTATTGTATCACAATCTAGTAGTTACATGTGGAAATTTGGTTCTAGGACATTTGATTTGAGCGCAATCCTCAAACTTAGGTCAAAAAAGCCATTTAAGCCTTTTCACAGTGAGATCTATGCGATATGGCCGAGAAATGTAATTTTGATGTTAACTCCCAAACCGCTGCGCAGAAGTAAACCAAACTTCACCCAATAGTGTATTTTATCATAATCTAGTAGTTACATGTGGAAATTTGGTTCTAGGACATTTGATTTGAGCGCAATTCTCAAACTTAGGTCAAAAAAGCCATTTAAGCCTTTTCAAAGTGAGATCTAAGCGATATGGCCGAGAAATGTAATTTTGATGTTAACTCCCAAACCGCTGCGCAGAAGTCAACCAAACTTCACCCAATAGTGTATTGTATCACAATCTAGTAGTTACATTTGGAAATTTAGTTTTAGGACATTTGGTTTGAGCGCAATCTTCAAACTTAATTTAAAAAGTCATTTAAGCCTTTTCACAGTGAGATCTATGCGATATGGCCGAGAAATGTAATTTTGATGTTAACTCCCAAACCGCTGCGCAGAAGTAAACCAAACTTCACCCAATAGTGTATTTTATCATAATCTAGTAGTTACATTTGGAAATTTAGTTCTAGGACATTTGGTTTGAGCGCAATCTTCAAACTTAATTAAAAAAAGTCATTTAAGCCTTTTCACAGTGAGATCTATGCGATATGGCCGAGAAATGTAATTTTGATGTTCACTCCCAAACCGCTGCGCAGAAGTCAACCAAACTTCACCCAATAGTGTATTTTATCACAATCTAGTAGTTACATTTGGAAATTTAGTTTTAGGACATTTGGTTTGAGCGCAATCTTCAAACTTAATTAAAAAAAGTCATTTAAGCCTTTTCACAGTGAGATCTATGCGATATGGCCGAGAAATGTAATTTTGATGTTCACTCCCAAACCGCTGCGCAGAAGTCAACCAAACTTCACCCATTAGTGTATTGTATCACAATCTAGTAGTTACATGTGGAAATTTGGTTCTAGGACATTTGATTTGAGCGCAATCTTCAAACTTAATTAAAAAAAGTCATTTAAGCCTTTTCACAGTGAGATCTATGCGATATGGCCGAGAAATGTAATTTTGATGTTAACTCCCAAACCGCTGCGCAGAAGTCAACCAAACTTCACCCATTAGTGTATTGTATCACAATCTAGTAGTTACATGTGGAAATTTGGTTCTAGGACATTTGATTTGAGCGCAATTCTCAAACTTAGGTCAAAAAAGCCATTTAAGCATTTTCACAGTGAGATCTATGCGATATGGCCGAGAAATGTAATTTTGATGTTAACTCCAAAACCGCTGCGCAGAAGTCAACCAAACTTCACCCAATAGTGTATTTTATCACAATCTAGTAGTTACATTTGGAAATTTAGTTTTAGGACATTTGGTTTGAGCGCAATCTTCAAACTTAATTAAAAAAAGTCATTTAAGCCTTTTCACAGTGAGATCTATGCGATATGGCCGAGAAATGTAATTTTGATGTTCACTCCCAAACCGCTGCGCAGAAGTCAACCAAACTTCACCCATTAGTGTATTTTATCACAATCTAGTAGTTACATGTGGAAATTTGGTTCTAGGACATTTGATTTGAGCGCAATCTTCAAACTTAATTAAAAAAAGTCATTTAAGCCTTTTCACAGTGAGATCTATGCGATATGGCCGAGAAATGTAATTTTGATGTTAACTCCCAAACCGCTGCGCAGAAGTCAACCAAACTTCACCCATTAGTGTATTGTATCACAATCTAGTAGTTACATGTGGAAATTTGGTTCTAGGACATTTGATTTGAGCGCAATCCTCAAACTTAGGTCAAAAAAGCCATTTAAGCCTTTTCACAGTGAGATCTATGCGATATGGCCGAGAAATGTAATTTTGATGTTAACTCCCTAACCGCTGCGCAGAAGTAAACCAAACTTCACCCAATAGTGTATTTTATCATAATCTAGTAGTTACATGTGGAAATTTGGTTCTAGGACATTTGATTTGAGCGCAATTCTCAAACTTAGGTCAAAAAAGCCATTTAAGCATTTTCACAGTGAGATCTATGCGATATGGCCGAGAAATGTAATTTTGATGTTAACTCCAAAACCGCTGCGCAGAAGTCAACCAAACTTCACCCAATAGTGTATTTTATCACAATCTAGTAGTTACATTTGGAAATTTAGTTTTAGGACATTTGGTTTGAGCGCAATCTTCAAACTTAATTAAAAAAGTCATTTAAGCCTTTTCACAGTGAGATCTATGCGATATGGCCGAGAAATGTAATTTTGATGTTCACTCCCAAACCGCTGCGCAGAAGTCAACCAAACTTCACCCAATAGTGTATTTTATCACAATCTAGTAGTTACATTTGGAAATTTAGTTTTAGGACATTTGGTTTGAGCGCAATCTTCAAACTTAATTAAAAAAGTCATTTAAGCCTTTTCACAGTGAGATCTATGCGATATGGCCGAGAAATGTAATTTTGATATTAACTCCCAAACCGCTGCGCAGAAGTCAACCAAACTTCACCCATTAGTGTATTGTATCACAATCTAGTAGTTACATGTTGAAATTTGGTTCTAGGACATTTGATTTGAGCGCAATCTTCAAACTTAATTAAAAAAAGTCATTTAAGCCTTTTCACAGTGAGATCTATGCGATATGGCCGAGAAATGTAATTTTGATGTTCACTCCCAAACCGCTGCGCAGAAGTCAACCAAACTTCACCCAATAGTGTATTTTATCACAATCTAGTAGTTACATTTGGAAATTTAGTTTTAGGACATTTGGTTTGAGCGCAATCTTCAAACTTAATTAAAAAAGTCATTTAAGCCTTTTCACAGTGAGATCTATGCGATATGGCCGAGAAATGTAATTTTGATGTTAACTCCCAAACCGCTGCGCAGAAGTCAACCAAACTTCACCCAATAGTGTATTTTATTACAATCTAGTAGTTACATGTGGAAATTTGGTTCTAGGACATTTGATTTGAGCGCAATCCTCAAACTTAGGTCAAAAAAGCCATTTAAGCCTTTTCACAGTGAGATCTATGCGATATGGCCGAGAAATGTAAATTTGATGTTAACTCCCAAACCGCTGCGCAGAAGTCAACCAAACTTCACCCAATAGTGTATTTTATCACAATCTAGTAGTTACATTTGGAAATTTAGTTCTAGGACATTTGATTTGAGCGCAATCTTCAAACTTAATTAAAAAAAAGTCATTTAAGCCTTTTCACAGTGAGATCTATGCGATATGGCCGAGAAATGTAATTTTGATGTTCACTCCCAAACCGCTGCGCAGAAGTCAACCAAACTTCACCCATTAGTGTATTGTATCACAATCTAGTAGTTACATGTGGAAATTTGGTTCTAGGACATTTGATTTGAGCGCAATCCTCAAACTTAGGTCAAAAAAGCCATTTAAGCCTTTTCACAGTGAGATCTATGCGATATGGCCGAGAAATGTAATTTGGATGTTAACTCCCAAACCGCTGCGCAGAAGTCAACCAAACTTCACCCATTAGTGTATTGTATCACAATCTAGTAGTTACATGTGGAAATTTGGTTCTAGGACATTTGATTTGAGCGCAATCCTCAAACTTAGGTCAAAAAAGCCATTTAAGCCTTTTCACAGTGAGATCTATGCGATATGGCCGAGAAATGTAATTTTGATGTTAACTCCCAAACCGCTGCGCAGAAGTAAACCAAACTTCACCCAATAGTGTATTTTATCATAATGTAGTAGTTACATGTGGAAATTTGGTTCTAGGACATTTGATTTGAGCGCAATTCTCAAACTTAGGTCAAAAAAGCCATTTAAGCCTTTTCACAGTGAGATCTAAGCGATATGGCCGAGAAATGTAATTTTGATGTTAACTCCCAAACCGCTGCGCAGAAGTCAACCAAACTTCACCCAATAGTGTATTTTATCACAATCTAGTAGTTACATTTGGAAATTTAGTTTTAGGACATTTGGTTTGAGCGCAATCTTCAAACTTAATTAAAAAAGTCATTTAAGCCTTTTCACAGTGAGATCAATGCGATATGGCCGAGAAATGTAATTTTGATGTTCACTCCCAAACCGCTTCGCAGTAGTCAACCAAACTTCACCCAATAGTGTATTTTATCACAATCTAGTAGTTACATGTGGAAATTTAGTTTTAGGACATTTGGTTTGAGCGCAATCTTCAAACTTCATTAAAAAAGTCATTTAAGCCTTTTCACAGTGAGATCTATGCGATATGGCCGAGAAATGTAATTTTGATGTTCACTCCCAAACCGCTGCGCAGAAGTCAACCAAACTTCACCCATTAGTGTATTGGATCACAATCTAGTAGTTACTTGTGGAAATTTGGTTCTAGGACATTTGATTTGAGCGCAATCCTCAAACTTAGGTCAAAAAAGCCATTTAAGCCTTTTCACAGTGAGATCTATGCGATATGGCCGAGAAATGTAATTTTGATGTTCACTCCCAAACCGCTGCGCAGAAGTCAACCAAACTTCACCCATTAGTGTATTGTATCACAATCTAGTAGTTACATGTGGAAATTTGGTTCTAGGACATTTGATTTGAGCGCAATCATCAAACTTAGGTCAAAAAAGCCATTTAAGCCTTTTCACAGTGAGATCTATGCGATATGGCCGAGAAATGTAATTTGGATGTTAACTCCCAAACCGCTGCGCAGAAGTCAACCAAACTTCACCCATTAGTGTATTGTATCACAATCTAGTAGTTACATGTGGAAATTTGGTTCTAGGACATTTGATTTGAGCGCAATCCTCAAACTTAGGTCAAAAAAGCCATTTAAGCCTTTTCACAGTGAGATCTATGCGATATGGCCGAGAAATGTAATTTTGATGTTAACTCCCAAACCGCTGCGCAGAAGTAAACCAAACTTCACCCAATAGTGTATTTTATCATAATCTAGTAGTTACATGTGGAAATTTGGTTCTAGGACATTTGATTTGAGCGCAATTCTCAAACTTAGGTCAAAAAAGCCATTTAAGCCTTTTCAAAGTGAGATCTAAGCGATATGGCCGAGAAATGTAATTTTGATGTTAACTCCCAAACCGCTGCGCAGAAGTCAACCAAACTTCACCCAATAGTGTATTGTATCACAATCTAGTAGTTACATTTGGAAATTTAGTTTTAGGACATTTGGTTTGAGCGCAATCTTCAAACTTAATTTAAAAAGTCATTTAAGCCTTTTCACAGTGAGATCTATGCGATATGGCCGAGAAATGTAATTTTGATGTTAACTCCCAAACCGCTGCGCAGAAGTAAACCAAACTTCACCCAATAGTGTATTTTATCATAATCTAGTAGTTACATTTGGAAATTTAGTTCTAGGACATTTGGTTTGAGCGCAATCTTCAAACTTAATTAAAAAAAGTCATTTAAGCCTTTTCACAGTGAGATCTATGCGATATGGCCGAGAAATGTAATTTTGATGTTCACTCCCAAACCGCTGCGCAGAAGTCAACCAAACTTCACCCAATAGTGTATTTTATCACAATCTAGTAGTTACATTTGGAAATTTAGTTTTAGGACATTTGGTTTGAGCGCAATCTTCAAACTTAATTAAAAAAAGTCATTTAAGCCTTTTCACAGTGAGATCTATGCGATATGGCCGAGAAATGTAATTTTGATGTTCACTCCCAAACCGCTGCGCAGAAGTCAACCAAACTTCACCCATTAGTGTATTGTATCACAATCTAGTAGTTACATGTGGAAATTTGGTTCTAGGACATTTGATTTGAGCGCAATCTTCAAACTTAATTAAAAAAAGTCATTTAAGCCTTTTCACAGTGAGATCTATGCGATATGGCCGAGAAATGTAATTTTGATGTTAACTCCCAAACCGCTGCGCAGAAGTCAACCAAACTTCACCCATTAGTGTATTGTATCACAATCTAGTAGTTACATGTGGAAATTTGGTTCTAGGACATTTGATTTGAGCGCAATCCTCAAACTTAGGTCAAAAAAGCCATTTAAGCCTTTTCACAGTGAGATCTATGCGATATGGCCGAGAAATGTAATTTTGATGTTAACTCCCAAACCGCTGCGCAGAAGTAAACCAAACTTCACCCAATAGTGTATTTTATCACAATCTAGTAGTTACATTTGGAAATTTAGTTTTAGGACATTTGATTTGAGCGCAATCCTCAAACTTAGGTCAAAAAAGCCATTTAAGCCTTTTCACAGTGAGATCTATGCGATATGGCCGAGAAATGTAATTTTGATGTTAACTCCAAAACCGCTGCGCAGAAGTAAACCAAACTTCACCCAATAGTGTATTTTATCATCATCTAGTAGTTACATGTGGAAATTTGGTTCTAGGACATTTGATTTGAGCGCAATCCTCAAACTTAGGTCAAAAAAGCCATTTAAGCCTTTTCACAGTGAGATCTATGCGATATGGCCGAGAAATGTAATTTTGATGTTCACTTCCAAACCGCTGTGCAGAAGTCAACCAAACTTCACCCATTAGTGTATTGTATCACAATCTAGTAGTTACATGTGGAAATTTGGTTCTAGGACATTTGATTTGAGCGCAATCTTCAAACTTAATTAAAAAAAGTCATTTAAGCCTTTTCACAGTGAGATCTATGCGATATGGCCGAGAAATGTAATTTTGATGTTAACTCCCAAACCGCTGCGCAGAAGTCAACCAAACTTCACCCATTAGTGTATTGTAGCACAATCTAGTAGTTACATGTGGAAATTTGGTTCTAGGACATTTGATTTGAGCGCAATCATCAAACTTAGGTCAAAAAAGCCATTTAAGCCTTTTCACAGTGAGATCTATGCGATATGGCCGAGAAATGTAATTTTGATGTTCACTCCCAAACCGCTGTGCAGAAGTCAACCAAACTTCACCCATTAGTGTATTGTATCACAATCTAGTAGTTACATGTGGAAATTTGGTTCTAGGACATTTGATTTGAGCGCAATCCTCAAACTTAGGTCAAAAAAGCCATTTAAGCCTTTTCACAGTGAGATCTATGCGATATGGCCGAGAAATGTAATTTTGATGTTCACTCCCAAACCGCTGTGCAGAAGTCAACCAAACTTCACCCATTAGTGTATTGTATCACAATCTAGTAGTTACATGTGGAAATTTGGTTCTAGGACATTTGATTTGAGCGCAATCATCAAACTTAGGTCAAAAAAGCCATTTAAGCCTTTTCACAGTGAGATCTATGCGATATGGCCGAGAAATGTAATTTTGATGTTAACTCCCAAACCGCTGCGCAGAAGTAAACCAAACTTCACCCAATAGTGTATTTTATCATAATCTAGTAGTTACATTTGGAAATTTGGTTCTAGGACATTTGATTTGAGCGCAATCCTCAAACTTAGGTCAAAAAAGCCATTTAAGCCTTTTCACAGTGAGATCTATGCGATATGGCCGAGAAATGTAATTTTGATGTTAACTCCAAAACCGCTGCGCAGAAGTAAACCAAACTTCACCCAATAGTGTATTTTATCATCATCTAGTAGTTACATGTGGAAATTTGGTTCTAGGACATTTGATTTGAGCGCAATTCTCAAACTTAGGTCAAAAAAGCCATTTAAGCCTTTTCACAGTGAGATCTATGCGATATGGCCGAGAAATGTAAATTTGATGTTAACTCCCAAACCGCTGCGCAGAAGTCAACCAAACTTCACCCAATAGTGTATTTTATCACAATCTAGTAGTTACATTTGGAAATTTAGTTCTAGGACATTTGATTTGAGCGCAATCTTCAAACTTAATTAAAAAAAGTCATTTAAAACTTTTCACAGTGAGATCTATGCGATATGGCCGAGAAATGTAATTTTGATGTTCACTCCCAAACCGCTGCGCAGAAGTCAACCAAACTTCACCCATTAGTGTATTGTATCACAATCTAGTAGTTACATGTGGAAATTTGGTTCTAGGACATTTGATTTGAGCGCAATCATCAAACTTAGGTCAAAAAAGCCATTTAAGCCTTTTCACAGTGAGATCTATTCGATATGGCCGAGAAATGTAATTTGGATGTTAACTCCCAAACCGCTGCGCAGAAGTAAACCAAACTTCACCCAATAGTGTATTTTATCATAATCTAGTAGTTACATTTGGAAATTTAGTTCTAGGACATTTGGTTTGAGCGCAATCTTCAAACTTAATTAAAAAAAGTCATTTAAGCCTTTTCACAGTGAGATCTATGCCATATGGCCGAGAAATGTAATTTTGATGTTAACTCCCAAACCGCTGCGCAGAAGTCAACCAAACTTCACCCAATAGTGTATTTTATCACAATCTAGTAGTTACATTTGGAAATTTAGTTTTAGGACATTTGGTTTGAGCGCAATCTTCAAACTTAATTAAAAAAAGTCATTTAAGCCTTTTCACAGTGAGATCTATGCGATATGGCCGAGAAATGTAATTTTGATGTTCACTCCCAAACCGCTGCGCAGAAGTCAACCAAACTTCACCCATTAGTGTATTGTATCACAATCTAGTAGTTACATGTGGAAATTTGGTTCTAGGAAATTTGATTTGAGCGCAATCTTCAAACTTAATTAAAAAAAGTCATTTAAGCCTTTTCACAGTGAGATCTATGCGATATGGCCGAGAAATGTAATTTTGATGTTAACTCCCAAACCGCTGCGCAGAAGTCAACCAAACTTCACCCAATAGTGTATTTTATCACAATCTAGTAGTTACATTTGGAAATTTAGTTCTAGGACATTTGGTTTGAGCGCAATCTTCAAACTTAATTAAAAAAAGTCATTTAAGCCTTTTCACAGTGAGATCTATGCGATATGGCCGAGAAATGTAATTTTGATGTTAACTCCCAAACCGCTGCGCAGAAGTCAACCAAACTTCACCCAATAGTGTATTTTATCACAATCTAGTAGTTACATTTGGAAATTTAGTTTTAGGACAATTGGTTTGAGCGCAATCTTCAAACTTAATTAAAAAAAGTCATTTAAGCCTTTTCACAGTGAGATCTATGCGATATGGCCGAGAAATGTAATTTTGATGTTCACTCCCAAACCGCTGCGCAGAAGTCAACCAAACTTCACCCATTAGTGTATTGTATCACAATCTAGTAGTTACATGTGGAAATTTGGTTCTAGGACATTTGATTTGAGCGCAATCTTCAAACTTAATTAAAAAAAGTCATTTAAGCCTTTTCACAGTGAGATCTATGCGATATGGCCGAGAAATGTAATTTTGATGTTAACTCCCATACCGCTGCGCAGAAGTCAACCAAACTTCACCCATTAGTGTATTGTAGCACAATCTAGTAGTTACATGTGGAAATTTGGTTCTAGGACATTTGATTTGAGCGCAATCATCAAACTTAGGTCAAAAAAGCCATTTAAGCCTTTTCACAGTGAGATCTATGCGATATGGCCGAGAAATGTAATTTTGATGTTCACTCCCAAACCGCTGTGCAGAAGTCAACCAAACTTCACCCATTAGTGTATTGTATCACAATCTAGTAGTTACATGTGGAAATTTGGTTCTAGGACATTTGATTTGAGCGCAATCATCAAACTTAGGTCAAAAAAGCCATTTAAGCCTTTTCACAGTGAGATCTATGCGATATGGCCGAGAAATGTAATTTTGATGTTCACTCCCAAACCGCTGTGCAGAAGTCAACCAAACTTCACCCATTAGTGTATTGTATCACAATCTAGTAGTTACATGTGGAAATTTGGTTCTAGGACATTTGATTTGAGCGCAATCATCAAACTTAGGTCAAAAAAGCCATTTAAGCCTTTTCACAGTGAGATCTATGCGATATGGCCGAGAAATGTAATTTTGATGTTAACTCCCAAACCGCTGCGCAGAAGTCAACCAAACTTCACCCAATAGTGTATTGTATCACAATCTAGTAGTTACATGTGGAAATTTGGTTCTAGGACATTTGATTTGAGCGCAATCCTCAAACTTAGGTCAAAAAAGCCATTTAAGCCTTTTCACAGTGAGATCTATGCGATATTGCCGAGA
Organism: Corythoichthys intestinalis; assembly: GCF_030265065.1. Classification (NCBI taxonomy): domain Eukaryota; kingdom Metazoa; phylum Chordata; class Actinopteri; order Syngnathiformes; family Syngnathidae; genus Corythoichthys; species Corythoichthys intestinalis. Next base: position 609,206 of record NW_026651608.1, on the reverse strand, counting down.
AATGTAATTTTGATGTTAACTCCCAAACCGCTGCGCAGAAGTAAACCAAACTTCACCCAATAGTGTATTTTATCATAATCTAGTAGTTACATTTGGAAATTTAGTTCTAGGACATTTGGTTTGAGCGCAATCTTCAAACTTAATTAAAAAAAGTCATTTAAGCCTTTTCACAGTGAGATCTATGCGATATGGCCGAGAAATGTAATTTTGATGTTAACTCCCAAACCGCTGCGCAGAAGTCAACCAAACTTCACCCAATAGTGTATTTTATCACAATCTAGTAGTTACATTTGGAAATTTAGTTTTAGGACATTTGGTTTGAGCGCAATCTTCAAACTTAATTAAAAAAAGTCATTTAAGCCTTTTCACAGTGAGATCTATGCGATATGGCCGAGAAATGTAATTTTGATGTTCACTCCCAAAACGCTGCGCAGAAGTCAACCAAACTTCACCCATTAGTGTATTGTATCACAATCTAGTAGTTACATGTGGAAATTTGGTTCTAGGACATTTGATTTGAGCGCAATTCTCAAACTTAGGTCAAAAAAGCCATTTAAGCATTTTCACAGTGAGATCTATGCGATATGGCCGAGAAATGTAATTTTGATGTTAACTCCAAAACCGCTGCGCAGAAGTCAACCAAACTTCACCCAATAGTGTATTTTATCACAATCTAGTAGTTACATTTGGAAATTTAGTTTTAGGACATTTGGTTTGAGCGCAATCTTCAAACTTAATTAAAAAAGTCATTTAAGCCTTTTCACAGTGAGATCTATGCGATATGGCCGAGAAATGTAATTTTGATGTTCACTCCCAAACCGCTGCGCAGAAGTCAACCAAACTTCACCCAATAGTGTATTTTATCACAATCTAGTAGTTACATTTGGAAATTTAGTTTTAGGACATTTGGTTTGAGCGCAATCTTCAAACTTAATTAAAAAAGTCATTTAAGCCTTTTCACAGTGAGATCTATGCGATATGGCCGAGAAATGTAATTTTGATGTTAACTCCCAAACCGCTGCGCAGAAGTCAACCAAACTTCACCCAATAGTGTATTTTATTACAATCTAGTAGTTACATGTGGAAATTTGGTTCTAGGACATTTGATTTGAGCGCAATCCTCAAACTTAGGTCAAAAAAGCCATTTAAGCCTTTTCACAGTGAGATCTATGCGATATGGCCGAGAAATGTAAATTTGATGTTAACTCCCAAACAGCTGCGCAGAAGTCAACCAAACTTCACCCAATAGTGTATTTTATCACAATCTAGTAGTTACATTTGGAAATTTAGTTCTAGGACATTTGATTTGAGCGCAATCTTCAAACTTAATTTAAAAAAAGTCATTTAAGCCTTTTCACAGTGAGATCTATGCGATATGGCCGAGAAATGTAATTTTGATGTTCACTCCCAAACCGCTGCGCAGAAGTCAACCAAACTTCACCCATTAGTGTATTGTATCACAATCTAGTAGTTACATGTGGAAATTTGGTTCTAGGACATTTGATTTGAGCGCAATCCTCAAACTTAGGTCAAAAAAGCCATTTAAGCCTTTTCACAGTGAGATCTATGCGATATGGCCGAGAAATGTAATTTGGATGTTCACTCCCAAACCGCTGCGCAGAAGTCAACCAAACTTCACCCAATAGTGTATTTTATCACAATCTAGTAGTTACATTTGGAAATTTAGTTTTAGGACAATTGGTTTGAGCGCAATCTTCAAACTTAATTAAAAAAAGTCATTTAAGCCTTTTCACAGTGAGATCTATGCGATATGGCCGAGAAATGTAATTTTGATGTTCACTCCCAAACCGCTGCGCAGAAGTCAACCAAACTTCACCCATTAGTGTATTGTATCACAATCTAGTAGTTACATGTGGAAATTTGGTTCTAGGACATTTGATTTGAGCGCAATCTTCAAACTTAATTAAAAAAAGTCATTTAAGCCTTTTCACAGTGAGATCTATGCGATATGGCCGAGAAATGTAATTTTGATGTTAACTCCCAAACCGCTGCGCAGAAGTCAACCAAACTTCACCCATTAGTGTATTGTAGCACAATCTAGTAGTTACATGTGGAAATTTGGTTCTAGGACATTTGATTTGAGCGCAATCATCAAACTTAGGTCAAAAAAGCCATTTAAGCCTTTTCACAGTGAGATCTATGCGATATGGCCGAGAAATGTAATTTTGATGTTCACTCCCAAACCGCTGTGCAGAAGTCAACCAAACTTCACCCATTAGTGTATTGTATCACAATCTAGTAGTTACATGTGGAAATTTGGTTCTAGGACATTTGATTTGAGCGCAATCATCAAACTTAGGTCAAAAAAGCCATTTAAGCCTTTTCACAGTGAGATCTATGCGATATGGCCGAGAAATGTAATTTTGATGTTCACTCCCAAACCGCTGTGCAGAAGTCAACCAAACTTCACCCATTAGTGTATTGTATCACAATCTAGTAGTTACATGTGGAAATTTGGTTCTAGGACATTTGATTTGAGCGCAATCATCAAACTTAGGTCAAAAAAGCCATTAAAGCCTTTTCACAGTGAGATCTATGCGATATGGCCGAGAAATGTAATTTTGATGTTAACTCCCAAACCGCTGCGCAGAAGTCAACCAAACTTCACCCAATAGTGTATTGTATCACAATCTAGTAGTTACATGTGGAAATTTGGTTCTAGGACATTTGATTTGAGCGCAATCCTCAAACTTAGGTCAAAAAAGCCATTTAAGCCTTTTCACAGTGAGATCTATGCGATATTGCCGAGAAATGTAATTTTGATGTTAACTCCCAAACCGCTGCGCAGAAGTAAACCAAACTTCACCCAATAGTGTATTTTATCATAATCTAGTAGTTACATTTGGAAATTTAGTTCTAGGACATTTGGTTTGAGCGCAATCTTCAAACTTAATTAAAAAAAGTCATTTAAGCCTTTTCACAGTGAGATCTATGCGATATGGCCGAGAAATGTAATTTTGATGTTAACTCCCAAACCGCTGCGCAGAAGTCAACCAAACTTCACCCAATAGTGTATTTTATCACAATCTAGTAGTTACATTTGGAAATTTAGTTTTAGGACATTTGGTTTGAGCGCAATCTTCAAACTTAATTAAAAAAAGTCATTTAAGCCTTTTCACAGTGAGATCTATGCGATATGGCCGAGAAATGTAATTTTGATGTTCACTCCCAAACCGCTGCGCAGAAGTCAACCAAACTTCACCCATTAGTGTATTGTATCACAATCTAGTAGTTACATGTGGAAATTTGGTTCTAGGACATTTGATTTGAGCGCAATCTTCAAACTTAATTAAAAAAAGTCATTTAAGCCTTTTCACAGTGAGATCTATGCGATATGGCCGAGAAATGTAATTTTGATGTTCACTCCCAAACCGCTGCGCAGAAGTCAACCAAACTTCACCCATTAGTGTATTGTATCACAATCTAGTAGTTACATGTGGAAATTTGGTTCTAGGACATTTGATTTGAGCGCAATCATCAAACTTAGGTCAAAAAAGCCATTTAAGCCTTTTCACAGTGAGATCTATGCGATATGGCCGAGAAATGTAATTTTGATGTTAACTCCCAAACCGCTACGCAGAAGTCAACCAAACTTCACCCAATAGTGTATTTTATCATAATCTAGTAGTTACATTTGGAAATTTAGTTCTAGGACATTTGGTTTGAGCGCAATCTTCAAACTTAATTAAAAAAAGTCATTTAAGCCTTTTCACAGTGAGATCTATGCGATATGGCCGAGAAATGTAATTTTGATGTTCACTCCCAAACCGCTGCGCAGAAGTCAACCAAACTTCACCCATTAGTGTATTGTATCACAATCTAGTAGTTACATGTGGAAATTTGGTTCTAGGACATTTGATTTGAGCGCAATCCTCAAACTTAGGTCAAAAAAGCCATTTAAGCCTTTTCACAGTGAGATCTATGCGATATGGCCGAGAAATGTAATTTTGATGTTAACTCCCAAACCGCTGCGCAGAAGTCAACCAAACTTCACCCAATAGTGTATTGTATCACAATCTAGTAGTTACATGTGGAAATTTGGTTCTAGGACATTTGATTTGAGCGCAATCCTCAAACTTAGGTCAAAAAAGCCATTTAAGCCTTTTCACAGTGAGATCTATGCGATATGGCCGAGAAATGTAATTTTGATGTTAACTCCCAAACCGCTGCGCAGAAGTAAACCAAACTTCACCCAATAGTGTATTTTATCATAATCTAGTAGTTACATTTGGAAATTTAGTTCTAGGACATTTGGTTTGAGCGCAATCTTCAAACTTAATTAAAAAAAGTCATTTAAGCCTTTTCACAGTGAGATCTATGCGATATGGCCGAGAAATGTAATTTTGATGTTAACTCCCAAACCGCTGCGCAGAAGTCAACCAAACTTCACCCAATAGTGTATTTTATCATAATCTAGTAGTTACATTTGGAAATTTAGTTCTAGGACATTTGGTTTGAGCGCAATCTTCAAACTTAATTAAAAAAAGTCATTTAAGCCTTTTCACAGTGAGATCTATGCGATATGGCCGAGAAATGTAATTTTGATGTTCACTCCCAAACCGCTGCGCAGAAGTCAACCAAACTTCACCCATTAGTGTATTGTATCACAATCTAGTAGTTACATGTGGAAATTTGGTTCTAGGACATTTGATTTGAGCGCAATCTTCAAACTTAATTAAAAAAAGTCATTTAAGCCTTTTCACAGTGAGATCTATGCGATATGGCCGAGAAATGTAATTTTGATGTTCACTCCCAAACCGCTGCGCAGAAGTCAACCAAACTTCACCCATTAGTGTATTGTATCACAATCTAGTAGTTACATGTGGAAGTTTGGTTCTAGGACATTTGATTTGAGCGCAATCCTCAAACTTAGGTCAAAAAAGCCATTTAAGCCTTTTCACAGTGAGATCTATGCGATATGGCCGAGAAATGTAATTTTGATGTTAACTCCCAAACCGCTGCGCAGAAGTAAACCAAACTTCACCCAATAGTGTATTTTATCATAATCTAGTAGTTACATGTGGAAATTTGGTTCTAGGACATTTGATTTGAGCGCAATTCTCAAACTTAGGTCAAAAAAGCCATTTAAGCCTTTTCACAGTGAGATCTATGCGATATGGCCGAGAAATGTAATTTTGATGTTAACTCCCAAATCGCTGCGCAGAAGTCAACCAAACTTCACCCAATAGTGTATTGTATCACAATCTAGTAGTTACATGTGGAAATTTGGTTCTAGGACATTTGATTTGAGCGCAATCCTCAAACTTAGGTCAAAAAAGCCATTTAAGCCTTTTCACAGTGAGATCTATGCGATATGGCCGAGAAATGTAATTTTGATGTTCACTCCCAAACCGCTGTGCAGAAGTCAACCAAACTTCACCCATTAGTGTATTGTATCACAATCTAGTAGTTACATGTGGAAATTTGGTTCTAGGACATTTGATTTGAGCGCAATCATCAAACTTAGGTCAAAAAAGCCATTTAAGCCTTTTCACAGTGATATCTATGCGATATGGCCGAGAAATGTAATTTTGATGTTAACTCCCAAACCGCTGCGCAGAAGTCAACCAAACTTCACCCAATAGTGTATTGTATCACAATCTAGTAGTTACATGTGGAAATTTGGTTCTAGGACATTTGATTTGAGCGCAATTCTCAAACTTAGGTCAAAAAGCCATTTAAGCCTTTTCACAGTGAGATCTATGCGATATGGCCGAGAAATGTAATTTTGATGTTAACTCCCAAACCGCTGCGCACAAGTAAACCAAACTTCACCCAATAGTGTATTTTATCATAATCTAGTAGTTACATTTGGAAATTTAGTTCTAGGACATTTGGTTTGAGCGCAATCTTCAAACTTAATTAAAAAAAAGTCATTTAAGCCTTTTCACAGTGAGATCTATGCGATATGGCCGTGAAATGTAATTTTGATGTTAACTCCCAAACCGCTGCGCAGAAGTCAACCAAACTTCACCCAATAGTGTATTGTATCACAATCTAGTAGTTACATGTGGAAATTTTAGTTCTAGGACATTTGATTTGAGCGCAATTCTCAAACTTAGGTCAAAAAAGCCATTTAAGCCTTTTCACAGTGAGATCTATGCGATATGGCCGAGAAATGTAATTTTGATGTTAACTCCCAAACCGCTGCGCAGAAGTCAACCAAACTTCACCCAATAGTGTATTTTATCACAATCTAGTAGTTACATGTGGAAATTTGGTTCTAGGACATTTGATTTGAGCGCAATCCTCAAACTTAGGTCAAAAAAGCCATTTAAGCCTTTCACAGTGAGATCTATGCGATATGGCCGAGAAATGTAATTTTGATGTTAACTCCCAAACCGCTGCGCAGAAGTAAACCAAACTTCACCCAATAGTGTATTTTATCATAATCTAGTAGTTACATTTGGAAATTTAGTTCTAGGACATTTGGTTTGAGCGCAATCTTCAAACTTAATTTAAAAAAGTCATTTAAGCCTTTTCACAGTGAGATCTATGCGATATGGCCGAGAAATGTAATTTTGATGTTAACTCCCAAACCGCTGCGCAGAAGTCAACCAAACTTCACCCAATAGTGTATTTTATCACAATCTAGTAGTTACATTTGGAAATTTAGTTTTAGGACATTTGGTTTGAGCGCAATCTTCAAACTTAATCAAAAAAAGTCATTTAAGCCTTTTCACAGTGAGATCTATGCGATATGGCCGAGAAATGTAATTTTGATGTTAACTCCCAAACCGCTGCGCAGAAGTCAACCAAACTTCACCCAATAGTGTATTGTATCACAATCTAGTAGTTACATGTGGAAATTTGGTTCTAGGACATTTGATTTGAGCGCAATTCTCAAACTTAGGTCAAAAAAGCCATTTAAGCCTTTTCACAGTGAGATCTATGCGATATGGCCGAGAAATGTAATTTTGATGTTAACTCCCAAACCGCTGCGCAGAAGTCAACCAAACTTCACCCAATAGTGTATTTTATCACAATCTAGTAGTTACATGTGGAAATTTGGTTCTAGGACATTTGATTTGAGCGCAATCCTCAAACTTAGGTCAAAAAAGCCATTTAAGCCTTTTCACAGTGAGATCTATGCGATATGGCCGAGAAATGTAATTTTGATGTTAAGTCCCAAACCGCTGCGCAGAAGTAAACCAAACTTCACCCAATAGTGTATTTTATCATAATCTAGTAGTTACATTTGGAAATTTAGTTCTAGAACATTTGGTTTGAGCGCAATCTTCAAACTTAATTAAAAAAAGTCATTTAAGCCTTTTCACAGTGAGATCTATGCGATATGGCCGAGAAATGTAATTTTGATGTTAACTCCCAAACCGCTGCGCAGAAGTCAACCAAACTTCACCCAATAGTGTATTGCATCACAATCTAGTAGTTACATGTGGAAATTTGGTTCTAGGACATTTGATTTGAGCGCAATTCTCAAACTTAGGTCAAAAAAGCCATTTAAGCCTTTTCACAGTGAGATCTATGCGATATGGCCGAGAAATGTAATTTTGATGTTAACTCCCAAACCGCTGCGCACAAGTAAACCAAACTTCACCCAATAGTGTATTTTATCATAATCTAGTAGTTACATTTGGAAATTTAGTTCTAGGACATTTGGTTTGAGCGCAATCTTCAAACTTAATTAAAAAAAAGTCATTTAAGCCTTTTCACAGTGAGATCTATGCGATATGGCCGAGAAATGTAATTTTGATGTTAACTCCCAAACCGCTGCGCAGAAGTCAACCAAACTTCACCCAATAGTGTATTGTATCACAATCTAGTAGTTACATGTGGAAATTTGGTTCTAGGACATTTGATTTGAGCGCAATTCTCAAACTTAGGTCAAAAAAGCCATTTAAGCCTTTTCACAGTGAGATCTATGCGATATGGCCGAGAAATGTAATTTTGATGTTAACTCCCAAACCGCTGCGCAGAAGTCAACCAAACTTCACCCAATAGTGTATTTTATCACAATCTAGTATTTACATGTGGAAATTTGGTTCTAGGACATTTGATTTGAGCGCAATCCTCAAACTTAGGTCAAAAAAGCCATTTAAGCCTTTTCACAGTGAGATTTATGCGATATGGCCGAGAAATGTAATTTTGATGTTAACTCCCAAACCGCTGCGCAGAAGTAAACCAAACTTCACCCAATAGTGTATTTTATCATAATCTAGTAGTTACATTTGGAAATTTAGTTCTAGGACATTTGGTTTGAGCGCAATCTTCAAACTTAATTAAAAAATTCATTTAAGCCTTTTCACAGTGAGATCTATGCGATATGGCCGAGAAATGTAATTTTGATGTTAACTCCCAAACCGCTGCGCAGAAGTCAACCAAACTTCACCCAATAGTGTATTTTATCACAATCTAGTAGTTACATTTGGAAATTTAGTTTTAGGACATTTGGTTTGAGCGCAATCTTCAAACTTAATTAAAAAAAGTCATTTAAGCCTTTTCACAGTGAGATCTATGCGATATGGCCGAGAAATGTAATTTTGATGTTAACTCCCAAACCGCTGCGCAGAAGTCAACCAAACTTCACCCAATAGTGTATTGTATCACAATCTAGTAGTTACATGTGGAAATTTGGTTCTAGGACATTTGATTTGAGCGCAATTCTCAAACTTAGGTCAAAAAAGCCATTTAAGCCTTTTCACAGTGAGATCTATGCGATATGGCCGAGAAATGTAATTTTGATGTTAACTCCCAAACCGCTGCGCAGAAGTCAACCAAACTTCACCCAATAGTGTATTTTATCACAATCTAGTAGCTACATGTGGAAATTTGGTTCTAGGACATTTGATTTGAGCGCAATCCTCAAACTTAGGTCAAAAAAGCCATTTAAGCCTTTTCACAGTGAGATCTATGCGATATGGCCGAGAAATGTAATTTTGATGTTAACTCCCAAACCGCTGCGCAGAAGTAAACCAAACTTCACCCAATAGTGTATTTTATCATAATCTAGTAGTTACATTTGGAAATTTAGTTCTAGAACATTTGGTTTGAGCGCAATCTTCAAACTTAATTAAAAAAAGTCATTTAAGCCTTTTCACAGTGAGATCTATGCGATATGGCCGAGAAATGTAATTTTGATGTTAACTCCCAAACCGCTGCGCAGAAGTCAACCAAACTTCACCCAATAGTGTATTGTATGTATCACAATCTAGTAGTTACATGTGGAAATTTGGTTCTAGGACATTTGATTTGAGCGCAATCCTCAAACTTAGGTCAAAAAAGCCATTTAAGCCTTTTCACAGTGAGATCTATGCGATATGGCCGAGAAATGTAATTTTGATGTTCACTCCCAAACCGCTGTGCAGAAGTCAACCAAACTTCACCCATTAGTGTATTGTATCACAATCTAGTAGTTACATGTGGAAATTTGGTTCTAGGACATTTGATTTGAGCGCAATCATCAAACTTAGGTCAAAAAAGCCATTTAAGCCTTTTCACAGTGATATCTATGCGATATGGCCGAGAAATGTAATTTTGATGTTAACTCCCAAACCGCTGCGCAGAAGTCAACCAAACTTCACCCAATAGTGTATTGTATCACAATTTAGTAGTTACATGTGGAAATTTGGTTCTAGGACATTTGATTTGAGCGCAATTCTCAAACTTAGGTCAAAAAAGCCATTTAAGCCTTTTCACAGTGAGATCTATGCGATATGGCCGAGAAATGTAATTTTGATGTTAACTCCCAAACCGCTGCGCACAAGTAAACCAAACTTCACCCAATAGTGTATTTTATCACAATCTAGTAGTTACATGTGGAAATTTGGTTCTAGGACATTTGATTTGAGCGCAATCCTCAAACTTAGGTCAAAAAAGCCATTTAAGCCTTTTCACAGTGAGATTTATGCGATATGGCCGAGAAATGTAATTTTGATGTTAACTCCCAAACCGCTGCGCAGAAGTAAACCAAACTTCACCCAATAGTGTATTTTATCATAATATAGTAGTTACATTTGGAAATTTAGTTCTAGGACATTTGGTTTGAGCGCAATCTTCAAACTTAATTAAAAAATTCATTTAAGCCTTTTCACAGTGAGATCTATGCGATATGGCCGAGAAATGTAATTTTGATGTTAACTCCCAAACCGCTGCGCAGAAGTCAACCAAACTTCACCCAATAGTGTATTTTATCACAATCTAGTAGTTACATTTGGAAATTTAGTTTTAGGACATTTGGTTTGAGCGCAATCTTCAAACTTAATTAAAAAAAGTCATTTAAGCCTTTTCACAGTGAGATCTATGCGATATGGCCGAGAAATGTAATTTTGATGTTAACTCCCAAACCGCTGCGCAGAAGTCAACCAACCTTCACCCAATAGTGTATTGTATCACAATCTAGTAGTTACATGTGGAAATTTGGTTCTAGGACATTTGATTTGAGCGCAATTCTCAAACTTAGGTCAAAAAAGCCATTTAAGCCTTTTCACAGTGAGATCTATGCGATATGGCCGAGAAATGTAATTTTGATGTTCACTCCCAAACCGCTGTGCAGAAGTCAACCAAACTTCACCCATTAGTGTATTGTATCACAATCTAGTAGTTACATGTGGAAATTTGGTTCTAGGACATTTGATTTGAGCGCAATCATCAAACTTAGGTCAAAAAAGCCATTTAAGCCTTTTCACAGTGATATCTATGCGATATGGCCGAGAAATGTAATTTTGATGTTAACTCCCAAACCGCTGCGCAGAAGTCAACCAAACTTCACCCAATAGTGTATTGTATCACAATTTAGTAGTTACATGTGGAAATTTGGTTCTAGGACATTTGATTTGAGCGCAATTCTCAAACTTAGGTCAAAAAAGCCATTTAAGCCTTTTCACAGTGAGATCTATGCGATATGGCCGAGAAATGTAATTTTGATGTTAACTCCCAAACCGCTGCGCACAAGTAAACCAAACTTCACCCAATAGTGTATTTTATCATAATCTAGTAGTTACATTTGGAAATTTAGTTCTAGGACATTTGGTTTGAGCGCAATCTTCAAACTTAATTAAAAAAAAGTCATTTAAGCCTTTTCACAGTGAGATCTATGCGATATGGCCGAGAAATGTAATTTTGATGTTAACTCCCAAACCGCTGCGCAGAAGTCAACCAAACTTCACCCAATAGTGTATTGTATCACAATCTAGTAGTTACATGTGGAAATTTGGTTCTAGGACATTTGATTTGAGCGCAATTCTCAAACTTAGGTCAAAAAAGCCATTTAAGCCTTTTCACAGTGAGATCTATGCGATATGGCCGAGAAATGTAATTTTGATGTTAACTCCCAAACCGCTGCGCAGAAGTCAACCAAACTTCACCCAATAGTGTATTTTATCACAATCTAGTAGTTACATGTGGAAATTTGGTTCTAGGACATTTGATTTGAGCGCAATCCTCAAACTTAGGTCAAAAAAGCCATTTAAGCCTTTTCACAGTGAGATTTATGCGATATGGCCGAGAAATGTAATTTTGATGTTAACTCCCAAACTGCTGCGCAGAAGTAAACCAAACTTCACCCAATGGTGTATTTTATCATAATCTAGTAGTTACATTTGGAAATTTAGTTCTAGGACATTTGGTTTGAGCGCAATCTTCAAACTTAATTAAAAAATTCATTTAAGCCTTTTCACAGTGAGATCTATGCGATATGGCCGAGAAATGTAATTTTGATGTTAACTCCCAAACCGCTGCGCAGAAGTCAACCAAACTTCACCCAATAGTGTATTTTATCACAATCTAGTAGTTACATTTGGAAATTTAGTTTTAGGACATTTGGTTTGAGCGCAATCTTCAAACTTAATTAAAAAAAGTCATTTAAGCCTTTTCACAGTGAGATCTATGCGATATGGCCGAGAAATGTAATTTTGATGTTAACTCCCAAACCGCTGCGCAGAAGTCAACCAAACTTCACCCAATAGTGTATTTTATCACAATCTAGTAGCTACATGTGGAAATTTGGTTCTAGGACATTTGATTTGAGCGCAATCATCAAACTTAGGTCAAAAAAGCCATTTAAGCCTTTTCACAGTGAGATCTATGCGATATGGCCGAGAAATGTAATTTTGATGTTAACTCCCAAACCGCTGCGCAGAAGTCAACCAAACTTCACCCATTAGTGTATTGTATCAAAATCTAGTAGTTACATGTGGAAATTTGGTTCTAGGACATTTGATTTGAGCGCAATCCTCAAACTTAGGTCAAAAAAGCCATTTAAGCCTTTTCACAGTGAGATCTATGCGATATGGCCGAGAAATGTAATTTTGATGTTAACTCCCAAACCGCTGCGCAGAAGTCAACCAAACTTCACCCAATAGTGTATTGTATCACAATCTAGTAGTTACATTTGAAAATTTTGTTCTAGGACATTTTGTTTGAGCGCAATCCTCAAACTTAGGTCAAAAAAGCCATTTAAGCCTTTTCACAGTGAGATCAATGCGATATGGCCGAGAAATGTAATTTTGATGTTAACTCCCAAACCGCTGCGCAGAAGTCAACCAAACTTCACCCAATAGTGTATTGTATCACATTCTAGTAGTTACATTTGAAAATTTTGTTCTAGGAAATTTTGTTTTGAGCGCAATCATCAAACTTAATTAAAAAAGTCATTTAAGCCTTTTCACAGTGAGATCTATGCGATATGGCCGAGAAATGTAATTTTGATGTTAACTCCCAAACCGGTGCGCAGAAGTCAACCAAACTTCACCCATTAGTGTATTGTATCACAATCTAGTAGTTACATGTGAAAATTTGGTTCTAGGACATTTGATTTGAGCGCAATCCTCAAACTTAGGTCAAAAAAGCCATTTAAGCCTTTTCACAGTGAGATCTATGCGATATGGCCGAGAAATGTAATTTTGATGTTAACTCCCAAACCGCTGCGCAGAAGTCAACCAAACTTCACCCAATAGTGTATTGTATCACAATCTAGTAGTTACATTTGAAAATTTTGTTCTAGGACATTTTGTTTGAGCGCAATCCTCAAACTTAGGTCAAAAAAGCCATTTAAGCCTTTTCACAGTGAGATCTATGCGATATGGCCGAGAAATGTAATTTTGATGTTAACTCCCAAACCGCTGCGCAGAAGTCAACCAAACTTCACCCAATAGTGTATTGTATCACAATCTAGTAGTTACATTTGAAAATTTTGTTCTAGGACATTTTGTTTGAACGCAATCATCAAACTTAATTTAAAAAGTCATTTAAGCCTTTTCACAGTGAGATCTATGCGATATGGCCGAGAAATGTAATTTTGATGTTAACTCCCAAACCGCTGCGCAGAAGTCAACCAAACTTCACCCATTAGTGTATTGTATCACAATCTAGTAGTTACATGTGGAAATTTGGTTATAGGACATTTGATTTGAGCGCAATCCTCAAACTTAGGTCAAAAAAGCCATTTAAGCCTTTTCACAGTGAGATCTATGCGATATGGCCGAGAAATGTAATTTTGATGTTAACTCCCAAACCGCTGCGCAGAAGTCAACCAAACTTTACCCAATAGTGTATTTTATCACAATCTAGTAGTTACATTTGGAAATTTAGTTCTAGGACATTTGATTTGAGCGCAATCTTCAAACTTAATTAAAAAAAGTCATTTAAGCCTTTTCACAGTGAGATCTATGCGATATGGCCGAGAAATGTAATTTTGATGTTAACTCCCAAACCGCTGCGCAGAAGTCAACCAAACTTCACCCATTATTGTATTGTATCACAATCTAGTAATTACATGTGGAAATTTGGTTCTAGGACATTTGATTTGAGCGCAATCCTCAAACTTAGGTCAAAAAAGCCATTTAAGCCTTTTCACAGTGAGATCAATGCGATATGGCCGAGAAATGTAATTTTGATGTTAACTCCCAAACCGCTGCGCAGAAGTCAACCAAACTTCACCCAATAGTGTATTGTATCACATTCTAGTAGTTACATTTAAAAATTTCGTTCTAGGACATTTGGTTTGAGCGCAATTATTAAACTTAGGTCAAAAAAGCCATTTAAGCCTTTTCACAGTGAGATCTATGCGATATGGCCGAGAAATGTAATTTTGATGTTAACTCCCAAACCGCTGCGCAGAAGTCAACCAAACTTCCCCCATTAGTATATTGTTTCACAATCTAGTAGTTACATGTGGAAATTTGGTTCTAGGACATTTGATTTGAGCGCAATCCTCAAACTTAGGTCAAAAAAGCCATTTAAGCCTTTTCACAGTGAGATCTATGCGATATGGCCGAGAAATGTAATTTTGATGTTAACTCCCAAACCGCTGCGCAGAAGTCAACCAAACTTCACCCAATAGTGTATTGTATCACAATCTAGTAGTTACATTTGAAAATTTTGTTCTAGGACATTTTGTTTGAACGCAATCATCAAACTTAATTAAAAAAGTCATTTAAGCCTTTTCACAGTAAGATCTATGCGATATGGCCGAGAAATGTAATTTTGATGTTAACTCCCAAACCGCTGCGCAGAAGTCAACCAAACTTCACCCATTAGTGTATTGTATCAAAATCTAGTAGTTACATGTGGAAATTTGGTTCTAGGACATTTGATTTGAGCGCAATCCTCAAACTTAGGTCAAAAAAGCCATTTAAGCCTTTTCACAGTGAGATCTATGCGATATGGCCGAGAAATGTAATTTTGATGTTAACTCCCAAACCGCTGCGCAGAAGTCAACCAAACTTCACCCAATAGTGTATTGTATCACAATCTAGTAGTTACATTTGAAAATTTTGTTCTAGGACATTTTGTTTGAGCGCAATCCTCAAACTTAGGTCAAAAAAGCCATTTAAGCCTTTTCACAGTGAGATCTATGCGATATGGCCGAGAAATGTAATTTTGATGTTAACTCCCAAACCGCTGCGCAGAAGTCAACCAAACTTCACCCAATAGTGTATTGTATCACATTCTAGTAGTTACATTTGAAAATTTTGTTCTAGGACATTTGGTTTGAGCGCAATCATTAAACTTAGGTCAAAAAAGCCATTTAAGCCTTTTCACAGTGAGATCTATGCGATATGGCCGAGAAATGTAATTTTGATGTTAACTCCCAAACCGCTGCGCAGAAGTAAACCAAACTTCACCCATTAGTGTATTGTATCACAATACAGTAGTTACATGTGGAAATTTGGTTCTAGGACATTTGATTTGAGCGCAATCCTCAAACAGGTCAAAAAAGCCATTTAAGCCTTTTCACAGTGAGATCTATGCGATATGGCCGAGAAATGTAATTTTGATGTTAACTCCCAAACCGCTGCGCAGAAGTAAACCGAACTTCACCCAATAGTGTATTGTATCACAATCTAGTAGTTACATGTGGAAATTTGGTTCTAGGACATTTGATTTGAGCGCAATCCTCAAACTTAGGTCAAAAAAGTCATTTAAGCCTTTTCACAGTGAGATCTATGCGATATGGCCGAGAAATGTAATTTTGATGTTAACTCCCAAACCGCTGCGCAGAAGTAAACCAAACTTCACCCAATAGTGTATTGTATCACAATCTAGTAGTTACACTTAAAAATTTTGTTCTAGGACATTTTGTTTGAGCGCAATCATCAAACTTAATTAAAAAAGTCATTTAAGCCTTTTCACAGTGAGATCTATGCGATATGGCCGAGAAATGTAAATTTTGATGTTAACTCCCAAACCGCTGCGCAGAAGTCAATCAAACTTCACCCAATAGTGTATTGTATCACATTCTAGTAGTTACATTTAAAAATTTCGTTCTAGGACATTTGGTTTGAGCGCAATCATTAAACTTAATTAAAAAAGTCATTTAAGCCTTTTCACAGTGAGATCTATGCGATATGGCCGAGAAATGTAATTTTGATGTTAACTCCCAAACCGCTGCGCAGAAGTAAACCAAACTTCACCCATTAGTGTATTGTATCACAATCTAGTAGTTACATATGGAAATTTGGTTCTAGGACATTTGATTTGAGCGCAATCCTCAAACAGGTCAAAAAAGCCATTTAAGCCTTTTCACAGTGAGATCTATGCGATATGGCCGAGAAATGTAATTTTGATGTTAACTCCCAAACCGCTGCGCAGAAGTAAACCGAACTTCACCCAATAGTGTATTGTATCACAATCTAGTAGTTACATGTGGAAATTTGGTTCTAGGACATTTGATTTGAGCGCAATCCTCAAACTTAGGTCAAAAAAGTCATTTAAGCCTTTTCACAGTGAGATCTATGCGATATGGCCGAGAAATGTAATTTTGATGTTAACTCCCAAACCGCTGCGCAGAAGTCAACCAAACTTCACCCAATAGTGTATTTAATCACAATCTAGTAGTTACATTTGGAAATTTAGTTCTAGGACATTTGATTTGAGCGCAATCTTCAAACTTAATTAAAAAAAAGTCATTTAAGCGTTTTCACAGTGAGATCTATGCGATATGGCCGAGAAATGTAATTTTGATGTTAACTCCCAAACCGCTGCGCAGAAGTCAACCAAACTTCACCCAATAGTGTATTTTATCACAATCTAGTAGTTACATGTGGAAATTTGGTTCTAGGACATTTGATTTGAGCGCAATCCTCAAACTTAGGTCAAAAAAGCCATTTAAGCCTTTTCACAGTGAGACCTATGCGATATGGCCGAGAAATGTAATTTTGATGTTAACTCCCAAACCGCTGCGCAGAAGTAAACCAAACTTCACCCAATAGTGTATTGTATCACAATCTAGTAGTTACACTTAAAAATTTTGTTCTAGGACATTTTGTTTGAGCGCAATCATCAAACTTAATTAAAAAAGTCATTTAAGCCTTTTCACAGTGAGATCTATGCGATATGGCCGAGAAATGTAAATTTCATGTTAACTCCCAAACCGCTGCGCAGAAGTCAACCAAACTTCACCCAATAGTGTATTGTATCACATTCTAGTAGTTACATTTAAAAATTTCGTTCTAGGACATTTGGTTTGAGCGCAATCATTAAACTTAATTAAAAAAGTCATTTAAGCCTTTTCACAGTGAGATCTATGCGATATGGCCGAGAAATGTAATTTCGATGTTAACTCCCAAACCGCTGCGCAGAAGTCAACCAAACTTCACCCAATAGTGTATTTTATCACAATCTAGTAGTTACATTTGGAAATTTAGTTCTAGGACATTTGATTTGAGCGCAATCTTCAAACTTAATTAAAAAAAGTCATTTAAGCGTTTTCACAGTGAGATCTATGCGATATGGCCGAGAAATGTAATTTTGATGTTAACTCCCAAACCGCTGCGCAGAAGTAAACCAAACTTCACCCAATAGTGTATTTTATCACAATCTAGTAGTTACATTTGGAAATTTAGTTCTAGGACATTTGGTTTGAGCGCAATCTTCAAACTTAATTAAAAAAAAGTCATTTAAGCCTTTTCACAGTGAGATCTATGCGATATGGCCGAGAAATGTAATTTTGATGTAAACTCCCAAACCGCTGCGCAGAAGTAAACCAAACTTCACCCAATAGTGTATTTTATCACAATCTAGTAGTTACATTTGGAAATTTAGTTCTAGGACATTTGGTTTGAGCGCAATCTTCAAACTTAATTAAAAAAAGTCATTTAAGGCTTTTCACAGTGAGATCTATGCGATATGGCCGAGAAATGTAATTTTGATGTTAACTCCCAAACCGCTGCGCAGAAGTCAACCAAACTTCACCCAATAGTGTATTTTATCACAATCTAGTAGTTACATTTGGAAATTTAGTTCTAGGACATTTGATTTGAGCGCAATCTTCAAACTTAATTAAAAAAAGTCATTTAAGCGTTTTCACAGTGAGATCTATGCGATATGGCCGAGAAATGTAATTTTGATGTTCACTCCCAAACCGCTGCGCAGAAGTCAACCAAACTTCACCCAATAGTGTATTTTATCACAATCTAGTAGTTACATGTGGAAATTTGGTTCTAGGACATTTGATTTGAGCGCAATCCTCAAACTTAGGTCAAAAAAGCCATTTAAGCCTTTTCACAGTGAGATCTATGCGATATGGCCGAGAAATGTAATTTTGATGTTAACTCCCAAACCGCTGCGCAGAAGTAAACCAAACTTCACCCATTAGTGTATTGTATCACAATACAGTAGTTACATGTGGAAATTTGGTTCTAGGACATTTGATTTGAGCGCAATCCTCAAACAGGTCAAAAAAGCCATTTAAGCCTTTTCACAGTGAGATCTATGCGATATGGCCGAGAAATGTAATTTTGATGTTAACTCCCAAACCGCTGCGCAGAAGTCAACCAAACTTCACCCAATAGTGTATTGTATCACATTCTAGTAGTTACATTTGAAAATTTCGTTCTAGGACATTTGGTTTGAGCGCAATCATTAAACTTAATTAAAAAAGTCATTTAAGCCTTTTCACAGTGAGATCTATGCGATATGGCCGAGAAATGTAATTTTGATGTTAACTCCCAAACCGCTGCGCAGAAGTAAACCAAACTTCACCCAATAGTGTATTGTATCACAATCTAGTAGTTACATTTGGAAATTAATTCTAGGACATTTTGTTTGAGCGCAATCTTCAAACTTAATTAAAAAAAGTCATTTAAGGCTTTTCACAGTGAGATCTATGCGATATGGCCGAGAAATGTAATTTTGATGTTAACTCCCAAACCGCTGCGCAGAAATCAACCAAACTTCACCCAATAGTGTATTTTATCACAATCTAGTAGTTACATTTGGAAATTTAGTTCTAGGACATTTGATCTGAGCGCAATCTTCAAACTTAATTAAAAAAAGTCATTTAAGCGTTTTCACAGTGAGATCTATGCGATATGGCCGAGAAATGTAATTTTGATGTTCACTCCCAAACCGCTGCGCAGAAGTCAACCAAACTTCACCCAATAGTGTATTTTATCACAATCTAGTAGTTACATGTGGAAATTTGGTTCTAGGACATTTGATTTGAGCGCAATCCTCAAACTTAGGTCAAAAAAGCCATTTAAGCCTTTTCACAGTGAGATCTATGCGATATGGCCGAGAAATGTAATTTTGATGTTAACTCCCAAACCGCTGCGCAGAAGTAAACCAAACTTCACCCATTAGTGTATTGTATCACAATCTAGTAGTTACATATGAAAATTTGGTTCTAGGACATTTGATTTGAGCGCAATCCTCAAACAGGTCAAAAAAGCCATTTAAGCCTTTTCACAGTGAGATCTATGCGATATGGCCGAGAAATGTAATTTTGATGTTAACTCCCAAACTGCTGCGTAGAAGTAAACCGAACTTCACCCAATAGTGTATTGTATCACAATCTAGTAGTTACATGTGGAAATTTGGTTCTAGGACATTTGATTTGAGCGCAATCCTCAAACTTAGGTCAAAAAAGTCATTTAAGCCTTTTCACAGTGAGATCTATGCGATATGGCCGAGAAATGTAATTTTGATGTTAACTCCCAAACCGCTGCGCAGAAGTCAACCAAACTTCACCCAATAGTGTATTTTATCACAATCTAGTAGTTACATTTGGAAATTTAGTTCTAGGACATTTGATTTGAGCGCAATCTTCAAACTTAATTAAAAAAAAGTCATTTAAGCGTTTTCACAGTGAGATCTATGCGATATGGCCGAGAAATGTAATTTTGATGTTAACTCCCAAACCGCTGCGCAGAAGTCAACCAAACTTCACCCAATAGTGTATTTTATCACAATCTAGTAGTTACATTTGGAAATTTAGTTCTAGGACATTTGATTTGAGCGCAATCTTCAAACTTAATTAAAAAAAAGTCATTTAAGCGTTTTCACAGTGAGATCTATGCGATATGGCCGAGAAATGTAATTTTGATGTTCACTCCCAAACCGCTGCGCAGAAGTCAACCAAACTTCACCCAGTAGTGTATTTTATCACAATCTAGTAGTTACATGTGGAAATTTGGTTCTAGGACATTTGATTTGAGCGCAATCCTCAAACTTAGGTCAAAAAAGCCATTTAAGCCTTTTCACAGTGAGATCTATGCGATATGGCCGAGAAATGTAATTTTGATGTTAACTCCCAAACCGCTGCGCAGAAGTAAACCAAACTTCACCCATTAGTGTATTGTATCACAATACAGTAGTTACATGTGGAAATTTGGTTCTAGGACATTTGATTTGAGCGCAATCCTCAAACAGGTCAAAAAAGCCATTTAAGCCTTTTCACAGTGAGATCTATGCGATATGGCCGAGAAATGTAATTTTGATGTTAACTCCCAAACCGCTGCGCAGAAGTAAACCGAACTTCACCCAATAGTGTATTGTATCACAATCTAGTAGTTACATGTGGAAATTTGGTTCTAGGACATTTGATTTGAGCGCAATCCTCAAACTTAGGTCAAAAAAGTCATTTAAGCCTTTTCACAGTGAGATCTATGCGATATGGCCGAGAAATGTAATTTTGATGTTAACTCCCAAACCGCTGCGCAGAAGTAAACCAAACTTCACCCAATAGTGTATTGTATCACAATCTAGTAGTTACACTTAAAAATTTTGTTCTAGGACATTTTGTTTGAGCGCAATCATCAAACTTAATTAAAAAAGTCATTTAAGCCTTTTCACAGTGAGATCTATGCGATATGGCCGAGAAATGTAAATTTTGATGTTAACTCCCAAACCGCTGCGCAGAAGTCAACCAAACTTCACCCAATAGTGTATTGTATCACATTCTAGTAGTTACATTTAAAAATTTCGTTCTAGGACATTTGATTTGAGCGCAATCTTCAAACTTAATTAAAAAAAGTCATTTAAGCCTTTTCACAGTGAGATCTATGCGATATGGCCGAGAAATGTAATTTTGATGTTAACTCCCAAACCGCTGCGCAGAAGTAAACCAAACTTCACCCATTAGTGTATTGTATCACAATCTAGTAGTTACATATGGAAATTTGGTTCTAGGACATTTGATTTGAGCGCAATCCTCAAACAGGTCAAAAAAGCCATTTAAGCCTTTTCACAGTGAGATCTATGCGATATGGCCGAGAAATGTAATTTTGATGTTAACTCCCAAACCGCTGCGCAGAAGTAAACCGAACTTCACCCAATAGTGTATTGTATCACAATCTAGTAGTTACATGTGGAAATTTGGTTCTAGGACATTTGATTTGAGCGCAATCCTCAAACTTAGGTCAAAAAAGTCATTTAAGCCTTTTCACAGTGAGATCTATGCGATATGGCCGAGAAATGTAATTTTGATGTTAACTCCCAAACCGCTGCGCAGAAGTCAACCAAACTTCACCCAATAGTGTATTTTATCACAATCTAGTAGTTACATTTGGAAATTTAGTTCTAGGACATTTTGTTTGAGCGCAATCATCAAACTTAATTAAAAAAGTCATTTAAGCCTTTTCACAGTGAGATCTATGCGATATGGCCGAGAAATGTAAATTTCATGTTAACTCCCAAACCGCTGCGCAGAAGTCAACCAAACTTCACCCAATAGTGTATTGTATCACATTCTAGTAGTTACATTTAAAAATTTCGTTCTAGGACATTTGGTTTGAGCGCAATCATTAAACTTAATTAAAAAAGTCATTTAAGCCTTTTCACAGTGAGATCTATGCGATATGGCCGAGAAATGTAATTTCGATGTTAACTCCCAAACCGCTGCGCAGAAGTCAACCAAACTTCACCCAATAGTGTATTTTATCACAATCTAGTAGTTACATTTGGAAATTTAGTTCTAGGACATTTGATTTGAGCGCAATCTTCAAACTTAATTAAAAAAAGTCATTTAAGCGTTTTCACAGTGAGATCTATGCGATATGGCCGAGAAATGTAATTTTGATGTTAACTCCCAAACCGCTGCGCAGAAGTAAACCAAACTTCACCCAATAGTGTATTTTATCACAATCTAGTAGTTACATTTGGAAATTTAGTTCTAGGACATTTGGTTTGAGCGCAATCTTCAAACTTAATTAAAAAAAAGTCATTTAAGCCTTTTCACAGTGAGATCTATGCGATATGGCCGAGAAATGTAATTTTGATGTTAACTCCCAAACCGCTGCGCAGAAGTAAACCAAACTTCACCCAATAGTGTATTTTATCACAATCTAGTAGTTACATTTGGAAATTTAGTTCTAGGACATTTGGTTTGAGCGCAATCTTCAAACTTAATTAAAAAAAGTCATTTAAGGCTTTTCACAGTGAGATCTATGCGATATGGCCGAGAAATGTAATTTTGATGTTAACTCCCAAACCGCTGCGCAGAAGTCAACCAAACTTCACCCAATAGTGTATTTTATCACAATCTAGTAGTTACATTTGGAAATTTAGTTCTAGGACATTTGATTTGAGCGCAATCTTCAAACTTAATTAAAAAAAGTCATTTAAGGCTTTTCACAGTGAGATCTATGCGATATGGCCGAGAAATGTAATTTTGATGTTAACTCCCAAACCGCTGCGCAGAAGTCAACCAAACTTCACCCAATAGTGTATTTTATCACAATCTAGTAGTTACATTTGGAAATTTAGTTCTAGGACATTTGATTTGAGCGCAATCTTCAAACTTAATTAAAAAAAGTCATTTAAGCGTTTTCATAGTGAGATCTATGCGATATGGCCGAGAAATGTAATTTTGATGTTCACTCCCAAACCGCTGCGCAGAAGTCAACCAAACTTCACCCAATAGTGTATTTTATCACAATCTAGTAGTTACATTTGGAAATTTAGTTCTAGGACATTTTGTTTGAGCCCAATCTTCAAACTTAATTAAAAAAAGTCATTTAAGGCTTTTCACAGTGAGATCTATGCGATATGGCCGAGAAATGTAATTTTGATGTTAACTCCCAAACCGCTGCGCAGAAGTCAACCAAACTTCACCCAATAGTGTATTTTATCACAATCCAGTAGTTACATTTGGAAATTTAGTTCTAGGACATTTGATTTGAGCGCACTCTTCAAACTTAATTAAAAAAAGTCATTTAAGCGTTTTCACAGTGAGATCTATGCGATATGGCCGAGAAATGTAATTTTGATGTTCACTCCCAAACCGCTGCGCAGAAGTCAACCAAACTTCACCCAATAGTGTATTTTATCACAATCTAGTAGTTACATGTGGAAATTTGGTTCTAGGACATTTGATTTGAGCGCAATCCTCAAACTTAGGTCAAAAAAGCCATTTAAGCCTTTTCACAGTGAGACCTATGCGATATGGCCGAGAAATGTAATTTTGATGTTAACTCCCAAACCGCTGCGCAGAAGTAAACCAAACTTCACCCAATAGTGTATTTTATCACAATCTAGTAGTTACATTTGGAAATTTAGTTCTAGGACATTTGATTTGAGCGCAATCTTCAAACTTAATTAAAAAAAAGTCATTTAAGCGTTTTCACAGTGAGATCTATGCGATATGGCCGAGAAATGTAATTTTGATGTTCACTCCCAAACCGCTGCGCAGAAGTCAACCAAACTTCACCCAATAGTGTATTTTATCACAATCTAGTAGTTACATGTGGAAATTTGGTTCTAGGACATTTGATTTGAGCGCAATCCTCAAACTTAGGTCAAAAAAGCCATTTAAGCCTTTTCACAGTGAGATCTATGCGATATGGCCGAGAAATGTAATTTTGATGTTAACTCCCAAACCGCTGCGCAGAAGTAAACCAAACTTCACCCATTAGTGTATTGTATCACAATACAGTAGTTACATGTGGAAATTTGGTTCTAGGACATTTGATTTGAGCGCAATCCTCAAACAGGTCAAAAAAGCCATTTAAGCCTTTTCACAGTGAGATCTATGCGATATGGCCGAGAAATGTAATTTTGATGTTAACTCCCAAACCGCTGCGCAGAAGTAAACCGAACTTCACCCAATAGTGTATTGTATCACAATCTAGTAGTTACATGTGGAAATTTGGTTCTAGGACATTTGATTTGAGCGCAATCCTCAAACTTAGGTCAAAAAAGTCATTTAAGCCTTTTCACAGTGAGATCTATGCGATATGGCCGAGAAATGTAATTTTGATGTTAACTCCCAAACCGCTGCGCAGAAGTAAACCAAACTTCACCCAATAGTGTATTGTATCACAATCTAGTAGTTACATTTAAAAATTTTGTTCTAGGACATTTTGTTTGAGCGCAATCATCAAACTTAATTAAAAAAGTCATTTAAGCCTTTTCACAGTGAGATCTATGCGATATGGCCGAGAAATGTAAATTTTGATGTTAACTCCCAAACCGCTGCGCAGAAGTCAACCAAACTTCACCCAATAGTGTATTGTATCACATTCTAGTAGTTACATTTAAAAATTTCGTTCTAGGACATTTGGTTTGAGCGCAATCATTAAACTTAATTAAAAAAGTCATTTAAGCCTTTTCACAGTGAGATCTATGCGATATGGCCGAGAAATGTAATTTTGATGTTAACTCCCAAACCGCTGCGCAGAAGTCAACCAAACTTCACCCAATAGTGTATTTTATCACAATCTAGTAGTTACATTTGGAAATTTAGTTCTAGGACATTTGATTTGAGCGCAATCTTCAAACTTAATTAAAAAAAGTCATTTAAGCGTTTTCACAGTGAGATCTATGCGATATGGCCGAGAAATGTAATTTTGATGTTCACTCCCAAACCGCTGCGCAGAAGTCAACCAAACTTCACCCAATAGTGTATTTTATCACAATCTAGTAGTTACATGTGGAAATTTGGTTCTAGGACATTTGATTTGAGCGCAATCCTCAAACTTAGGTCAAAAAAGCCATTTAAGCCTTTTCACAGTGAGATCTATGCGATATGGCCGAGAAATGTAATTTTGATGTTAACTCCCAAACCGCTGCGCAGAAGTAAACCAAACTTCACCCATTAGTGTATTGTATCACAATCTAGTAGTTACATATGAAAATTTGGTTCTAGGACATTTGATTTGAGCGCAATCCTCAAACTTAGGTCAAAAAAGCCATTTAAGCCTTTCACAGTGAGATCTATGCGATATGGCCGAGAAATGTAATTTTGATGTTAACTCCCAAACCGCTGCGCAGAAGTAAACCAAACTTCACCCATTAGTGTATTGTATCACAATACAGTAGTTACATGTGGAAATTTGGTTCTAGGACATTTGATTTGAGCGCAATCCTCAAACTTAGGTCAAAAAAGTCATTTAAGCCTTTTCACAGTGAGATCTATGCGATATGGCCGAGAAATGTAATTTTGATGTTAACTCCCAAACCGCTGCGCAGAAGTAAACCGAACTTCACCCAATAGTGTATTGTATCACAATCTAGTAGTTACATGTGGAAATTTGGTTCTAGGACATTTGATTTGAGCGCAATCCTCAAACTTAGGTCAAAAAAGTCATTTAAGCCTTTTCACAGTGAGATCTATGCGATATGGCCGAGAAATGTAATTTTGATGTTAACTCCCAAACCGCTGCGCAGAAGTAAACCAAACTTCACCCAATAGTGTATTGTATCACAATCTAGTAGTTACACTTAAAAATTTTGTTCTAGGACATTTTGTTTGAGCGCAATCATCAAACTTAATTAAAAAAGTCATTTAAGCCTTTTCACAGTGAGATCTATGCGATATGGCCGAGAAATGTAAATTTTGATGTTAACTCCCAAACCGCTGCGCAGAAGTCAACCAAACTTCACCCAATAGTGTATTGTATCACATTCTAGTAGTTACATTTAAAAATTTCGTTCTAGGACATTTGGTTTGAGCGCAATCATTAAACTTAATTAAAAAAGTCATTTAAGCCTTTTCACAGTGAGATCTATGCGATATGGCCGAGAAATGTAATTTTGATGTTAACTCCCAAACCGCTGCGCAGAAGTCAACCAAACTTCACCCAATAGTGTATTGTATCACATTCTAGTAGTTACATTTAAAAATTTCGTTCTAGGACATTTGGTTTGAGCGCAATCATTAAACTTAATTAAAAAAGTCATTTAAGCCTTTTCACAGTGAGATCTATGCGATATGGCCGAGAAATGTAATTTCGATGTTAACTCCCAAACCGCTGCGCAGAAGTCAACCAAACTTCACCCAATAGTGTATTTTATCACAATCTAGTAGTTACATTTGGAAATTTAGTTCTAGGACATTTGATTTGAGCGCAATCTTCAAACTTAATTAAAAAAAGTCATTTAAGCGTTTTCACAGTGAGATCTATGCGATATGGCCGAGAAATGTAATTTTGATGTTAACTCCCAAACCGCTGCGCAGAAGTAAACCAAACTTCACCCAATAGTGTATTTTATCACAATCTAGTAGTTACATTTGGAAATTTAGTTCTAGGACATTTGGTTTGAGCGCAATCTTCAAACTTAATTAAAAAAAAGTCATTTAAGCCTTTTCACAGTGAGATCTATGCGATATGGCCGAGAAATGTAATTTTGATGTTAACTCCCAAACCGCTGCGCAGAAGTAAACCAAACTTCACCCAATAGTGTATTTTATCACAATCTAGTAGTTACATTTGGAAATTTAGTTCTAGGACATTTGATTTGAGCGCAATCTTCAAACTTAATTAAAAAAAGTCATTTAAGGCTTTTCACAGTGAGATCTATGCGATATGGCCGAGAAATGTAATTTTGATGTTAACTCCCAAACCGCTGCGCAGAAGTCAACCAAACTTCACCCAATAGTGTATTTTATCACAATCTAGTAGTTACATTTGGAAATTTAGTTCTAGGACATTTGATTTGAGCGCAATCTTCAAACTTAATTAAAAAAAGTCATTTAAGCGTTTTCACAGTGAGATCTATGCGATATGGCCGAGAAATGTAATTTTGATGTTCACTCCCAAACCGCTGCGCAGAAGTCAACCAAACTTCACCCAATAGTGTATTTTATCACAATCTAGTAGTTACATGTGGAAATTTGGTTCTAGGACATTTGATTTGAGCGCAATCCTCAAACTTAGGTCAAAAAAGCCATTTAAGCCTTTTCACAGTGAGATCTATGCGATATGGCCGAGAAATGTAATTTTGATGTTAACTCCCAAACCGCTGCGCAGAAGTCAACCAAACTTCACCCAATAGTGTATTTTATCACAATCCAGTAGTTACATTTGGAAATTTAGTTCTAGGACATTTGATTTGAGCGCAATCTTCAAACTTAATTAAAAAAAGTCATTTAAGCGTTTTCACAGTGAGATCTATGCGATATGGCCGAGAAATGTAATTTTGATGTTCACTCCCAAACCGCTGCGCAGAAGTCAACCAAACTTCACCCAATAGTGTATTTTATCACAATCTAGTAGTTACATGTGGAAATTTGGTTCTAGGACATTTGATTTGAGCGCAATCCTCAAACTTAGGTCAAAAAAGCAATTTAAGCCTTTTCACAGTGAGACCTATGCGATATGGCCGAGAAATGTAATTTTGATGTTAACTCCCAAACCGCTGCGCAGAAGTAAACCAAACTTCACCCAATAGTGTATTTTATCACAATCTAGTAGTTACATTTGGAAATTTAGTTCTAGGACATTTTGTTTGAGCGCAATCTTCAAACTTAATTAAAAAAAGTCATTTAAGGCTTTTCACAGTGAGATCTATGCGATATGGCCGAGAAATGTAATTTTGATGTTAACTCCCAAACCGCTGCGCAGAAGTCAACCAAACTTCACCCAATAGTGTATTTTATCACAATCTAGTAGTTACATTTGGAAATTTAGTTCTAGGACATTTGATTTGAGCGCAATCTTCAAACTTAATTAAAAAAAAGTCATTTAAGCGTTTTCACAGTGAGATCTATGCGATATGGCCGAGAAATGTAATTTTGATGTTCACTCCCAAACCGCTGCGCAGAAGTCAACCAAACTTCACCCAATAGTGTATTTTATCACAATCTAGTAGTTACATGTGGAAATTTGGTTCTAGGACATTTGATTTGAGCGCAATCCTCAAACTTAGGTCAAAAAAGCCATTTAAGCCTTTTCACAGTGAGATCTATTCGATATGGCCGAGAAATGTAATTTTGATGTTAACTCCCAAACCGCTGCGCAGAAGTAAACCAAACTTCACCCATTAGTGTATTGTATCACAATACAGTAGTTACATGTGGAAATTTGGTTCTAGGACATTTGATTTGAGCGCAATCCTCAAACAGGTCAAAAAAGCCATTTAAGCCTTTTCACAGTGAGATCTATGCGATATGGCCGAGAAATGTAATTTTGATGTTAACTCCCAAACCGCTGCGCAGAAGTAAACCGAACTTCACCCAATAGTGTATTGTATCACAATCTAGTAGTTACATGTGGAAATTTGGTTCTAGGACATTTGATTTGAGCGCAATCCTCAAACTTAGGTCAAAAAAGTCATTTAAGCCTTTTCACAGTGAGATCTATGCGATATGGCCGAGAAATGTAATTTTGATGTTAACTCCCAAACCGCTGCGCAGAAGTAAACCAAACTTCACCCAATAGTGTATTGTATCACAATCTAGTAGTTACATTTAAAAATTTTGTTCTAGGACATTTTGTTTGAGCGCAATCATCAAACTTAATTAAAAAAGTCATTTAAGCCTTTTCACAGTGAGATCTATGCGATATGGCCGAGAAATGTAAATTTTGATGTTAACTCCCAAACCGCTGCGCAGAAGTCAACCAAACTTCACCCAATAGTGTATTGTATCACATTCTAGTAGTTACATTTAAAAATTTCGTTCTAGGACATTTGGTTTGAGCGCAATCATTAAACTTAATTAAAAAAGTCATTTAAGCCTTTTCACAGTGAGATCTATGCGATATGGCCGAGAAATGTAATTTTGATGTTAACTCCCAAACCGCTGCGCAGAAGTCAACCAAACTTCACCCAATAGTGTATTGTATCACAATCTAGTAGTTACATTTGGAAATTAATTCTAGGACATTTTGTTTGAGCGCAATCTTCAAACTTAATTAAAAAAAGTCATTTAAGGCTTTTCACAGTGAGATCTATGCGATATGGCCGAGAAATGTAATTTTGATGTTAACTCCCAAACCGCTGCGCAGAAGTAAACCAAACTTCACCCAATAGTGTATTTTATCACAATCTAGTAGTTACATTTGGAAATTTAGTTCTAGGACATTTGATTTGAGCGCAATCTTCAAACTTAATTAAAAAAAAGTCATTTAAGCGTTTTCACAGTGAGATCTATGCGATATGGCCGAGAAATGTAATTTTGATGTTCACTCCCAAACCGCTGCGCAGAAGTCAACCAAACTTCACCCAATAGTGTATTTTATCACAATCTAGTAGTTACATGTGGAAATTTGGTTCTAGGACATTTGATTTGAGCGCAATCCTCAAACTTAGGTCAAAAAAGCCATTTAAGCCTTTTCACAGTGAGATCTATGCGATATGGCCGAGAAATGTAATTTTGATGTTAACTCCCAAACCGCTGCGCAGAAGTAAACCAAACTTCACCCATTAGTGTATTGTATCACAATACAGTAGTTACATGTGGAAATTTGGTTCTAGGACATTTGATTTGAGCGCAATCCTCAAACAGGTCAAAAAAGCCATTTAAGCCTTTTCACAGTGAGATCTATGCGATATGGCCGAGAAATGTAATTTTGATGTTAACTCCCAAACCGCTGCGCAGAAGTAAACCGAACTTCACCCAATAGTGTATTGTATCACAATCTAGTAGTTACATGTGGAAATTTGGTTCTAGGACATTTGATTTGAGCGCAATCCTCAAACTTAGGTCAAAAAAGTCATTTAAGCCTTTTCACAGTGAGATCTATGCGATATGGCCGAGAAATGTAATTTTGATGTTAACTCCCAAACCGCTGCGCAGAAGTAAACCAAACTTCACCCAATAGTGTATTGTATCACAATCTAGTAGTTACACTTAAAAATTTTGTTCTAGGACATTTTGTTTGAGCGCAATCATCAAACTTAATTAAAAAAGTCATTTAAGCCTTTTCACAGTGAGATCTATGCGATATGGCCGAGAAATGTAAATTTTGATGTTAACTCCCAAACCGCTGCGCAGAAGTCAACCAAACTTCACCCAATAGTGTATTGTATCACATTC
Source organism: Corythoichthys intestinalis (assembly GCF_030265065.1). Lineage (NCBI taxonomy): Eukaryota > Metazoa > Chordata > Actinopteri > Syngnathiformes > Syngnathidae > Corythoichthys > Corythoichthys intestinalis. The sequence continues at coordinate 579,250 of NW_026651608.1, read as the reverse complement.
TAGTAGTTACATTTAAAAATTTCGTTCTAGGACATTTGGTTTGAGCGCAATCATTAAACTTAATTAAAAAAGTCATTTAAGCCTTTTCACAGTGAGATCTATGCGATATGGCCGAGAAATGTAATTTTGATGTTAACTCCCAAACCGCTGCGCAGAAGTCAACCAAACTTCACCCAATAGTGTATTGTATCACAATCTAGTAGTTACATTTGGAAATTTAGTTCTAGGACATTTGGTTTGAGCGCAATCTTCAAACTTAATTAAAAAAAGTCATTTAAGGCTTTTCACAGTGAGATCTATGCGATATGGCCGAGAAATGTAATTTTGATGTTAACTCCCAAACCGCTGCGCAGAAGTCAACCAAACTTCACCCAATAGTGTATTTTATCACAATCTAGTAGTTACATTTGGAAATTTAGTTCTAGGACATTTGATTTGAGCGCAATCTTCAAACTTAATTAAAAAAAGTCATTTAAGCGTTTTCACAGTGAGATCTATGCGATATGGCCGAGAAATGTAATTTTGATGTTCACTCCCAAACCGCTGCGCAGAAGTCAACCAAACTTCACCCAATAGTGTATTTTATCACAATCTAGTAGTTACATGTGGAAATTTGGTTCTAGGACATTTGATTTGAGCGCAATCCTCAAACTTAGGTCAAAAAAGCCATTTAAGCCTTTTCACAGTGAGATCTATGCGATATGGCTGAGAAATGTTATTTTGATGTTAACTCCCAAACCACTGCGCAGAAGTAAAACAAACTTCACCCAGTAGTGTATTGTATCACAATCTAGTAGTTACATGTGGAAATTTGGTTCTAGGACATTTGATTTGAGCGCAATCCTCAAACTTAGGTCAAAAAAGCCATTTAAGCCTTTTCACAGTGAGACCTATGCGATATGGCCGAGAAATGTAATTTTGATGTTAACTCCCAAACCGCTGCGCAGAAGTAAACCAAACTTCACCCAATAGTGTATTGTATCACAATCTAGTAGTTACACTTAAAAATTTTGTTCTAGGACATTTTGTTTGAGCGCAATCATCAAACTTAATTAAAAAAGTCATTTAAGCCTTTTCACAGTGAGATCTATGCGATATGGCCGAGAAATGTAAATTTCATGTTAACTCCCAAACCGCTGCGCAGAAGTCAACCAAACTTCACCCAATAGTGTATTGTATCACATTCTAGTAGTTACATTTAAAAATTTCGTTCTAGGACATTTGGTTTGAGCGCAATCATTAAACTTAATTAAAAAAGTCATTTAAGCCTTTTCACAGTGAGATCTATGCGATATGGCCGAGAAATGTAATTTCGATGTTAACTCCCAAACCGCTGCGCAGAAGTCAACCAAACTTCACCCAATAGTGTATTTTATCACAATCTAGTAGTTACATTTGGAAATTTAGTTCTAGGACATTTGATTTGAGCGCAATCTTCAAACTTAATTAAAAAAAGTCATTTAAGCGTTTTCACAGTGAGATCTATGCGATATGGCCGAGAAATGTAATTTTGATGTTAACTCCCAAACCGCTGCGCAGAAGTCAACCAAACTTCACCCAATAGTGTATTTTATCACAATCTAGTAGTTACATTTGGAAATTTAGTTCTAGGACATTTGATTTGAGCGCAATCTTCAAACTTAATTAAAAAAAGTCATTTAAGGCTTTTCACAGTGAGATCTATGCGATATGGCCGAGAAATGTAATTTTGATGTTAACTCCCAAACCGCTGCGCAGAAGTCAACCAAACTTCACCCAATAGTGTATTTTATCACAATCTAGTAGTTACATTTGGAAATTTAGTTCTAGGACATTTGATTTGAGCGCAATCTTCAAACTTAATTAAAAAAAGTCATTTAAGCGTTTTCACAGTGAGATCTATGCGATATGGCCGAGAAATGTAATTTTGATGTTAACTCCCAAACCGCTGCGCAGAAGTCAACCAAACTTCACCCAATAGTGTATTGTATCACAATCTAGTAGTTACATTTAAAAATTTCGTTCTAGGACATTTGGTTTGAGCGCAATCATTAAACTTAATTAAAAAAGTCATTTAAGCCTTTTCACAGTGAGATCTATGCGATATGGCCGAGAAATGTAATTTTGATGTTAACTCCCAAACCGCTGCGCAGAAGTCAACCAAACTTCACCCAATAGTGTATTGTATCACAATCTAGTAGTTACATTTGGAAATTAATTCTAGGACATTTTGTTTGAGCGCAATCTTCAAACTTAATTAAAAAAAGTCATTTAAGGCTTTTCACAGTGAGATCTATGCGATATGGCCGAGAAATGTAATTTTGATGTTAACTCCCAAACCGCTGCGCAGAAGTAAACCAAACTTCACCCAATAGTGTATTTTATCACAATCTAGTAGTTACATTTGGAAATTTAGTTCTAGGACATTTGATTTGAGCGCAATCTTCAAACTTAATTAAAAAAAAGTCATTTAAGCGTTTTCACAGTGAGATCTATGCGATATGGCCGAGAAATGTAATTTTGATGTTCACTCCCAAACCGCTGCGCAGAAGTCAACCAAACTTCACCCAATAGTGTATTTTATCACAATCTAGTAGTTACATGTGGAAATTTGGTTCTAGGACATTTGATTTGAGCGCAATCCTCAAACTTAGGTCAAAAAAGCCATTTAAGCCTTTTCACAGTGAGATCTATGCGATATGGCCGAGAAATGTAATTTTGATGTTAACTCCCAAACCGCTGCGCAGAAGTAAACCAAACTTCACCCATTAGTGTATTGTATCACAATACAGTAGTTACATGTGGAAATTTGGTTCTAGGACATTTGATTTGAGCGCAATCCTCAAACAGGTCAAAAAAGCCATTTAAGCCTTTTCACAGTGAGATCTATGCGATATGGCCGAGAAATGTAATTTTGATGTTAACTCCCAAACCGCTGCGCAGAAGTAAACCGAACTTCACCCAATAGTGTATTGTATCACAATCTAGTAGTTACATGTGGAAATTTGGTTCTAGGACATTTGATTTGAGCGCAATCCTCAAACTTAGGTCAAAAAAGTCATTTAAGCCTTTTCACAGTGAGATCTATGCGATATGGCCGAGAAATGTAATTTTGATGTTAACTCCCAAACCGCTGCGCAGAAGTAAACCAAACTTCACCCAATAGTGTATTGTATCACAATCTAGTAGTTACACTTAAAAATTTTGTTCTAGGACATTTTGTTTGAGCGCAATCATCAAACTTAATTAAAAAAGTCATTTAAGCCTTTTCACAGTGAGATCTATGCGATATGGCCGAGAAATGTAAATTTTGATGTTAACTCCCAAACCGCTGCGCAGAAGTCAACCAAACTTCACCCAATAGTGTATTGTATCACATTCTAGTAGTTACATTTAAAAATTTCGTTCTAGGACATTTGGTTTGAGCGCAATCATTAAACTTAATTAAAAAAGTCATTTAAGCCTTTTCACAGTGAGATCTATGCGATATGGCCGAGAAATGTAATTTTGATGTTAACTCCCAAACCGCTGCGCAGAAGTCAACCAAACTTCACCCAATAGTGTATTGTATCACAATCTAGTAGTTACATTTGGAAATTTAGTTCTAGGACATTTGGTTTGAGCGCAATCTTCAAACTTAATTAAAAAAAGTCATTTAAGGCTTTTCACAGTGAGATCTATGCGATATGGCCGAGAAATGTAATTTTGATGTTAACTCCCAAACCGCTGCGCAGAAGTCAACCAAACTTCACCCAATAGTGTATTTTATCACAATCTAGTAGTTACATTTGGAAATTTAGTTCTAGGACATTTGATTTGAGCGCAATCTTCAAACTTAATTAAAAAAAGTCATTTAAGCGTTTTCACAGTGAGATCTATGCGATATGGCCGAGAAATGTAATTTTGATGTTCACTCCCAAACCGCTGCGCAGAAGTCAACCAAACTTCACCCAATAGTGTATTTTATCACAATCTAGTAGTTACATGTGGAAATTTGGTTCTAGGACATTTGATTTGAGCGCAATCCTCAAACTTAGGTCAAAAAAGCCATTTAAGCCTTTTCACAGTGAGATCTATGCGATATGGCTGAGAAATGTTATTTTGATGTTAACTCCCAAACCACTGCGCAGAAGTAAAACAAACTTCACCCAGTAGTGTATTGTATCACAATCTAGTAGTTACATGTGGAAATTTGGTTCTAGGACATTTGATTTGAGCGCAATCCTCAAACTTAGGTCAAAAAAGCCATTTAAGCCTTTTCACAGTGAGACCTATGCGATATGGCCGAGAAATGTAATTTTGATGTTAACTCCCAAACCGCTGCGCAGAAGTAAACCAAACTTCACCCAATAGTGTATTGTATCACAATCTAGTAGTTACACTTAAAAATTTTGTTCTAGGACATTTTGTTTGAGCGCAATCATCAAACTTAATTAAAAAAGTCATTTAAGCCTTTTCACAGTGAGATCTATGCGATATGGCCGAGAAATGTAAATTTCATGTTAACTCCCAAACCGCTGCGCAGAAGTCAACCAAACTTCACCCAATAGTGTATTGTATCACATTCTAGTAGTTACATTTAAAAATTTCGTTCTAGGACATTTGGTTTGAGCGCAATCATTAAACTTAATTAAAAAAGTCATTTAAGCCTTTTCACAGTGAGATCTATGCGATATGGCCGAGAAATGTAATTTCGATGTTAACTCCCAAACCGCTGCGCAGAAGTCAACCAAACTTCACCCAATAGTGTATTTTATCACAATCTAGTAGTTACATTTGGAAATTTAGTTCTAGGACATTTGATTTGAGCGCAATCTTCAAACTTAATTAAAAAAAGTCATTTAAGCGTTTTCACAGTGAGATCTATGCGATATGGCCGAGAAATGTAATTTTGATGTTAACTCCCAAACCGCTGCGCAGAAGTCAACCAAACTTCACCCAATAGTGTATTTTATCACAATCTAGTAGTTACATTTGGAAATTTAGTTCTAGGACATTTGATTTGAGCGCAATCTTCAAACTTAATTAAAAAAAGTCATTTAAGGCTTTTCACAGTGAGATCTATGCGATATGGCCGAGAAATGTAATTTTGATGTTAACTCCCAAACCGCTGCGCAGAAGTCAACCAAACTTCACCCAATAGTGTATTTTATCACAATCTAGTAGTTACATTTGGAAATTTAGTTCTAGGACATTTGATTTGAGCGCAATCTTCAAACTTAATTAAAAAAAGTCATTTAAGCGTTTTCACAGTGAGATCTATGCGATATGGCCGAGAAATGTAATTTTGATGTTCACTCCCAAACCGCTGCGCAGAAGTCAACCAAACTTCACCCAATAGTATATTTTATCACAATCTAGTAGTTACATGTGGAAATTTGGTTCTAGGACATTTGATTTGAGCGCAATCCTCAAACTTAGGTCAAAAAAGCCATTTAAGCCTTTTCACAGTGAGATCTATGCGATATGGCCGAGAAATGTAATTTTGATGTTAACTCCCAAACCGCTGCGCAGAAGTCAACCAAACTTCACCCAATAGTGTATTTTATCACAATCTAGTAGTTACATTTGGAAATTTAGTTCTAGGACATTTTGTTTGAGCGCAATCATCAAACTTAATTAAAAAAGTCATTTAAGCCTTTTCACAGTGAGATCTATGCGATATGGCCGAGAAATGTAAATTTCATGTTAACTCCCAAACCGCTGCGCAGAAGTCAACCAAACTTCACCCAATAGTGTATTGTATCACAATCTAGTAGTTACATTTGAAAATTTTGTTCTAGGAAATTTTGTTTGAGCGCAATCATCAAACTTAATTAAAAAAGTCATTTAAGCCTTTTCACAGTGAGATCTATGCGATATGGCCGAGAAATGTAATTTTGATGTTAACTCCCAAACCGCTGCGCAGAAGTCAACCAAACTTCACCCATTAGTGTATTGTATCACAATCTAGTAGTTACATGTGGAAATTTGGTTCTAGGACATTTGATTTGAGCGCAATCCTCAAACTTAGGTCAAAAAAGCCATTTAAGCCTTTTCACAGTGAGATCTATGCGATATGGCCGAGAAATGTAATTTTGATGTTAACTCCCAAACTGCTGCGCAGAAGTCAACCAAACTTCACCCAATAGTGTATTGTATCACATTCTAGTAGTTACATTTTAAAATTTCGTTCTAGGACATTTGGTTTGAGCGCAATTATTAATCTTAGGTCAAAAAAGCCATTTAAGCCTTTTAACAGTGAGATCTATGCGATATGGCCGAGAAATGTAATTTTGATGTTAACTCCCAAACCGCTGCGCAGAAGTAAACCAAACTTCACCCATTTGTGTATTGTATCACAATCTAGTAGTTACATGTAGAAATTTGGTTCTAGGACATTTGATTTGAGCGCAATCCTCAAACTTAGGTCAAAAAAGCCATTTAAGCCTTTTCACAGTGAGATCTATGCGATATGGCCGAGAAATGTAATTTTGATGTTAACTCCCAAACCGCTGCGCAGAAGTCAACAAAACTTCACCCAATAGTGTATTGTATCACAATCTAGTAGTTACATTTGAAAATTTTGTTCTAGGACATTTTGTTTGAACGCAATCATCAAACTTAATTAAAAAAGTCATTTAAGCCTTTTCACAGTGAGATCTATGCGATATGGCCGAGAAATGTAATTTTGATGTTAACTCCCAAACCGCTGCGCAGAAGTCAACCAAACTTCACCCAATAGTGTATTGTATCACAATCTAGTAGTTACATTTGAAAATTTTGTTCTAGGACATTTTGTTTGAGCGCAATCCTCAAACTTAGGTCAAAAAAGCCATTTAAGCCTTTTCACAGTGAGATCTATAAGATATGGCCGAGAAATGTAATTTTGATGTTAACTCCCAAACCGCTGCGCAGAAGTCAACCAAACTTCACCCAATAGTGTATTTTATCACAATCTAGTAGTTACATTTGGAAATTTAGTTCTAGGACATTTGATTTGAGCGCAATCTTCAAACTTAATTAAAAAAAGTCATTTAAGCCTTTTCACAGTGAGATCTATGCGATATGGCCGGGAAATGTAATTTTGATGTTAACTCCCAAACCGCTGCGCAGAAGTCAACCAAACTTCACCCATTAGTGTATTGTATCACAATCTAGTAGTTACATGTGGAAATTTGGTTCTAGGACATTTGATTTGAGCGCAATCCTCAAACTTAGGTCAAAAAAGCCATTTAAGCCTTTTCACAGTGAGATCTATGCGATATGGCCGAGAAATGTAATTTTGATGTTAACTCCCAAACCGCTCTGCAGAAGTCAACCAAACTTCACCCAATAGTGTATTGTATCACATTCTAGTAGTTACATTTGAAAATTTCGTTCTAGGACATTTGGTTTGAGCGCAACCATTAAACTTAATTAAAAAAGTCATTTAAGCCTTTTCACAGTGAGATCTATGCGATATGGCCGAGAAATGTAATTTTGATGTTAACTCCCAAACCGCTGCGCAGAAGTCAACCAAACTTCACCCAATAGTGTATTGTATCACAATCTAGTAGTTACATTTGAAAATTTTGTTCTAGGACATTTTGTTTGAACGCAATCATCAAACTTAATTAAAAAAGTCATTTAAGCCTTTTCACAGTGAGATCTATGCGATATGGCCGAGAAATGTAATTTTGATGTTAACTCCCAAACCGCTGCGCAGAAGTCAACCAAACTTCACCCAATAGTGTATTTTATCACAATCTAGTAGTTACATTTGGAAATTTAGTTCTAGGACATTTGATTTGAGCGCAATCTTCAAACTTAATTAAAAAAAGTCATTTAAGCCTTTTCACAGTGAGATCTATGCGATATGGCCGGGAAATGTAATTTTGATGTTAACTCCCAAACCGCTGCGCAGAAGTCAACCAAACTTCACCCATTAGTGTATTGTATCACAATCTAGTAGTTACATGTGGAAATTTGGTTCTAGGACATTTGATTTGAGCGCAATCCTCAAACTTAGGTCAAAAAAGCCATTTAAGCCTTTTCACAGTGAGATCTATGCGATATGGCCGAGAAATGTAATTTTGATGTTAACTCCCAAACCGCTGCGCAGAAGTCAACCAAACTTCACCCAATAGTGTATTGTATCACATTCTAGTAGTTACATTTGAAAATTTCGTTCTAGGACATTTTGTTTGAACGCAATCATCAAACTTAATTAAAAAAGTCATTTAAGCCTTTTCACAGTGAGATCTATGCGATATGGCCGAGAAATGTAATTTTGATGTTAACTCCCAAACCGCTGCGCAGAAGTCAACCAAACTTCACCCAATAGTGTATTGTATCACAATCTAGTAGTTACATTTGAAAATTTTGTTCTAGGACATTTTGTTTGAGCGCAATCCTCAAACTTAGGTCAAAAAAGCCATTTAAGCCTTTTCACAGTGAGATCTATAAGATATGGCCGAGAAATGTAATTTTGATGTTAACTCCCAAACCGCTGCGCAGAAGTCAACCAAACTTCACCCAATAGTGTATTTTATCACAATCTAGTAGTTACATTTGGAAATTTAGTTCTAGGACATTTGATTTGAGCGCAATCTTCAAACTTAATTAAAAAAAGTCATTTAAGCCTTTTCACAGTGAGATCTATGCGATATGGCCGGGAAATGTAATTTTGATGTTAACTCCCAAACCGCTGCGCAGAAGTCAACCAAACTTCACCCATTAGTGTATTGTATCACAATCTAGTAGTTACATGTGGAAATTTGGTTCTAGGACATTTGATTTGAGCGCAATCCTCAAACTTAGGTCAAAAAAGCCATTTAAGCCTTTTCACAGTGAGATCTATGCGATATGGCCGAGAAATGTAATTTTGATGTTAACTCCCAAACCGCTGCGCAGAAGTCAACCAAACTTCACCCAATAGTGTATTGTATCACATTCTAGTAGTTACATTTGAAAATTTCGTTCTAGGACATTTGGTTTGAGCGCAACCATTAAACTTAATTAAAAAAGTCATTTAAGCCTTTTCACAGTGAGATCTATGCGATATGGCCGAGAAATGTAATTTTGATGTTAACTCCCAAACCGCTGCGCAGAAGTCAACCAAACTTCACCCAATAGTGTATTGTATCACAATCTAGTAGTTACATTTGAAAATTTTGTTCTAGGACATTTTGTTTGAACGCAATCATCAAACTTAATTAAAAAAGTCATTTAAGCCTTTTCACAGTGAGATCTATGCGATATGGCCGAGAAATGTAATTTTGATGTTAACTCCCAAACCGCTGCGCAGAAGTCAACCAAACTTCACCCAATAGTGTATTGTATCACAATCTAGTAGTTACATTTGAAAATTTTGTTCTAGGAAATTTTGTTTGAGCGCAATCATCAAACTTAATTAAAAAAGTCATTTAAGCCTTTTCACAGTGAGATCTATGCGATATGGCCGAGAAATGTAATTTTGATGTTAACTCCCAAACCGCTGCACAGAAGTCAACCAAACTTCATCCAATAGTGTAGTTTATCACAATCTAGTAGTTACATTTGGAAATTTAGTTCTAGGACATTTGATTTGAGCGCAATCTTCAAACGTAATTAAAAAAAGTCATTTAAGCCTTTTCACAGTGAGATCTATGCGATATGGCCGAGAAATGTAATTTTGATGTTCACTCCCAAACCGCTGCGCAGAAGTCAACCAAACTTCAACCATTAGTGTATTGTATCACAATCTAGTAGTTACATGTGGAAATTTGGTTCTAGGACATTTGATTTGAGCGCAATCCTCAAACTTAGGTCAAAAAAGCCATTTAAGCCTTTTCACAGTGAGATCTATGCGATATGGCCGAGAAATGTAATTTTGATGTTAACTCCCAAACCGCTGCGCAGAAGTCAACCAAACTTCACCCAATAGTGTATTGTATCACAATCTAGTAGTTACATTTGAAAATTTTGTTCTAGGACATTTTGTTTGAGCGCAATCATCAAACTTAATTAAAAAAGTCATTTAAGCCTTTTCACAGTGAGATCTATGCGATATGGCCGAGAAATGTAATTTTGATGTTAACTCCCAAACCGCTGCGCAGAAGTCAACCAAACTTCACCCATTAGTGTATTGTATCACAATCTAGTAGTTACATGTGGAAATTTGGTTCTAGGACATTTGATTTGAGCGCAATCCTCAAACTTAGGTCAAAAAAGCCATTTAAGCCTTTTCACAGTGAGATCTATGCGATATGGCCGAGAAATGTAATTTTGATGTTAACTCCCCAACCGCTGCGCAGAAGTCAACCAAACTTCACCCATTAGTGTATTGTATCACATTCTAGTAGTTACATTTGAAAATTTCGTTCTAGGACATTTGGTTTGAGCGCAATCATTAAACTTAGGTCAAAAAAGCCATTTAAGCCTTTTCACAGTGAGATCTATGCGATATGGCCGAGAAATGTAATTTTGATGTTAACTCCCCAACCGCTGCGCAGAAGTCAACTAAACTTCACCCAATAGTGTATTGTATCACATTCTAGTAGTTACATTTGAAAATTTCGTTCTAGGACATTTGGTTTGAGCGCAATCATTAAACTTAGGTCAAAAAAGCCATTTAAGCCTTTTCACAGTGAGATCTATGCGATATGGCCGAGAAATGTAATTTTGATGTTAACTCCCAAACCGCTGCGCAGAAGTCAACCAATCTTCACCCATTAGTGTATTGTATCACAATCTAGTAGTTACATGTGGAAATTTGGTTATTGGACATTTGATTTGAGCGCAATCCTCAAACTTAGGTCAAAAAAGCCATTTAAGCCTTTTCACAGTGAGATCTATGCGATATGGCCGAGAAATGTAATTTTGATGTTAACTCCCAAACCGCTGCGCAGAAGTCAACCAAACTTCACCCATTAGTGTATTGTATCACAATCTAGTAGTTACATGTGGAAATTTGGTTCTAGGACATTTGATTTGAGCGCAATCCTCAAACTTAGGTCAAAAAAGCCATTTAAGCCTTTTCACAGTGAGATCTATGCGATATGGCCGAGAAATGTAATTTTGATGTTAACTCCCAAACCGCTGCGCAGAAGTCAACCAAACTTCACCCAATAGTGTATTGTATCACATTCTAGTAGTTACATTTGAAAATTTCGTTCTAGGACATTTGGTTTGAGCGCAATCATTAAACTTAATTAAAAAAGTCATTTAAGCCTTTTCACAGTGAGATCTATGCGATATGGCCGAGAAATGTAATTTTGATGTTAACTCCCAAACCGCTGCGCAGAAGTCAACCAAACTTCACCCAATAGTGTATTGTATCACAATCTAGTAGTTACATTTGAAAATTTTGTTCTAGGACATTTTGTTTGAACGCAATCATCAAACTTAATTAAAAAAGTCATTTAAGCCTTTTCACAGTGAGATCTATGCGATATGGCCGAGAAATGTAATTTTGATGTTAACTCCCAAACTGCTGCGCAGAAGTCAACCAAACTTCACCCAATAGTGTATTGTATCACAATCTAGTAGTTACATTTGAAAATTTTGTTCTAGGAAATTTTGTTTGAGCGCAATCATCAAACTTAATTAAAAAAGTCATTTAAGCCTTTTCACAGTGAGATCTATGCGATATGGCCGAGAAATGTAATTTTGATGTTAACTCCCAAACCGCTGCGCAGAAGTCAACCAAACTTCACCCATTAGTGTATTGTATCACAATCTAGTAGTTACATGTGGAAATTTGGTTCTAGGACATTTGATTTGAGCGCAATCCTCAAACTTAGGTCAAAAAAGCCATTTAAGCCTTTTCACAGTGAGATCTATGCGATATGGCCGAGAAATGTAATTTTGATGTTAACTCCCAAACTGCTGCGCAGAAGTCAACCAAACTTCACCCAATAGTGTATTGTATCACATTCTAGTAGTTACATTTTAAAATTTCGTTCTAGGACATTTGGTTTGAGCGCAATTATTAATCTTAGGTCAAAAAAGCCATTTAAGCCTTTTAACAGTGAGATCTATGCGATATGGCCGAGAAATGTAATTTTGATGTTAACTCCCAAACCGCTGCGCAGAAGTAAACCAAACTTCACCCATTTGTGTATTGTATCACAATCTAGTAGTTACATGTAGAAATTTGGTTCTAGGACATTTGATTTGAGCGCAATCCTCAAACTTAGGTCAAAAAAGCCATTTAAGCCTTTTCACAGTGAGATCTATGCGATATGGCCGAGAAATGTAATTTTGATGTTAACTCCCAAACCGCTGCGCAGAAGTCAACAAAACTTCACCCAATAGTGTATTGTATCACAATCTAGTAGTTACATTTGAAAATTTTGTTCTAGGACATTTTGTTTGAACGCAATCATCAAACTTAATTAAAAAAGTCATTTAAGCCTTTTCACAGTGAGATCTATGCGATATGGCCGAGAAATGTAATTTTGATGTTAACTCCCAAACCGCTGCGCAGAAGTCAACCAAACTTCACCCAATAGTGTATTGTATCACAATCTAGTAGTTACATTTGAAAATTTTGTTCTAGGACATTTTGTTTGAGCGCAATCATCAAACTTAATTAAAAAAGTCATTTAAGCCTTTTCACAGTGAGATCTATGCGATATGGCCGAGAAATGTAATTTTGATGTTAACTCCCAAACCGCTGCGCAGAAGTCAACCAAACTTCACCCATTAGTGTATTGTATCACAATCTAGTAGTTACATGTGGAAATTTGGTTCTAGGACATTTGATTTGAGCGCAATCCTCAAACTTAGGTCAAAAAAGCCATTTAAGCCTTTTCACAGTGAGATCTATGCGATATGGCCGAGAAATGTAATTTTGATGTTAACTCCCAAACCGCTGCGCAGAAGTCAACCAAACTTCACCCAATAGTGTATTGTATCACATTCTAGTAGTTACATTTGAAAATTTCGTTCTAGGACATTTGGTTTGAGCGCAATCATTAAACTTAGGTCAAAAAAGCCATTTAAGCCTTTTCACAGTGAGATCTATGCGATATGGCCGAGAAATGTAATTTTGATGTTAACTCCCCAACCGCTGCGCAGAAGTCAACTAAACTTCACCCAATAGTGTATTGTATCACATTCTAGTAGTTACATTTGAAAATTTCGTTCTAGGACATTTGGTTTGAGCGCAATCATTAAACTTAGGTCAAAAAAGCCATTTAAGCCTTTTCACAGTGAGATCTATGCGATATGGCCGAGAAATGTAATTTTGATGTTAACTCCCAAACCGCTGCGCAGAAGTCAACCAATCTTCACCCATTAGTGTATTGTATCACAATCTAGTAGTTACATGTGGAAATTTGGTTATTGGACATTTGATTTGAGCGCAATCCTCAAACTTAGGTCAAAAAAGCCATTTAAGCCTTTTCACAGTGAGATCTATGCGATATGGCCGAGAAATGTAATTTTGATGTTAACTCCCAAACCGCTGCGCAGAAGTCAACCAAACTTCACCCATTAGTGTATTGTATCACAATCTAGTAGTTACATGTGGAAATTTGGTTCTAGGACATTTGATTTGAGCGCAATCCTCAAACTTAGGTCAAAAAAGCCATTTAAGCCTTTTCACAGTGAGATCTATGCGATATGGCCGAGAAATGTAATTTTGATGTTAACTCCCAAACCGCTGCGCAGAAGTCAACCAAACTTCACCCAATAGTGTATTGTATCACATTCTAGTAGTTACATTTGAAAATTTCGTTCTAGGACATTTGGTTTGAGCGCAATCATTAAACTTAATTAAAAAAGTCATTTAAGCCTTTTCACAGTGAGATCTATGCGATATGGCCGAGAAATGTAATTTTGATGTTAACTCCCAAACCGCTGCGCAGAAGTCAACCAAACTTCACCCAATAGTGTATTGTATCACAATCTAGTAGTTACATTTGAAAATTTTGTTCTAGGACATTTTGTTTGAACGCAATCATCAAACTTAATTAAAAAAGTCATTTAAGCCTTTTCACAGTGAGATCTATGCGATATGGCCGAGAAATGTAATTTTGATGTTAACTCCCAAACTGCTGCGCAGAAGTCAACCAAACTTCACCCAATAGTGTATTGTATCACAATCTAGTAGTTACATTTGAAAATTTTGTTCTAGGAAATTTTGTTTGAGCGCAATCATCAAACTTAATTAAAAAAGTCATTTAAGCCTTTTCACAGTGAGATCTATGCGATATGGCCGAGAAATGTAATTTTGATGTTAACTCCCAAACCGCTGCGCAGAAGTCAACCAAACTTCACCCATTAGTGTATTGTATCACAATCTAGTAGTTACATGTGGAAATTTGGTTCTAGGACATTTGATTTGAGCGCAATCCTCAAACTTAGGTCAAAAAAGCCATTTAAGCCTTTTCACAGTGAGATCTATGCGATATGGCCGAGAAATGTAATTTTGATGTTAACTCCCAAACTGCTGCGCAGAAGTCAACCAAACTTCACCCAATAGTGTATTGTATCACATTCTAGTAGTTACATTTTAAAATTTCGTTCTAGGACATTTGGTTTGAGCGCAATTATTAATCTTAGGTCAAAAAAGCCATTTAAGCCTTTTAACAGTGAGATCTATGCGATATGGCCGAGAAATGTAATTTTGATGTTAACTCCCAAACCGCTGCGCAGAAGTAAACCAAACTTCACCCATTTGTGTATTGTATCACAATCTAGTAGTTACATGTAGAAATTTGGTTCTAGGACATTTGATTTGAGCGCAATCCTCAAACTTAGGTCAAAAAAGCCATTTAAGCCTTTTCACAGTGAGATCTATGCGATATGGCCGAGAAATGTAATTTTGATGTTAACTCCCAAACCGCTGCGCAGAAGTCAACAAAACTTCACCCAATAGTGTATTGTATCACAATCTAGTAGTTACATTTGAAAATTTTGTTCTAGGACATTTTGTTTGAACGCAATCATCAAACTTAATTAAAAAAGTCATTTAAGCCTTTTCACAGTGAGATCTATGCGATATGGCCGAGAAATGTAATTTTGATGTTAACTCCCAAACCGCTGCGCAGAAGTCAACCAAACTTCACCCAATAGTGTATTGTATCACAATCTAGTAGTTACATTTGAAAATTTTGTTCTAGGACATTTTGTTTGAGCGCAATCCTCAAACTTAGGTCAAAAAAGCCATTTAAGCCTTTTCACAGTGAGATCTATAAGATATGGCCGAGAAATGTAATTTTGATGTTAACTCCCAAACCGCTGCGCAGAAGTCAACCAAACTTCACCCAATAGTGTATTTTATCACAATCTAGTAGTTACATTTGGAAATTTAGTTCTAGGACATTTGATTTGAGCGCAATCTTCAAACTTAATTAAAAAAAGTCATTTAAGCCTTTTCACAGTGAGATCTATGCGATATGGCCGGGAAATGTAATTTTGATGTTAACTCCCAAACCGCTGCGCAGAAGTCAACCAAACTTCACCCATTAGTGTATTGTATCACAATCTAGTAGTTACATGTGGAAATTTGGTTCTAGGACATTTGATTTGAGCGCAATCCTCAAACTTAGGTCAAAAAAGCCATTTAAGCCTTTTCACAGTGAGATCTATGCGATATGGCCGAGAAATGTAATTTTGATGTTAACTCCCAAACCGCTGCGCAGAAGTCAACCAAACTTCACCCAATAGTGTATTGTATCACATTCTAGTAGTTACATTTGAAAATTTCGTTCTAGGACATTTGGTTTGAGCGCAACCATTAAACTTAATTAAAAAAGTCATTTAAGCCTTTTCACAGTGAGATCTATGCGATATGGCCGAGAAATGTAATTTTGATGTTAACTCCCAAACCGCTGCGCAGAAGTCAACCAAACTTCACCCAATAGTGTATTGTATCACAATCTAGTAGTTACATTTGAAAATTTTGTTCTAGGACATTTTGTTTGAACGCAATCATCAAACTTAATTAAAAAAGTCATTTAAGCCTTTTCACAGTGAGATCTATGCGATATGGCCGAGAAATGTAATTTTGATGTTAACTCCCAAACCGCTGCGCAGAAGTCAACCAAACTTCACCCAATAGTGTATTGTATCACAATCTAGTAGTTACATTTGAAAATTTTGTTCTAGGAAATTTTGTTTGAGCGCAATCATCAAACTTAATTAAAAAAGTCATTTAAGCCTTTTCACAGTGAGATCTATGCGATATGGCCGAGAAATGTAATTTTGATGTTAACTCCCAAACCGCTGCACAGAAGTCAACCAAACTTCATCCAATAGTGTAGTTTATCACAATCTAGTAGTTACATTTGGAAATTTAGTTCTAGGACATTTGATTTGAGCGCAATCTTCAAACGTAATTAAAAAAAGTCATTTAAGCCTTTTCACAGTGAGATCTATGCGATATGGCCGAGAAATGTAATTTTGATGTTCACTCCCAAACCGCTGCGCAGAAGTCAACCAAACTTCAACCATTAGTGTATTGTATCACAATCTAGTAGTTACATGTGGAAATTTGGTTCTAGGACATTTGATTTGAGCGCAATCCTCAAACTTAGGTCAAAAAAGCCATTTAAGCCTTTTCACAGTGAGATCTATGCGATATGGCCGAGAAATGTAATTTTGATGTTAACTCCCAAACCGCTGCGCAGAAGTCAACCAAACTTCACCCAATAGTGTATTGTATCACAATCTAGTAGTTACATTTGAAAATTTTGTTCTAGGACATTTTGTTTGAGCGCAATCATCAAACTTAATTAAAAAAGTCATTTAAGCCTTTTCACAGTGAGATCTATGCGATATGGCCGAGAAATGTAATTTTGATGTTAACTCCCAAACCGCTGCGCAGAAGTCAACCAAACTTCACCCATTAGTGTATTGTATCACAATCTAGTAGTTACATGTGGAAATTTGGTTCTAGGACATTTGATTTGAGCGCAATCCTCAAACTTAGGTCAAAAAAGCCATTTAAGCCTTTTCACAGTGAGATCTATGCGATATGGCCGAGAAATGTAATTTTGATGTTAACTCCCAAACCGCTGCGCAGAAGTCAACCAAACTTCACCCAATAGTGTATTGTATCACATTCTAGTAGTTACATTTGAAAATTTCGTTCTAGGACATTTGGTTTGAGCGCAATCATTAAACTTAGGTCAAAAAAGCCATTTAAGCCTTTTCACAGTGAGATCTATGCGATATGGCCGAGAAATGTAATTTTGATGTTAACTCCCCAACTGCTGCGCAGAAGTCAACTAAACTTCACCCAGTAGTGTATTGTATCACATTCTAGTAGTTACATTTGAAAATTTCGTTCTAGGACATTTGGTTTGAGCGCAATCATTAAACTTAGGTCAAAAAAGCCATTTAAGCCTTTTCACAGTGAGATCTATGCGATATGGCCGAGAAATGTAATTTTGATGTTAACTCCCAAACCGCTGCGCAGAAGTCAACCAATCTTCACCCATTAGTGTATTGTATCACAATCTAGTAGTTACATGTGGAAATTTGGTTATTGGACATTTGATTTGAGCGCAATCCTCAAACTTAGGTCAAAAAAGCCATTTAAGCCTTTTCACAGTGAGATCTATGCGATATGGCCGAGAAATGTAATTTTGATGTTAACTCCCAAACCGCTGCGCAGAAGTCAACCAAACTTCACCCATTAGTGTATTGTATCACAATCTAGTAGTTACATGTGGAAATTTGGTTCTAGGACATTTGATTTGAGCGCAATCCTCAAACTTAGGTCAAAAAAGCCATTTAAGCCTTTTCACAGTGAGATCTATGCGATATGGCCGAGAAATGTAATTTTGATGTTAACTCCCAAACCGCTGCGCAGAAGTCAACCAAACTTCACCCAATAGTGTATTGTATCACATTCTAGTAGTTACATTTGAAAATTTCGTTCTAGGACATTTGGTTTGAGCGCAATCATTAAACTTAATTAAAAAAGTCATTTAAGCCTTTTCACAGTGAGATCTATGCGATATGGCCGAGAAATGTAATTTTGATGTTAACTCCCAAACCGCTGCGCAGAAGTCAACCAAACTTCACCCAATAGTGTATTGTATCACAATCTAGTAGTTACATTTGAAAATTTTGTTCTAGGACATTTTGTTTGAACGCAATCATCAAACTTAATTAAAAAAGTCATTTAAGCCTTTTCACAGTGAGATCTATGCGATATGGCCGAGAAATGTAATTTTGATGTTAACTCCCAAACCGCTGCGCAGAAGTCAACCAAACTTCACCCAATAGTGTATTGTATCACAATCTAGTAGTTACATTTGAAAATTTGGTTCTAGGACATTTGATTTGAGCGCAATCCTCAAACCTAGGTCAAAAAAGCCATTTAAGCCTTTTCACAGTGTGATCTATGCGATATGGCCGAGAAATGTAATTTTGATGTTAACTCCCAAACTGCTGCGCAGAAGTCAACCAAACTTCACCCAATAGTGTATTGTATCACATTCTAGTAGTTACATTTTAAAATTTCGTTCTAGGACATTTGGTTTGAGCGCAATTATTAATCTTAGGTCAAAAAAGCCATTTAAGCCTTTTCACAGTGAGATCTATGCGATATGGCCGAGAAATGTAATTTTGATGTTAACTCCCAAACCGCTGCGCAGAAGTAAACCAAACTTCACCCATTAGTGTATAGTATCACAATCTAGTAGTTACATGTAGAAATTTGGTTCTAGGACATTTGATTTGAGCGCAATCCTCAAACTTAGGTCAAAAAAGCCATTTAAGCCTTTTCACAGTGAGATCTATGCGATATGGCCGAGAAATGTAATTTTGATGTTAACTCCCAAACCGCTGCGCAGAAGTCAACAAAACGTCACCCAATAGTGTATTGTATCACAATCTAGTAGTTACATTTGAAAATTTTGTTCTAGGACATTTTGTTTGAGCGCAATCCTCAAACTTAGGTCAAAAAAGTCATTTAAGCCTTTTCACAGTGAGATCTATGCGATATGGCCGAGAAATGTAATTTTGATGTTAACTCCCAAACCGCTGCGCAGAAGTCAACCAAACTTCACCCAATAGTGTATTGTATCACAATCTAGTAGTTACATTTGAAAATTTTGTTCTAGGACATTTTGTTTGAGCGCAATCCTCAAACTTAGGTCAAAAAAGCCATTTAAGCCTTTTCACAGTGAGATCTATAAGATATGGCCGAGAAATGTAATTTTGATGTTAACTCCCAAACCGCTGCGCAGAAGTCAACCAAACTTCACCCAATAGTGTATTTTATCACAATCTAGTAGTTACATTTGGAAATTTAGTTCTAGGACATTTGGTTTGAGCGCAATCATTAAACTTAGGTCAAAAAAGCCATTTAAGCCTTTTCACAGTGAGATCTATGCGATATGGCCGAGAAATGTAATTTTGATGTTAACTCCCCAACCGCTGCGCAGAAGTCAACTAAACTTCACCCAATAGTGTATTGTATCACATTCTAGTAGTTACATTTGAAAATTTCGTTCTAGGACATTTGGTTTGAGCGCAATCATTAAACTTAGGTCAAAAAAGCCATTTAAGCCTTTTCACAGTGAGATCTATGCGATTTGGCCGAGAAATGTAATTTTGATGTTAACTCCCAAACCGCTGCGCAGAAGTCAACCAAACTTCACCCATTAGTGTATTGTATCACAATCTAGTAGTTACATGTGGAAATTTGGTTATTGGACATTTGATTTGAGTGCAATCCTCAAACTTAGGTCAAAAAAGCCATTTAAGCCTTTTCACAGTGAGATCTATGCGATATGGCCGAGAAATGTAATTTTGATGTTAACTCCCAAACCGCTGCGCAGAAGTCAACCAAACTTCACCCATTAGTGTATTGTATCACAATCTAGTAGTTACATGTGGAAATTTGGTTCTAGGACATTTGATTTTAGCGCAATCCTCAAACTTAGGTCAAAAAAGCCATTTAAGCCTTTTCACAGTGAGATCTATGCGATATGGCCGAGAAATGTAATTTTGATGTTAACTCCCAAACCGCTGCGCAGAAGTCAACCAAACTTCACCCAATAGTGTATTGTACCACATTCTAGTAGTTACATTTGAAAATTTCGTTCTAGGACATTTGGTTTGAGCGCAATCATTAAACTTAGGTCAAAAAAGCCATTTAAGCCTTTTCACAGTGAGATCTATGCGATATGGCCGAGAAATGTAATTTTGATGTTAACTCCCAAACCGCTGCGCAGAAGTCAACCAAACTTCACCCAATAGTGTATTGTATCACAATCTAGTAGTTACATTTGAAAATTTTGTTCTAGGAAATTTTGTTTGAGCGCAATCATCAAACTTAATTAAAAAAGTCATTTAAGCCTTTTCACAGTGAGATCTATGCGATATGGCCGGGAAATGTAATTTTGATGTTAACTCCCAAACCGCTGCGCAGAAGTCAACCAAACTTCACCCAATAGTGTATTGTATCACATTCTAGTAGTTACATTTGAAAATTTCGTTCTAGGACATTTGGTTTGAGCGCAATCATTAAACTTAGGTCAAAAAAGCCATTTAAGCCTTTTCACAGTGAGATCTATGCGATATGGCCGAGAAATGTAATTTTGATGTTAACTCCCCAACCGCTGCGCAGAAGTCAACTAAACTTCACCCAATAGTGTATTGTATCACATTCTAGTAGTTACATTTGAAAATTTCGTTCTAGGACATTTGGTTTGAGCGCAATCATTAAACTTAGGTCAAAAAAGCCATTTAAGCCTTTTCACAGTGAGATCTATGCGATATGGCCGAGAAATGTAATTTTGATGTTAACTCCCAAACCGCTGCGCAGAAGTCAACCAAACTTCACCCATTAGTGTATTGTATCACAATCTAGTAGTTACATGTGGAAATTTGGTTCTAGGACATTTGATTTTAGCGCAATCCTCAAACTTAGGTCAAAAAAGCCATTTAAGCCTTTTCACAGTGAGATCTATGCGATATGGCCGAGAAATGTAATTTTGATGTTAACTCCCAAACCGCTGCGCAGAAGTCAACCAAACTTCACCCAATAGTGTATTGTATCACATTCTAGTAGTTACATTTGAAAATTTCGTTCTAGGACATTTGGTTTGAGCGCAATCATTAAACTTAGGTCAAAAAAGCCATTTAAGCCTTTTCACAGTGAGATCTATGCGATATGGCCGAGAAATGTAATTTTGATGTTAACTCCCAAACCGCTGCGCAGAAGTCAACCAAACTTCACCCAATAGTGTATTGTATCACAATCTAGTAGTTACATTTGAAAATTTTGTTCTAGGAAATTTTGTTTGAGCGCAATCATCAAACTTAATTAAAAAAGTCATTTAAGCCTTTTCACAGTGAGATCTATGCGATATGGCCGGGAAATGTAATTTTGATGTTAACTCCCAAACCGCTGCGCAGAAGTCAACCAAACCTCACCCAATAGTGTATTGTATCACAATCTAGTAGTTACATGTGGAAATTTGGTTCTAGGACATTTTGTTTGAGCGCAATCATCAAACTTAGGTCAAAAAAGCCATTTAAGCCTTTTCACAGTGAGATCTATGCGATATTGCCGAGAAATGTAATTTTGATGTTAACTCCCAAACCGCTGCGCAGAAGTCAACCAAACTTCACCCAATAGTGTATTGTATCACATTCTAGTAGTTACATTTGAAAATTTCGTTCTAGGACATTTGGTTTGAGCGCAATCATTAAACTTAGGTCAAAAAAGCCATTTAAGCCTTTTCACAGTGAGATCTATGCGATATGGCCGAGAAATGTAATTTTGATGTTAACTCCCCAACCGCTGCGCAGAAGTCAACTAAACTTCACCCAATAGTGTATTGTATCACATTCTAGTAGTTACATTTGAAAATTTCGTTCTAGGACATTTGGTTTGAGCGCAATCATTAAACTTAGGTCAAAAAAGCCATTTAAGCCTTTTCACAGTGAGATCTATGCGATTTGGCCGAGAAATGTAATTTTGATGTTAACTCCCAAACCGCTGCGCAGAAGTCAACCAAACTTCACCCATTAGTGTATTGTATCACAATCTAGTAGTTACATGTGGAAATTTGGTTATTGGACATTTGATTTGAGCGCAATCCTCAAACTTAGGTCAAAAAAGCCATTTAAGCCTTTTCACAGTGAGATCTATGCGATATGGCCGAGAAATGTAATTTTGATGTTAACTCCCAAACCGCTGCGCAGAAGTCAACCAAACTTCACCCATTAGTGTATTGTATCACAATCTAGAAGTTACATGTGGAAATTTGGTTCTAGGACATTTGATTTGAGCGCAATCCTCAAACTTAGGTCAAAAAAGCCATTTAAGCCTTTTCACAGTGAGATCTATGCGATATGGCCGAGAAATGTAATTTTGATGTTAACTCCCAAACCGCTGCGCAGAAGTCAACCAAACTTCACCCAATAGTGTATTGTATCACATTCTAGTAGTTACATTTGAAAATTTCGTTCTAGGACATTTGGTTTGAGCGCAATCATTAAACTTAGGTCAAAAAAGCCATTTAAGCCTTTTCACAGTGAGATCTATGCGATATGGCCGAGAAATGTAATTTTGATGTTAACTCCCAAACCGCTGCGCAGAAGTCAACCAAACTTCACCCAATAGTGTATTGTATCACAATCTAGTAGTTACATTTGAAAATTTTGTTCTAGGAAATTTTGTTTGAGCGCAATCATCAAACTTAATTAAAAAAGTCATTTAAGCCTTTTCACAGTGAGATCTATGCGATATGGCCGAGAAATGTAATTTTGATGTTAACTCCCAAACCGCTGCGCAGAAGTCAACCAAACTTCACCCATTAGTGTATTGTATCACAATCTAGTAGTTACATGTGGAAATTTGGTTCTAGGACATTTGATTTGAGCGCAATCCTCAAACTTAGGTCAAAAAAGCCATTTAAGCCTTTTCACAGTGAGATCTATGCGATATGGCCGAGAAATGTAATTTTGATGTTAACTCCCAAACCGCTGCGCAGAAGTCAACCAAACTTCACCCAATAGTGTATTGTATCACAATCTAGTAGTTACATTTGAAAATTTTGTTCTAGGACATTTTGTTTGAACGCAATCATCAAACTTAATTAAAAAAGTCATTTAAGCCTTTTCAGAGTGAGATCTATGCGATATGGCCGAGAAATGTAATTTTGATGTTAACTCCCCAACCGCTGCGCAGAAGTCAACTAAACTTCACCCAATAGTGTATTGTATCACATTCTAGTAGTTACATTTGAAAATTTCGTTCTAGGACATTTGGTTTGAGCGCAATCCTCAAACTTAGGTCAAAAAAGCCATTTAAGCCTTTTCACAGTGAGATCTATGCGATATGGCCGAGAAATGTAATTTTGATTTTAACTCCCAAACCGCTGCGCAGAAGTCAACCAAACTTCACCCAATAGTGTATTGTATCACATTCTAGTAGTTACATTTGAAAATTTCGTTCTAGGACATTTGGTTTGAGCGCAATCATTAAACTTAATTAAAAAAGTCATTTAAGCCTTTTCACAGTGAGATCTATGCGATATGGCCGAGAAATGTAATTTTGATGTTAACTCCCAAACCGCTGCGCAGAAGTCAACCAAACTTCACCCAATAGTGTATTGTATCACAATCTAGTAGTTACATTTGAAAATTTTGTTCTAGGACATTTTGTTTGAACGCAATCATCAAACTTAATTAAAAAAGTCATTTAAGCCTTTTCACAGTGAGATCTATGCGATATGGCCGAGAAATGTAATTTTGATGTTAACTCCCAAACTGCTGCGCAGAAGTCAACCAAACTTCACCCAATAGTGTATTGTATCACAATCTAGTAGTTACATTTGAAAATTTTGTTCTAGGAAATTTTGTTTGAGCGCAATCATCAAACTTAATTAAAAAAGTCATTTAAGCCTTTTCACAGTGAGATCCATGCGATATGGCCGAGAAATGTAATTTTGATGTTAACTCCCAAACCGCTGCGCAGAAGTCAACCAAACTTCACCCATTAGTGTATTGTATCACAATCTAGTAGTTACATGTGGAAATTTGGTTCTAGGACATTTGATTTGAGCGCAATCCTCAAACTTAGGTCAAAAAAGCCATTTAAGCCTTTTCACAGTGAGATCTATGCGATATGGCCGAGAAATGTAATTTTGATGTTAACTCCCAAACTGCTGCGCAGAAGTCAACCAAACTTCACCCAATAGTGTATTGTATCACATTCTAGTAGTTACATTTTAAAATTTCGTTCTAGGACATTTGGTTTGAGCGCAATTATTAATCTTAGGTCAAAAAAGCCATTTAAGCCTTTTAACAGTGAGATCTATGCGATATGGCCGAGAAATGTAATTTTGATGTTAACTCCCAAACCGCTGCGCAGAAGTAAACCAAACTTCACCCATTAGTGTATTGTATCACAATCTAGTAGTTACATGTAGAAATTTGGTTCTAGGACATTTGATTTGAGCGCAATCCTCAAACTTAGGTCAAAAAAGCCATTTAAGCCTTTTCACAGTGAGATCTATGCGATATGGCCGAGAAATGTAATTTTGATGTTAACTCCCAAACCGCTGCGCAGAAGTCAACAAAACTTCACCCAATAGTGTATTGTATCACAATCTAGTAGTTACATTTGAAAATTTTGTTCTAGGACATTTTGTTTGAACGCAATCATCAAACTTAATTAAAAAAGTCATTTAAGCCTTTTCACAGTGAGATCTATGCGATATGGCCGAGAAATGTAATTTTGATGTTAACTCCCAAACCGCTGCGCAGAAGTCAACCAAACTTCACCCAATAGTGTATTGTATCACAATCTAGTAGTTACATTTGAAAATTTTGTTCTAGGACATTTTGTTTGAACGCAATCCTCAAACTTAGGTCAAAAAAGCCATTTAAGCCTTTTCACAGTGAGATCTATAAGATATGGCCGAGAAATGTAATTTTGATGTTAACTCCCAAACCGCTGCGCAGAAGTCAACCAAACTTCACCCAATAGTGTATTTTATTACAATCTAGTAGTTACATTTGGAAATTTAGTTCTAGGACATTTGATTTGAGCGCAATCTTCAAACTTAATTAAAAAAAGTCATTTAAGCCTTTTCACAGTGAGATCTATGCGATATGGCCGGGAAATGTAATTTTGATGTTAACTCCCAAACCGCTGCGCAGAAGTCAACCAAACTTCACCCATTAGTGTATTGTATCACAATCTAGTAGTTACATGTGGAAATTTGGTTCTAGGACATTTGATTTGAGCGCAATCCTCAAACTTAGGTCAAAAAAGCCATTTAAGCCTTTTCACAGTGAGATCTATGCGATATGGCCGAGAAATGTAATTTTGATGTTAACTCCCAAACCGCTGCGCAGAAGTCAACCAAACTTCACCCAATAGTGTATTGTATCACATTCTAGTAGTTACATTTGAAAATTTCGTTCTAGGACATTTGGTTTGAGCGCAACCATTAAACTTAATTAAAAAAGTCATTTAAGCCTTTTCACAGTGAGATCTATGCGATATGGCCGAGAAATGTAATTTTGATGTTAACTCCCAAACCGCTGCGCAGAAGTCAACCAAACTTCACCCAATAGTGTATTGTATCACAATCTAGTAGTTACATTTGAAAATTTTGTTCTAGGACATTTTGTTTGAACGCAATCATCAAACTTAATTAAAAAAGTCATTTAAGCCTTTTCACAGTGAGATCTATGCGATATGGCCGAGAAATGTAATTTTGATGTTAACTCCCAAACCGCTGCGCAGAAGTCAACCAAACTTCACCCAATAGTGTATTGTATCACAATCTAGTAGTTACATTTGAAAATTTTGTTCTAGGAAATTTTGTTTGAGCGCAATCATCAAACTTAATTAAAAAAGTCATTTAAGCCTTTTCACAGTGAGATCTATGCGATATGGCCGAGAAATGTAATTTTGATGTTAACTCCCAAACCGCTGCGCAGAAGTCAACCAAACTTCATCCAATAGTGTAGTTTATCACAATCTAGTAGTTACATTTGGAAATTTAGTTCTAGGACATTTGATTTGAGCGCAATCTTCAAACGTAATTAAAAAAAGTCATTTAAGCCTTTTCACAGTGAGATCTATGCGATATGGCCGAGAAATGTAATTTTGATGTTCACTCCCAAACCGCTGCGCAGAAGTCAACCAAACTTCAACCATTAGTGTATTGTATCACAATCTAGTAGTTACATGTGGAAATTTGGTTCTAGGACATTTGATTTGAGCGCAATCCTCAAACTTAGGTCAAAAAAGCCATTTAAGCCTTTTCACAGTGAGATCTATGCGATATGGCCGAGAAATGTAATTTTGATGTTAACTCCCAAACCGCTGCGCAGAAGTCAACCAAACTTCACCCAATAGTGTATTGTATCACAATCTAGTAGTTACATTTGAAAATTTTGTTCTAGGACATTTTGTTTGAGCGCAATCATCAAACTTAATTAAAAAAGTCATTTAAGCCTTTTCACAGTGAGATCTATGCGATATGGCCGAGAAATGTAATTTTGATGTTAACTCCCAAACCGCTGCGCAGAAGTCAACCAAACTTCACCCATTAGTGTATTGTATCACAATCTAGTAGTTACATGTGGAAATTTGGTTCTAGGACATTTGATTTGAGCGCAATCCTCAAACTTAGGTCAAAAAAGCCATTTAAGCCTTTTCACAGTGAGATCTATGCGATATGGCCGAGAAATGTAATTTTGATGTTAACTCCCAAACCGCTGCGCAGAAGTCAACCAAACTTCACCCAATAGTGTATTGTATCACATTCTAGTAGTTACATTTGAAAATTTCGTTCTAGGACATTTGGTTTGAGCGCAATCATTAAACTTAGGTCAAAAAAGCCATTTAAGCCTTTTCACAGTGAGATCTATGCGATATGGCCGAGAAATGTAATTTTGATGTTAACTCCCCAACCGCTGCGCAGAAGTCAACTAAACTTCACCCAGTAGTGTATTGTATCACATTCTAGTAGTTACATTTGAAAATTTCGTTCTAGGACATTTGGTTTGAGCGCAATCATTAAACTTAGGTCAAAAAAGCCATTTAAGCCTTTTCACAGTGAGATCTATGCGATATGGCCGAGAAATGTAATTTTGATGTTAACTCCCAAACCGCTGCGCAGAAGTCAACCAATCTTCACCCATTAGTGTATTGTATCACAATCTAGTAGTTACATGTGGAAATTTGGTTATTGGACATTTGATTTGAGCGCAATCCTCAAACTTAGGTCAAAAAAGCCATTTAAGCCTTTTCACAGTGAGATCTATGCGATATGGCCGAGAAATGTAATTTTGATGTTAACTCCCAAACCGCTGCGCAGAAGTCAACCAAACTTCACCCATTAGTGTATTGTATCACAATCTAGTAGTTACATGTGGAAATTTGGTTCTAGGACATTTGATTTGAGCGCAATCCTCAAACTTAGGTCAAAAAAGCCATTTAAGCCTTTTCACAGTGAGATCTATGCGATATGGCCGAGAAATGTAATTTTGATGTTAACTCCCAAACCGCTGCGCAGAAGTCAACCAAACTTCACCCAATAGTGTATTGTATCACATTCTAGTAGTTACATTTGAAAATTTCGTTCTAGGACATTTGGTTTGAGCGCAATCATTAAACTTAATTAAAAAAGTCATTTAAGCCTTTTCACAGTGAGATCTATGCGATATGGCCGAGAAATGTAATTTTGATGTTAACTCCCAAACCGCTGCGCAGAAGTCAACCAAACTTCACCCAATAGTGTATTGTATCACAATCTAGTAGTTACATTTGAAAATTTTGTTCTAGGACATTTTGTTTGAACGCAATCATCAAACTTAATTAAAAAAGTCATTTAAGCCTTTTCACAGTGAGATCTATGCGATATGGCCGAGAAATGTAATTTTGATGTTAACTCCCAAACCGCTGCGCAGAAGTCAACCAAACTTCACCCAATAGTGTATTGTATCACAATCTAGTAGTTACATTTGAAAATTTGGTTCTAGGACATTTGATTTGAGCGCAATCCTCAAACCTAGGTCAAAAAAGCCATTTAAGCCTTTTCACAGTGTGATCTATGCGATATGGCCGAGAAATGTAATTTTGATGTTAACTCCCAAACTGCTGCGCAGAAGTCAACCAAACTTCACCCAATAGTGTATTGTATCACATTCTAGTAGTTACATTTTAAAATTTCGTTCTAGGACATTTGGTTTGAGCGCAATTATTAATCTTAGGTCAAAAAAGCCATTTAAGCCTTTTCACAGTGAGATCTATGCGATATGGCCGAGAAATGTAATTTTGATGTTAACTCCCAAACCGCTGCGCAGAAGTAAACCAAACTTCACCCATTAGTGTATAGTATCACAATCTAGTAGTTACATGTAGAAATTTGGTTCTAGGACATTTGATTTGAGCGCAATCCTCAAACTTAGGTCAAAAAAGCCATTTAAGCCTTTTCACAGTGAGATCTATGCGATATGGCCGAGAAATGTAATTTTGATGTTAACTCCCAAACCGCTGCGCAGAAGTCAACAAAACGTCACCCAATAGTGTATTGTATCACAATCTAGTAGTTACATTTGAAAATTTTGTTCTAGGACATTTTGTTTGAGCGCAATCCTCAAACTTAGGTCAAAAAAGTCATTTAAGCCTTTTCACAGTGAGATCTATGCGATATGGCCGAGAAATGTAATTTTGATGTTAACTCCCAAACCGCTGCGCAGAAGTCAACCAAACTTCACCCAATAGTGTATTGTATCACAATCTAGTAGTTACATTTGAAAATTTTGTTCTAGGACATTTTGTTTGAGCGCAATCCTCAAACTTAGGTCAAAAAAGCCATTTAAGCCTTTTCACAGTGAGATCTATAAGATATGGCCGAGAAATGTAATTTTGATGTTAACTCCCAAACCGCTGCGCAGAAGTCAACCAAACTTCACCCAATAGTGTATTTTATCACAATCTAGTAGTTACATTTGGAAATTTAGTTCTAGGACATTTGGTTTGAGCGCAATCATTAAACTTAGGTCAAAAAAGCCATTTAAGCCTTTTCACAGTGAGATCTATGCGATATGGCCGAGAAATGTAATTTTGATGTTAACTCCCCAACCGCTGCGCAGAAGTCAACTAAACTTCACCCAATAGTGTATTGTATCACATTCTAGTAGTTACATTTGAAAATTTCGTTCTAGGACATTTGGTTTGAGCGCAATCATTAAACTTAGGTCAAAAAAGCCATTTAAGCCTTTTCACAGTGAGATCTATGCGATTTGGCCGAGAAATGTAATTTTGATGTTAACTCCCAAACCGCTGCGCAGAAGTCAACCAAACTTCACCCATTAGTGTATTGTATCACAATCTAGTAGTTACATGTGGAAATTTGGTTATTGGACATTTGATTTGAGTGCAATCCTCAAACTTAGGTCAAAAAAGCCATTTAAGCCTTTTCACAGTGAGATCTATGCGATATGGCCGAGAAATGTAATTTTGATGTTAACTCCCAAACCGCTGCGCAGAAGTCAACCAAACTTCACCCATTAGTGTATTGTATCACAATCTAGTAGTTACATGTGGAAATTTGGTTCTAGGACATTTGATTTTAGCGCAATCCTCAAACTTAGGTCAAAAAAGCCATTTAAGCCTTTTCACAGTGAGATCTATGCGATATGGCCGAGAAATGTAATTTTGATGTTAACTCCCAAACCGCTGCGCAGAAGTCAACCAAACTTCACCCAATAGTGTATTGTATCACATTCTAGTAGTTACATTTGAAAATTTCGTTCTAGGACATTTGGTTTGAGCGCAATCATTAAACTTAGGTCAAAAAAGCCATTTAAGCCTTTTCACAGTGAGATCTATGCGATATGGCCGAGAAATGTAATTTTGATGTTAACTCCCAAACCGCTGCGCAGAAGTCAACCAAACTTCACCCAATAGTGTATTGTATCACAATCTAGTAGTTACATTTGAAAATTTTGTTCTAGGAAATTTTGTTTGAGCGCAATCATCAAACTTAATTAAAAAAGTCATTTAAGCCTTTTCACAGTGAGATCTATGCGATATGGCCGGGAAATGTAATTTTGATGTTAACTCCCAAACCGCTGCGCAGAAGTCAACCAAACTTCACCCAATAGTGTATTGTATCACATTCTAGTAGTTACATTTGAAAATTTCGTTCTAGGACATTTGGTTTGAGCGCAATCATTAAACTTAGGTCAAAAAAGCCATTTAAGCCTTTTCACAGTGAGATCTATGCGATATGGCCGAGAAATGTAATTTTGATGTTAACTCCCCAACCGCTGCGCAGAAGTCAACTAAACTTCACCCAATAGTGTATTGTATCACATTCTAGTAGTTACATTTGAAAATTTCGTTCTAGGACATTTGGTTTGAGCGCAATCATTAAACTTAGGTCAAAAAAGCCATTTAAGCCTTTTCACAGTGAGATCTATGCGATATGGCCGAGAAATGTAATTTTGATGTTAACTCCCAAACCGCTGCGCAGAAGTCAACCAAACTTCACCCATTAGTGTATTGTATCACAATCTAGTAGTTACATGTGGAAATTTGGTTCTAGGACATTTGATTTTAGCGCAATCCTCAAACTTAGGTCAAAAAAGCCATTTAAGCCTTTTCACAGTGAGATCTATGCGATATGGCCGAGAAATGTAATTTTGATGTTAACTCCCAAACCGCTGCGCAGAAGTCAACCAAACTTCACCCAATAGTGTATTGTATCACATTCTAGTAGTTACATTTGAAAATTTCGTTCTAGGACATTTGGTTTGAGCGCAATCATTAAACTTAGGTCAAAAAAGCCATTTAAGCCTTTTCACAGTGAGATCTATGCGATATGGCCGAGAAATGTAATTTTGATGTTAACTCCCAAACCGCTGCGCAGAAGTCAACCAAACTTCACCCAATAGTGTATTGTATCACAATCTAGTAGTTACATTTGAAAATTTTGTTCTAGGAAATTTTGTTTGAGCGCAATCATCAAACTTAATTAAAAAAGTCATTTAAGCCTTTTCACAGTGAGATCTATGCGATATGGCCGGGAAATGTAATTTTGATGTTAACTCCCAAACCGCTGCGCAGAAGTCAACCAAACCTCACCCAATAGTGTATTGTATCACAATCTAGTAGTTACATGTGGAAATTTGGTTCTAGGACATTTTGTTTGAGCGCAATCATCAAACTTAGGTCAAAAAAGCCATTTAAGCCTTTTCACAGTGAGATCTATGCGATATTGCCGAGAAATGTAATTTTGATGTTAACTCCCAAACCGCTGCGCAGAAGTCAACCAAACTTCACCCAATAGTGTATTGTATCACATTCTAGTAGTTACATTTGAAAATTTCGTTCTAGGACATTTGGTTTGAGCGCAATCATTAAACTTAGGTCAAAAAAGCCATTTAAGCCTTTTCACAGTGAGATCTATGCGATATGGCCGAGAAATGTAATTTTGATGTTAACTCCCCAACCGCTGCGCAGAAGTCAACTAAACTTCACCCAATAGTGTATTGTATCACATTCTAGTAGTTACATTTGAAAATTTCGTTCTAGGACATTTGGTTTGAGCGCAATCATTAAACTTAGGTCAAAAAAGCCATTTAAGCCTTTTCACAGTGAGATCTATGCGATTTGGCCGAGAAATGTAATTTTGATGTTAACTCCCAAACCGCTGCGCAGAAGTCAACCAAACTTCACCCATTAGTGTATTGTATCACAATCTAGTAGTTACATGTGGAAATTTGGTTATTGGACATTTGATTTGAGCGCAATCCTCAAACTTAGGTCAAAAAAGCCATTTAAGCCTTTTCACAGTGAGATCTATGCGATATGGCCGAGAAATGTAATTTTGATGTTAACTCCCAAACCGCTGCGCAGAAGTCAACCAAACTTCACCCATTAGTGTATTGTATCACAATCTAGAAGTTACATGTGGAAATTTGGTTCTAGGACATTTGATTTGAGCGCAATCCTCAAACTTAGGTCAAAAAAGCCATTTAAGCCTTTTCACAGTGAGATCTATGCGATATGGCCGAGAAATGTAATTTTGATGTTAACTCCCAAACCGCTGCGCAGAAGTCAACCAAACTTCACCCAATAGTGTATTGTATCACATTCTAGTAGTTACATTTGAAAATTTCGTTCTAGGACATTTGGTTTGAGCGCAATCATTAAACTTAGGTCAAAAAAGCCATTTAAGCCTTTTCACAGTGAGATCTATGCGATATGGCCGAGAAATGTAATTTTGATGTTAACTCCCAAACCGCTGCGCAGAAGTCAACCAAACTTCACCCAATAGTGTATTGTATCACAATCTAGTAGTTACATTTGAAAATTTTGTTCTAGGAAATTTTGTTTGAGCGCAATCATCAAACTTAATTAAAAAAGTCATTTAAGCCTTTTCACAGTGAGATCTATGCGATATGGCCGAGAAATGTAATTTTGATGTTAACTCCCAAACCGCTGCGCAGAAGTCAACCAAACTTCACCCATTAGTGTATTGTATCACAATCTAGTAGTTACATGTGGAAATTTGGTTCTAGGACATTTGATTTGAGCGCAATCCTCAAACTTAGGTCAAAAAAGCCATTTAAGCCTTTTCACAGTGAGATCTATGCGATATGGCCGAGAAATGTAATTTTGATGTTAACTCCCAAACCGCTGCGCAGAAGTCAACCAAACTTCACCCAATAGTGTATTGTATCACAATCTAGTAGTTACATTTGAAAATTTTGTTCTAGGACATTTTGTTTGAACGCAATCATCAAACTTAATTAAAAAAGTCATTTAAGCCTTTTCAGAGTGAGATCTATGCGATATGGCCGAGAAATGTAATTTTGATGTTAACTCCCCAACCGCTGCGCAGAAGTCAACTAAACTTCACCCAATAGTGTATTGTATCACATTCTAGTAGTTACATTTGAAAATTTCGTTCTAGGACATTTGGTTTGAGCGCAATCCTCAAACTTAGGTCAAAAAAGCCATTTAAGCCTTTTCACAGTGAGATCTATGCGATATGGCCGAGAAATGTAATTTTGATTTTAACTCCCAAACCGCTGCGCAGAAGTCAACCAAACTTCACCCAATAGTGTATTGTATCACATTCTAGTAGTTACATTTGAAAATTTCGTTCTAGGACATTTGGTTTGAGCGCAATCATTAAACTTAATTAAAAAAGTCATTTAAGCCTTTTCACAGTGAGATCTATGCGATATGGCCGAGAAATGTAATTTTGATGTTAACTCCCAAACCGCTGCGCAGAAGTCAACCAAACTTCACCCAATAGTGTATTGTATCACAATCTAGTAGTTACATTTGAAAATTTTGTTCTAGGACATTTTGTTTGAACGCAATCATCAAACTTAATTAAAAAAGTCATTTAAGCCTTTTCACAGTGAGATCTATGCGATATGGCCGAGAAATGTAATTTTGATGTTAACTCCCAAACTGCTGCGCAGAAGTCAACCAAACTTCACCCAATAGTGTATTGTATCACAATCTAGTAGTTACATTTGAAAATTTTGTTCTAGGAAATTTTGTTTGAGCGCAATCATCAAACTTAATTAAAAAAGTCATTTAAGCCTTTTCACAGTGAGATCCATGCGATATGGCCGAGAAATGTAATTTTGATGTTAACTCCCAAACCGCTGCGCAGAAGTCAACCAAACTTCACCCATTAGTGTATTGTATCACAATCTAGTAGTTACATGTGGAAATTTGGTTCTAGGACATTTGATTTGAGCGCAATCCTCAAACTTAGGTCAAAAAAGCCATTTAAGCCTTTTCACAGTGAGATCTATGCGATATGGCCGAGAAATGTAATTTTGATGTTAACTCCCAAACTGCTGCGCAGAAGTCAACCAAACTTCACCCAATAGTGTATTGTATCACATTCTAGTAGTTACATTTTAAAATTTCGTTCTAGGACATTTGGTTTGAGCGCAATTATTAATCTTAGGTCAAAAAAGCCATTTAAGCCTTTTAACAGTGAGATCTATGCGATATGGCCGAGAAATGTAATTTTGATGTTAACTCCCAAACCGCTGCGCAGAAGTAAACCAAACTTCACCCATTAGTGTATTGTATCACAATCTAGTAGTTACATGTAGAAATTTGGTTCTAGGACATTTGATTTGAGCGCAATCCTCAAACTTAGGTCAAAAAAGCCATTTAAGCCTTTTCACAGTGAGATCTATGCGATATGGCCGAGAAATGTAATTTTGATGTTAACTCCCAAACCGCTGCGCAGAAGTCAACAAAACTTCACCCAATAGTGTATTGTATCACAATCTAGTAGTTACATTTGAAAATTTTGTTCTAGGACATTTTGTTTGAACGCAATCATCAAACTTAATTAAAAAAGTCATTTAAGCCTTTTCACAGTGAGATCTATGCGATATGGCCGAGAAATGTAATTTTGATGTTAACTCCCAAACCGCTGCGCAGAAGTCAACCAAACTTCACCCAATAGTGTATTGTATCACAATCTAGTAGTTACATTTGAAAATTTTGTTCTAGGACATTTTGTTTGAACGCAATCCTCAAACTTAGGTCAAAAAAGCCATTTAAGCCTTTTCACAGTGAGATCTATAAGATATGGCCGAGAAATGTAATTTTGATGTTAACTCCCAAACCGCTGCGCAGAAGTCAACCAAACTTCACCCAATAGTGTATTTTATCACAATCTAGTAGTTACATTTGGAAATTTAGTTCTAGGACATTTGATTTGAGCGCAATCTTCAAACTTAATTAAAAAAAGTCATTTAAGCCTTTTCACAGTGAGATCTATGCGATATGGCCGGGAAATGTAATTTTGATGTTAACTCCCAAACCGCTGCGCAGAAGTCAACCAAACTTCACCCATTAGTGTATTGTATCACAATCTAGTAGTTACATGTGGAAATTTGGTTCTAGGACATTTGATTTGAGCGCAATCCTCAAACTTAGGTCAAAAAAGCCATTTAAGCCTTTTCACAGTGAGATCTATGCGATATGGCCGAGAAATGTAATTTTGATGTTAACTCCCAAACCGCTGCGCAGAAGTCAACCAAACTTCACCCAATAGTGTATTGTATCACATTCTAGTAGTTACATTTGAAAATTTCGTTCTAGGACATTTGGTTTGAGCGCAACCATTAAACTTAATTAAAAAAGTCATTTAAGCCTTTTCACAGTGAGATCTATGCGATATGGCCGAGAAATGTAATTTTGATGTTAACTCCCAAACCGCTGCGCAGAAGTCAACCAAACTTCACCCAATAGTGTATTGTATCACAATCTAGTAGTTACATTTGAAAATTTTGTTCTAGGACATTTTGTTTGAACGCAATCATCAAACTTAATTAAAAAAGTCATTTAAGCCTTTTCACAGTGAGATCTATGCGATATGGCCGAGAAATGTAATTTTGATGTTAACTCCCAAACCGCTGCGCAGAAGTCAACCAAACTTCACCCAATAGTGTATTGTATCACAATCTAGTAGTTACATTTGAAAATTTTGTTCTAGGAAATTTTGTTTGAGCGCAATCATCAAACTTAATTAAAAAAGTCATTTAAGCCTTTTCACAGTGAGATCTATGCGATATGGCCGAGAAATGTAATTTTGATGTTAACTCCCAAACCGCTGCGCAGAAGTCAACCAAACTTCATCCAATAGTGTAGTTTATCACAATCTAGTAGTTACATTTGGAAATTTAGTTCTAGGACATTTGATTTGAGCGCAATCTTCAAACGTAATTAAAAAAAGTCATTTAAGCCTTTTCACAGTGAGATCTATGCGATATGGCCGAGAAATGTAATTTTGATGTTCACTCCCAAACCGCTGCGCAGAAGTCAACCAAACTTCAACCATTAGTGTATTGTATCACAATCTAGTAGTTACATGTGGAAATTTGGTTCTAGGACATTTGATTTGAGCGCAATCCTCAAACTTAGGTCAAAAAAGCCATTTAAGCCTTTTCACAGTGAGATCTATGCGATATGGCCGAGAAATGTAATTTTGATGTTAACTCCCAAACCGCTGCGCAGAAGTCAACCAAACTTCACCCAATAGTGTATTGTATCACAATCTAGTAGTTACATTTGAAAATTTTGTTCTAGGACATTTTGTTTGAGCGCAATCATCAAACTTAATTAAAAAAGTCATTTAAGCCTTTTCACAGTGAGATCTATGCGATATGGCCGAGAAATGTAATTTTGATGTTAACTCCCAAACCGCTGCGCAGAAGTCAACCAAACTTCACCCATTAGTGTATTGTATCACAATCTAGTAGTTACATGTGGAAATTTGGTTCTAGGACATTTGATTTGAGCGCAATCCTCAAACTTAGGTCAAAAAAGCCATTTAAGCCTTTTCACAGTGAGATCTATGCGATATGGCCGAGAAATGTAATTTTGATGTTAACTCCCAAACCGCTGCGCAGAAGTCAACCAAACTTCACCCAATAGTGTATTGTATCACATTCTAGTAGTTACATTTGAAAATTTCGTTCTAGGACATTTGGTTTGAGCGCAATCATTAACCTTAGGTCAAAAAAGCCATTTAAGCCTTTTCACAGTGAGATCTATGCGATATGGCCGAGAAATGTAATTTTGATGTTAACTCCCCAACCGCTGCGCAGAAGTCAACTAAACTTCACCCAATAGTGTATTGTATCACATTCTAGTAGTTACATTTGAAAATTTCGTTCTAGGACATTTGGTTTGAGCGCAATCCTCAAACTTAGGTCAAAAAAGCCATTTAAGCCTTTTCACAGTGAGATCTATGCGATATGGCCGAGAAATGTAATTTTGATTTTAACTCCCAAACCGCTGCGCAGAAGTCAACCAAACTTCACCCAATAGTGTATTGTATCACATTCTAGTAGTTACATTTGAAAATTTCGTTCTAGGACATTTGGTTTGAGCGCAATCATTAAACTTAATTAAAAAAGTCATTTAAGCCTTTTCACAGTGAGATCTATGCGATATGGCCGAGAAATGTAATTTTGATGTTAACTCCCAAACCGCTGCGCAGAAGTCAACCAAACTTCACCCAATAGTGTATTGTATCACAATCTAGTAGTTACATTTGAAAATTTTGTTCTAGGACATTTTGTTTGAACGCAATCATCAAACTTAATTAAAAAAGTCATTTAAGCCTTTTCACAGTGAGATCTATGCGATATGGCCGAGAAATGTAATTTTGATGTTAACTCCCAAACTGCTGCGCAGAAGTCAACCAAACTTCACCCAATAGTGTATTGTATCACAATCTAGTAGTTACATTTGAAAATTTTGTTCTAGGAAATTTTGTTTGAGCGCAATCATCAAACTTAATTAAAAAAGTCATTTAAGCCTTTTCACAGTGAGATCTATGCGATATGGCCGAGAAATGTAATTTTGATGTTAACTCCCAAACCGCTGCGCAGAAGTCAACCAAACTTCACCCATTAGTGTATTGTATCACAATCTAGTAGTTACATGTGGAAATTTGGTTCTAGGACATTTGATTTGAGCGCAATCCTCAAACTTAGGTCAAAAAAGCCATTTAAGCCTTTTCACAGTGAGATCTATGCGATATGGCCGAGAAATGTAATTTTGATGTTAACTCCCAAACTGCTGCGCAGAAGTCAACCAAACTTCACCCAATAGTGTATTGTATCACATTCTAGTAGTTACATTTTAAAATTTCGTTCTAGGACATTTGGTTTGAGCGCAATTATTAATCTTAGGTCAAAAAAGCCATTTAAGCCTTTTAACAGTGAGATCTATGCGATATGGCCGAGAAATGTAATTTTGATGTTAACTCCCAAACCGCTGCGCAGAAGTAAACCAAACTTCACCCATTAGTGTATTGTATCACAATCTAGTAGTTACATGTAGAAATTTGGTTCTAGGACATTTGATTTGAGCGCAATCCTCAAACTTAGGTCAAAAAAGCCATTTAAGCCTTTTCACAGTGAGATCTATGCGATATGGCCGAGAAATGTAATTTTGATGTTAACTCCCAAACCGCTGCGCAGAAGTCAACAAAACTTCACCCAATAGTGTATTGTATCACAATCTAGTAGTTACATTTGAAAATTTTGTTCTAGGACATTTTGTTTGAACGCAATCATCAAACTTAATTAAAAAAGTCATTTAAGCCTTTTCACAGTGAGATCTATGCGATATGGCCGAGAAATGTAATTTTGATGTTAACTCCCAAACCGCTGCGCAGAAGTCAACCAAACTTCACCCAATAGTGTATTGTATCACAATCTAGTAGTTACATTTGAAAATTTTGTTCTAGGACATTTTGTTTGAGCGCAATCCTCAAACTTAGGTCAAAAAAGCCATTTAAGCCTTTTCACAGTGAGATCTATAAGATATGGCCGAGAAATGTAATTTTGATGTTAACTCCCAAACCGCTGCGCAGAAGTCAACCAAACTTCACCCAATAGTGTATTTTATCACAATCTAGTAGTTACATTTGGAAATTTAGTTCTAGGACATTTGATTTGAGCGCAATCTTCAAACTTAATTAAAAAAAGTCATTTAAGCCTTTTCACAGTGAGATCTATGCGATATGGCCGGGAAATGTAATTTTGATGTTAACTCCCAAACCGCTGCGCAGAAGTCAACCAAACTTCACCCATTAGTGTATTGTATCACAATCTAGTAGTTACATGTGGAAATTTGGTTCTAGGACATTTGATTTGAGCGCAATCCTCAAACTTAGGTCAAAAAAGCCATTTAAGCCTTTTCACAGTGAGATCTATGCGATATGGCCGAGAAATGTAATTTTGATGTTAACTCCCAAACCGCTGCGCAGAAGTCAACCAAACTTCACCCAATAGTGTATTGTATCACATTCTAGTAGTTACATTTGAAAATTTCGTTCTAGGACATTTGGTTTGAGCGCAACCATTAAACTTAATTAAAAAAGTCATTTAAGCCTTTTCACAGTGAGATCTATGCGATATGGCCGAGAAATGTAATTTTGATGTTAACTCCCAAACCGCTGCGCAGAAGTCAACCAAACTTCACCCAATAGTGTATTGTATCACAATCTAGTAGTTACATTTGAAAATTTTGTTCTAGGACATTTTGTTTGAACGCAATCATCAAACTTAATTAAAAAAGTCATTTAAGCCTTTTCACAGT
This sequence comes from Corythoichthys intestinalis, assembly GCF_030265065.1. Taxonomy (NCBI): domain Eukaryota; kingdom Metazoa; phylum Chordata; class Actinopteri; order Syngnathiformes; family Syngnathidae; genus Corythoichthys; species Corythoichthys intestinalis. The sequence goes on along the minus strand of NW_026651608.1, from coordinate 540,216 downwards.
GAGATCTATGCGATATGGCCGAGAAATGTAATTTTGATGTTAACTCCCAAACCGCTGCGCAGAAGTCAACCAAACTTCACCCAATAGTGTATTGTATCACAATCTAGTAGTTACATTTGAAAACTTTGTTCTAGGAAATTTTGTTTGAGCGCAATCATCAAACTTAATTAAAAAAGTCATTTAAGCCTTTTCACAGTGAGATCTATGCGATATGGCCGAGAAATGTAATTTTGATGTTAACTCCCAAACCGCTGCGCAGAAGTCAACCAAACTTCATCCAATAGTGTAGTTTATCACAATCTAGTAGTTACATTTGGAAATTTAGTTCTAGGACATTTGATTTGAGCGCAATCTTCAAACGTAATTAAAAAAAGTCATTTAAGCCTTTTCACAGTGAGATCTATGCGATATGGCCGAGAAATGTAATTTTGATGTTCACTCCCAAACCGCTGCGCAGAAGTCAACCAAACTTCAACCATTAGTGTATTGTATCACAATCTAGTAGTTACATGTGGAAATTTGGTTCTAGGACATTTGATTTGAGCGCAATCCTCAAACTTAGGTCAAAAAAGCCATTTAAGCCTTTTCACAGTGAGATCTATGCGATATGGCCGAGAAATGTAATTTTGATGTTAACTCCCAAACCGCTGCGCAGAAGTCAACCAAACTTCACCCAATAGTGTATTGTATCACAATCTAGTAGTTACATTTGAAAATTTTGTTCTAGGACATTTTGTTTGAGCGCAATCATCAAACTTAATTAAAAAAGTCATTTAAGCCTTTTCACAGTGAGATCTATGCGATATGGCCGAGAAATGTAATTTTGATGTTAACTCCCAAACCGCTGCGCAGAAGTCAACCAAACTTCACCCATTAGTGTATTGTATCACAATCTAGTAGTTACATGTGGAAATTTGGTTCTAGGACATTTGATTTGAGCGCAATCCTCAAACTTAGGTCAAAAAAGCCATTTAAGCCTTTTCACAGTGAGATCTATGCGATATGGCCGAGAAATGTAATTTTGATGTTAACTCCCAAACCGCTGCGCAGAAGTCAACCAAACTTCACCCAATAGTGTATTGTATCACATTCTAGTAGTTACATTTGAAAATTTCGTTCTAGGACATTTGGTTTGAGCGCAATCATTAACCTTAGGTCAAAAAAGCCATTTAAGCCTTTTCACAGTGAGATCTATGCGATATGGCCGAGAAATGTAATTTTGATGTTAACTCCCCAACCGCTGCGCAGAAGTCAACTAAACTTCACCCAATAGTGTATTGTATCACATTCTAGTAGTTACATTTGAAAATTTCGTTCTAGGACATTTGGTTTGAGCGCAATCATTAAACTTAGGTCAAAAAAGCCATTTAAGCCTTTTCACAGTGAGATCTATGCGATATGGCCGAGAAATGTAATTTTGATGTTAACTCCCAAACCGCTGCGCAGAAGTCAACCAAACTTCATCCAATAGTGTAGTTTATCACAATCTAGTAGTTACATTTGGAAATTTAGTTCTAGGACATTTGATTTGAGCGCAATCTTCAAACGTAATTAAAAAAAGTCATTTAAGCCTTTTCACAGTGAGATCTATGCGATATGGCCGAGAAATGTAATTTTGATGTTCACTCCCAAACCGCTGCGCAGAAGTCAACCAAACTTCAACCATTAGTGTATTGTATCACAATCTAGTAGTTACATGTGGAAATTTGGTTCTAGGACATTTGATTTGAGCGCAATCCTCAAACTTAGGTCAAAAAAGCCATTTAAGCCTTTTCACAGTGAGATCTATGCGATATGGCCGAGAAATGTAATTTTGATGTTAACTCCCAAACCGCTGCGCAGAAGTCAACCAAACTTCACCCAATAGTGTATTGTATCACAATCTAGTAGTTACATTTGAAAATTTTGTTCTAGGACATTTTGTTTGAGCGCAATCATCAAACTTAATTAAAAAAGTCATTTAAGCCTTTTCACAGTGAGATCTATGCGATATGGCCGAGAAATGTAATTTTGATGTTAACTCCCAAACCGCTGCGCAGAAGTCAACCAAACTTCACCCATTAGTGTATTGTATCACAATCTAGTAGTTACATGTGGAAATTTGGTTCTAGGACATTTGATTTGAGCGCAATCCTCAAACTTAGGTCAAAAAAGCCATTTAAGCCTTTTCACAGTGAGATCTATGCGATATGGCCGAGAAATGTAATTTTGATGTTAACTCCCAAACCGCTGCGCAGAAGTCAACCAAACTTCACCCAATAGTGTATTGTATCACATTCTAGTAGTTACATTTGAAAATTTCGTTCTAGGACATTTGGTTTGAGCGCAATCATTAAACTTAGGTCAAAAAAGCCATTTAAGCCTTTTCACAGTGAGATCTATGCGATATGGCCGAGAAATGTAATTTTGATGTTAACTCCCCAACCGCTGCGCAGAAGTCAACTAAACTTCACCCAATAGTGTATTGTATCACATTCTAGTAGTTACATTTGAAAATTTCGTTCTAGGACATTTGGTTTGAGCGCAATCATTAAACTTAGGTCAAAAAAGCCATTTAAGCCTTTTCACAGTGAGATCTATGCGATATGGCCGAGAAATGTAATTTTGATGTTAACTCCCAAACCGCTGCGCAGAAGTCAACCAATCTTCACCCATTAGTGTATTGTATCACAATCTAGTAGTTACATGTGGAAATTTGGTTATTGGACATTTGATTTGAGCGCAATCCTCAAACTTAGGTCAAAAAAGCCATTTAAGCCTTTTCACAGTGAGATCTATGCGATATGGCCGAGAAATGTAATTTTGATGTTAACTCCCAAACCGCTGCGCAGAAGTCAACCAAACTTCACCCATTAGTGTATTGTATCCCAATCTAGTAGTTACATGTGGAAATTTGGTTCTAGGACATTTGATTTGAGCGCAATCCTCAAACTTAGGTCAAAAAAGCCATTTAAGCCTTTTCACAGTGAGATCTATGCGATATGGCCGAGAAATGTAATTTTGATGTTAACTCCCAAACCGCTGCGCAGAAGTCAACCAAACTTCACCCAATAGTGTATTGTATCACATTCTAGTAGTTACATTTGAAAATTTCGTTCTAGGACATTTGGTTTGAGCGCAATCATTAAACTTAATTAAAAAAGTCATTTAAGCCTTTTCACAGTGAGATCTATGCGATATGGCCGAGAAATGTAATTTTGATGTTAACTCCCAAACCGCTGCGCAGAAGTCAACCAAACTTCACCCAATAGTGTATTGTATCACAATCTAGTAGTTACATTTGAAAATTTTGTTCTAGGACATTTTGTTTGAACGCAATCATCAAACTTAATTAAAAAAGTCATTTAAGCCTTTTCACAGTGAGATCTATGCGATATGGCCGAGAAATGTAATTTTGATGTTAACTCCCAAACCGCTGCGCAGAAGTCAACCAAACTTCACCCAATAGTGTATTGTATCACAATCTAGTAGTTACATTTGAAAATTTGGTTCTAGGACATTTGATTTGAGCGCAATCCTCAAACTTAGGTCAAAAAAGCCATTTAAGCCTTTTCACAGTGAGATCTATGCGATATGGCCGAGAAATGTAATTTTGATGTTAACTCCCAAACTGCTGCGCAGAAGTCAACCAAACTTCACCCAATAGTGTATTGTATCACATTCTAGTAGTTACATTTTAAAATTTCGTTCTAGGACATTTGGTTTGAGCGCAATTATTAATCTTAGGTCAAAAAAGCCATTTAAGCCTTTTCACAGTGAGATCTATGCGATATGGCCGAGAAATGTAATTTTGATGTTAACTCCCAAACCGCTGCGCAGAAGTAAACCAAACTTCACCCATTAGTGTATTGTATCACAATCTAGTAGTTACATGTAGAAATTTGGTTCTAGGACATTTGATTTGAGCGCAATCCTCAAACTAAGGTCAAAAAAGCCATTTAAGCCTTTTCACAGTGAGATCTATGCGATATGGCCGAGAAATGTAATTTTGATGTTAACTCCCAAACCGCTGCGCAGAAGTCAACAAAACTTCACCCAATAGTGTATTGTATCACAATCTAGTAGTTACATTTGAAAATTTTGTTCTAGGACATTTTGTTTGAACGCAATCATCAAACTTAATTAAAAAAGTCATTTAAGCCTTTTCACAGTGAGATCTATGCGATATGGCCGAGAAATGTAATTTTGATGTTAACTCCCAAACCGCTGCGCAGAAGTCAACCAAACTTCACCCAATAGTGTATTGTATCACATTCTAGTAGTTACATTTGAAAATTTCGTTCTAGGACATTTGGTTTGAGCGCAATCATTAAACTTAATTAAAAAAGTCATTTAAGCCTTTTCACAGTGAGATCTATGCGATATGGCCGAGAAATGTAATTTTGATGTTAACTCCCAAACCGCTGCGCAGAAGTCAACCAAACTTCACCCAATAGTGTATTGTATCACAATCTAGTAGTTACATTTGAAAATTTTGTTCTAGGACATTTTGTTTGAACGCAATCATCAAACTTAATTAAAAAAGTCATTTAAGCCTTTTCACAGTGAGATCTATGCGATATGGCCGAGAAATGTAATTTTGATGTTAACTCCCAAACTGCTGCGCAGAAGTCAACCAAACTTCACCCAATAGTGTATTGTATCACAATCTAGTAGTTACATTTGAAAATTTTGTTCTAGGAAATTTTGTTTGAGCGCAATCATCAAACTTAATTAAAAAAGTCATTTAAGCCTTTTCACAGTGAGATCTATGCGATATGGCCGAGAAATGTAATTTTGATGTTAACTCCCAAACCGCTGCGCAGAAGTCAACCAAACTTCACCCATTAGTGTATTGTATCACAATCTAGTAGTTACATGTGGAAATTTGGTTCTAGGACATTTGATTTGAGCGCAATCCTCAAACTTAGGTCAAAAAAGCCATTTAAGCCTTTTCACAGTGAGATCTATGCGATATGGCCGAGAAATGTAATTTTGATGTTAACTCCCAAACTGCTGCGCAGAAGTCAACCAAACTTCACCCAATAGTGTATTGTATCACATTCTAGTAGTTACATTTTAAAATTTCGTTCTAGGACATTTGGTTTGAGCGCAATTATTAATCTTAGGTCAAAAAAGCCATTTAAGCCTTTTAACAGTGAGATCTATGCGATATGGCCGAGAAATGTAATTTTGATGTTAACTCCCAAACCGCTGCGCAGAAGTAAACCAAACTTCACCCATTAGTGTATTGTATCACAATCTAGTAGTTACATGTAGAAATTTGGTTCTAGGACATTTGATTTGAGTGCAATCCTCAAACTTAGGTCAAAAAAGCCATTTAAGCCTTTTCACAGTGAGATCTATGCGATATGGCCGAGAAATGTAATTTTGATGTTAACTCCCAAACCGCTGCGCAGAAGTCAACAAAACTTCACCCAATAGTGTATTGTATCACAATCTAGTAGTTACATTTGAAAATTTTGTTCTAGGACATTTTGTTTGAACGCAATCATCAAACTTAATTAAAAAAGTCATTTAAGCCTTTTCACAGTGAGATCTATGCGATATGGCCGAGAAATGTAATTTTGATGTTAACTCCCAAACCGCTGCGCAGAAGTCAACCAAACTTCACCCAATAGTGTATTGTATCACAATCTAGTAGTTACATTTGAAAATTTTGTTCTAGGACATTTTGTTTGAGCGCAATCCTCAAACTTAGGTCAAAAAAGCCATTTAAGCCTTTTCACAGTGAGATCTATAAGATATGGCCGAGAAATGTAATTTTGATGTTAACTCCCAAACCGCTGCGCAGAAGTCAACCAAACTTCACCCAATAGTGTATTTTATCACAATCTAGTAGTTACATTTGGAAATTTAGTTCTAGGACATTTGATTTGAGCGCAATCTTCAAACTTAATTAAAAAAAGTCATTTAAGCCTTTTCACAGTGAGATCTATGCGATATGGCCGGGAAATGTAATTTTGATGTTAACTCCCAAACCGCTGCGCAGAAGTCAACCAAACTTCACCCAATAGTGTATTGTATCACATTCTAGTAGTTACATTTGAAAATTTCGTTCTAGGACATTTGGTTTGAGCGCAACCATTAAACTTAATTAAAAAAGTCATTTAAGCCTTTTCACAGTGAGATCTATGCGATATGGCCGAGAAATGTAATTTTGATGTTAACTCCCAAACCGCTGCGCAGAAGTCAACCAAACTTCACCCAATAGTGTATTGTATCACAATCTAGTAGTTACATTTGAAAATTTTGTTCTAGGACATTTTGTTTGAACGCAATCATCAAACTTAATTAAAAAAGTCATTTAAGCCTTTTCACAGTGAGATCTATGCGATATGGCCGAGAAATGTAATTTTGATGTTAACTCCCAAACCGCTGCGCAGAAGTCAACCAAACTTCATCCAATAGTGTAGTTTATCACAATCTAGTAGTTACATTTGGAAATTTAGTTCTAGGACATTTGATTTGAGCGCAATCTTCAAACGTAATTAAAAAAAGTCATTTAAGCCTTTTCACAGTGAGATCTATGCGATATGGCCGAGAAATGTAATTTTGATGTTCACTCCCAAACCGCTGCGCAGAAGTCAACCAAACTTCAACCATTAGTGTATTGTATCACAATCTAGTAGTTACATGTGGAAATTTGGTTCTAGGACATTTGATTTGAGCGCAATCCTCAAACTTAGGTCAAAAAAGCCATTTAAGCCTTTTCACAGTGAGATCTATGCGATATGGCCGAGAAATGTAATTTTGATGTTAACTCCCAAACCGCTGCGCAGAAGTCAACCAAACTTCACCCAATAGTGTATTGTATCACAATCTAGTAGTTACATTTGAAAATTTCGTTCTAGGACATTTGGTTTGAGCGCAATCATTAAACTTAGGTCAAAAAAGCCATTTAAGCCTTTTCACAGTGAGATCTATGCGATATGGCCGAGAAATGTAATTTTGATGTTAACTCCCAAACCGCTGCGCAGAAGTCAACCAAACTTCACCCATTAGTGTATTGTATCACAATCTAGAAGTTACATGTGGAAATTTGGTTCTAGGACATTTGATTTGAGCGCAATCCTCAAACTTAGGTCAAAAAAGCCATTTAAGCCTTTTCACAGTGAGATCTATGCGATATGGCCGAGAAATGTAATTTTGATGTTAACTCCCAAACCGCTGCGCAGAAGTCAACCAAACTTCACCCAATAGTGTATTGTATCACAATCTAGTAGTTACATTTGAAAATTTTGTTCTAGGAAATTTTGTTTGAGCGCAATCATCAAACTTAATTAAAAAAGTCATTTAAGCCTTTTCACAGTGAGATCTATGCGATATGGCCGAGAAATGTAATTTTGATGTTAACTCCCAAACCGCTGCGCAGAAGTCAACCAAACTTCACCCATTAGTGTATTGTATCACAATCTAGTAGTTACATGTGGAAATTTGGTTCTAGGACATTTGATTTGAGCGCAATCCTCAAACTTAGGTCAAAAAAGCCATTTAAGCCTTTTCACAGTGAGATCTATGCGATATGGCCGAGAAATGTAATTTTGATGTTCACTCCCAAACCGCTACGCAGAAGTCAACCAGACTTCAACCATTAGTGTATTGTATCACAATCTAGTAGTTACATGTGGAAATTTGGTTCTAGGACATTTGATTTGAGCGCAATCCTCAAACTTAGGTCAAAAAAGCCATTTAAGCCTTTTCACAGTGAGATCTATGCGATATGGCCGAGAAATGTAATTTTGATGTTAACTCCCAAACCGCTGCGCAGAAGTCAACCAAACTTCACCCAATAGTGTATTGTATCACATTCTAGTAGTTACATTTGAAAATTTCGTTCTAGGACATTTGGTTTGAGCGCAATCTTTAAACTTAGGTCAAAAAAGCCATTTAAGCTTTTTCACAGTGAGATCTATGCGATATGGCCGAGAAATGTAATTTTGATGTTAACTCCCAAACCGCTGCGCAGAAGTCAACCAAACTTCACCCAATAGTGTATTGTATCACAATCTAGTAGTTACATTTGAAAATTTTGTTCTAGGACATTTTGTTTGAACGCAATCATCAAACTTAGGTCAAAAAAGCCATTTAAGCCTTTTCACAGTGAGATCAATGCGATATGGCCGAGAAATGTAATTTTGATGTTAACTCCCAAACCGCTGCGCAGAAAACAACCAAACTTCACCCAATAGTGTATTGTATCACAATCTAGTAGTTACATTTGAAAATTTTGTTCTAGGACATTTTGTTTGAACGCAATCATCAAACTTAATTAAAAAAGTCATTTAAGCCTTTTCACAGTGAGATCTATGCGATATGGCCGAGAAATGTAATTTTGATGTTAACTCCCAAACCGCTGCGCAGAAGTCAACCAAACTTCACCCAATAGTGTATTGTATCACAATCTAGTAGTTACATTTGAAAATTTTGTTCTAGGAAATTTTGTTTGAGCGCAATCATCAAACTTAATTAAAAAAGTCATTTAAGCCTTTTCACAGTGAGATCTATGCGGTATGGCCGTTAAATGTAATTTTGATGTTCACTCCCAAACCGCTGCGCAGAAGTCAACCAAACTTCACCCAATAGTGTATTGTATCACATTCTAGTAGTTACATTTGAAAATTTCGTTCTAGGACATTTGGTTTGAGCGCAATCATTAAACTTAGGTCAAAAAAGCCATTTAAGCCTTTTCACAGTGAGATCTATGCGATATGGCCGAGAAATGTAATTTTGATGTTAACTCCCAAACCGCTGCGCAGAAGTCAACCAAACTTCACCCAATAGTGTATTGTATCACAATCTAGTAGTTACATTTGAAAATTTTGTTCTAGGACATTTTGTTTGAACGCAATCATCAAACTTAATTAAAAAAGTCATTTAAGCCTTTTCACAGTGAGATCTATGCGATATGGCCGAGAAATGTAATTTTGATGTTAACTCCCAAACCGCTGCGCAGAAGTCAACCAAACTTCACCCAATAGTGTATTGTATCACAATCTAGTAGTTACATTTGAAAATTTTGTTCTAGGAAATTTTGTTTGAGCGCAATCATCAAACTTAATTAAAAAAGTCATTTAAGCCTTTTCACAGTGAGATCTATGCGATATGGCCGAGAAATGTAATTTTGATGTTAACTCCCAAACCGCTGCGCAGAAGTCAACCAAACTTCACCCAATAGTGTATTGTATCACATTCTAGTAGTTACATTTGAAAATTTCGTTCTAGGACATTTGGTTTGAGCGCAATCATTAAACTTAATTAAAAAAGTCATTTAAGCCTTTTCACAGTGAGATCTATGCGATATGGCCGAGAAATGTAATTTTGATGTTAACTCCCAAACCGCTGCGCAGAAGTCAACCAAACTTCACCCAATAGTGTATTGTATCACAATCTAGTAGTTACATTTGAAAATTTTGTTCTAGGACATTTTGTTTGAACGCAATCATCAAGCTTAATTAAAAAAGTCATTTAAGCCTTTTCACAGTGAGATCTATGCGATATGGCCGAGAAATGTAATTTTGATGTTAACTCCCAAACCGCTGCGCAGAAGTCAACCAAACTTCACCCAATAGTGTATTGTATCACAATCTAGTAGTTACATTTGAAAATTTGGTTCTAGGACATTTGATTTGAGCGCAATCCTCAAACTTAGGTCAAAAAAGCCATTTAAGCCTTTTCACAGTGAGATCTATGCGATATGGCCGAGAAATGTAATTTTGATGTTAACTCCCAAACTGCTGCGCAGAAGTCAACCAAACTTCACCCAATAGTGTATTGTATCACATTCTAGTAGTTACATTTTAAAATTTCGTTCTAGGACATTTGGTTTGAGCGCAATTATTAATCTTAGGTCAAAAAAGCCATTTAAGCCTTTTCACAGTGAGATCTATGCGATATGGCCGAGAAATGTAATTTTGATGTTAACTCCCAAACCGCTGCGCAGAAGTAAACCAAACTTCACCCATTAGTGTATTGTATCACAATCTAGTAGTTACATGTAGAAATTTGGTTCTAGGACATTTGATTTGAGCGCAATCCTCAAACTTAGGTCAAAAAAGCCATTTAAGCCTTTTCACAGTGAGATCTATGCGATATGGCCGAGAAATGTAATTTTGATGTTAACTCCCAAACCGCTGCGCAGAAGTCAACAAAACTTCACCCAATAGTGTATTGTATCACAATCTAGTAGTTACATTTGAAAATTTTGTTCTAGGACATTTTGTTTGAACGCAATCATCAAACTTAATTAAAAAAGTCATTTAAGCCTTTTCACAGTGAGATCTATGCGATATGGCCGAGAAATGTAATTTTGATGTTAACTCCCAAACCGCTGCGCAGAAGTCAACCAAACTTCACCCAATAGTGTATTGTATCACAATCTAGTAGTTACATTTGAAAATTTTGTTCTAGGACATTTTGTTTGAGCGCAATCCTCAAACTTAGGTCAAAAAAGCCATTTAAGCCTTTTCACAGTGAGATCTATAAGATATGGCCGAGAAATGTAATTTTGATGTTAACTCCCAAACCGCTGCGCAGAAGTCAACCAAACTTCACCCAATAGTGTATTTTATCACAATCTAGTAGTTACATTTGGAAATTTAGTTCTAGGACATTTGATTTGAGCGCAATCTTCAAACTTAATTAAAAAAAGTCATTTAAGCCTTTTCACAGTGAGATCTATGCGATATGGCCGGGAAATGTAATTTTGATGTTAACTCCCAAACCGCTGCGCAGAAGTCAACCAAACCTCACCCAATAGTGTATTGTATCACAATCTAGTAGTTACATGTGGAAATTTGGTTCTAGGACATTTTGTTTGAGCGCAATCATCAAACTTAGGTCAAAAAAGCCATTTAAGCCTTTTCACAGTGAGATCTATGCGATATGGCCGAGAAATGTAATTTTGATGTTAACTCCCAAACCGCTGCGCAGAAGTCAACCAAACTTCACCCAATAGTGTATTGTATCACAATCTAGTAGTTACATTTGAAAATTTCGTTCTAGGACATTTGGTTTGAGCGCAATCATTAAACTTAGGTCAAAAAAGCCATTTAAGCCTTTTCACAGTGAGATCTATGCGATATGGCCGAGAAATGTAATTTTGATGTTAACTCCCCAACCGCTGCGCAGAAGTCAACTAAACTTCACCCAATAGTGTATTGTATCACATTCTAGTAGTTACATTTGAAAATTTCGTTCTAGGACATTTGGTTTGAGCGCAATCATTAAACTTAGGTCAAAAAAGCCATTTAAGCCTTTTCACAGTGAGATCTATGCGATTTGGCCGAGAAATGTAATTTTGATGTTAACTCCCAAACCGCTGCGCAGAAGTCAACCAAACTTCACCCATTAGTGTATTGTATCACAATCTAGTAGTTACATGTGGAAATTTGGTTATTGGACATTTGATTTGAGTGCAATCCTCAAACTTAGGTCAAAAAAGCCATTTAAGCCTTTTCACAGTGAGATCTATGCGATATGGCCGAGAAATGTAATTTTGATGTTAACTCCCAAACCGCTGCGCAGAAGTCAACCAAACTTCACCCATTAGTGTATTGTATCACAATCTAGTAGTTACATGTGGAAATTTGGTTCTAGGACATTTGATTTTAGCGCAATCCTCAAACTTAGGTCAAAAAAGCCATTTAAGCCTTTTCACAGTGAGATCTATGCGATATGGCCGAGAAATGTAATTTTGATGTTAACTCCCAAACCGCTGCGCAGAAGTCAACCAAACTTCACCCAATAGTGTATTGTATCACATTCTAGTAGTTACATTTGAAAATTTCGTTCTAGGACATGTGGTTTGAGCGCAATCATTAAACTTAGGTCAAAAAAGCCATTTAAGCCTTTTCACAGTGAGATCTATGCGATATGGCCGAGAAATGTAATTTTGATGTTAACTCCCCAACCGCTGCGCAGAAGTCAACTAAACTTCACCCAATAGTGTATTGTATCACAATCTAGTAGTTACATGTGGAAATTTGGTTCTAGGACATTTTGTTTGAGCGCAATCATCAAACTTAGGTCAAAAAAGCCATTTAAGCCTTTTCACAGTGAGATCTATGCGATATGGCCGAGAAATGTAATTTTGATGTTAACTCCCAAACCGCTGCGCAGAAGTCAACCAAACTTCACCCAATAGTGTATTGTATCACAATCTAGTAGTTACATTTGAAAATTTCGTTCTAGGACATTTGGTTTGAGCGCAATCATTAAACTTAGGTCAAAAAAGCCATTTAAGCCTTTTCACAGTGAGATCTATGCGATATGGCCGAGAAATGTAATTTTGATGTTAACTCCCCAACCGCTGCGCAGAAGTCAACTAAACTTCACCCAATAGTGTATTGTATCACATTCTAGTAGTTACATTTGAAAATTTCGTTCTAGGACATTTGGTTTGAGCGCAATCATTAAACTTAGGTCAAAAAAGCCATTTAAGCCTTTTCACAGTGAGATCTATGCGATTTGGCCGAGAAATGTAATTTTGATGTTAACTCCCAAACCGCTGCGCAGAAGTCAACCAAACTTCACCCATTAGTGTATTGTATCACAATCTAGTAGTTACATGTGGAAATTTGGTTATTGGACATTTGATTTGAGTGCAATCCTCAAACTTAGGTCAAAAAAGCCATTTAAGCCTTTTCACAGTGAGATCTATGCGATATGGCCGAGAAATGTAATTTTGATGTTAACTCCCAAACCGCTGCGCAGAAGTCAACCAAACTTCACCCATTAGTGTATTGTATCACAATCTAGTAGTTACATGTGGAAATTTGGTTCTAGGACATTTGATTTTAGCGCAATCCTCAAACTTAGGTCAAAAAAGCCATTTAAGCCTTTTCACAGTGAGATCTATGCGATATGGCCGAGAAATGTAATTTTGATGTTAACTCCCAAACCGCTGCGCAGAAGTCAACCAAACTTCACCCAATAGTGTATTGTATCACATTCTAGTAGTTACATTTGAAAATTTCGTTCTAGGACATGTGGTTTGAGCGCAATCATTAAACTTAGGTCAAAAAAGCCATTTAAGCCTTTTCACAGTGAGATCTATGCGATATGGCCGAGAAATGTAATTTTGATGTTAACTCCCAAACCGCTGCGCAGAAGTCAACCAAACTTCACCCAATAGTGTATTGTATCACAATCTAGTAGTTACATTTGAAAATTTTGTTCTAGGAAATTTTGTTTGAGCGCAATCATCAAACTTAATTAAAAAAGTCATTTAAGCCTTTTCACAGTGAGATCTATGCGATATGGCCGGGAAATGTAATTTTGATGTTAACTCCCAAACCGCTGCGCAGAAGTCAACCAAACTTCACCCAATAGTGTATTGTATCACATTCTAGTAGTTACATTTGAAAATTTCGTTCTAGGACATTTGGTTTGAGCGCAATCATTAAACTTAGGTCAAAAAAGCCATTTAAGCCTTTTCACAGTGAGATCTATGCGATATGGCCGAGAAATGTAATTTTGATGTTAACTCCCCAACCGCTGCGCAGAAGTCAACTAAACTTCACCCAATAGTGTATTGTATCACATTCTAGTAGTTACATTTGAAAATTTCGTTCTAGGACATTTGGTTTGAGCGCAATCATTAAACTTAGGTCAAAAAAGCCATTTAAGCCTTTTCACAGTGAGATCTATGCGATATGGCCGAGAAATGTAATTTTGATGTTAACTCCCAAACCGCTGCGCAGAAGTCAACCAAACTTCACCCATTAGTGTATTGTATCACAATCTAGTAGTTACATGTGGAAATTTGGTTCTAGGACATTTGATTTTAGCGCAATCCTCAAACTTAGGTCAAAAAAGCCATTTAAGCCTTTTCACAGTGAGATCTATGCGATATGGCCGAGAAATGTAATTTTGATGTTAACTCCCAAACCGCTGCGCAGAAGTCAACCAAACTTCACCCAATAGTGTATTGTATCACATTCTAGTAGTTACATTTGAAAATTTCGTTCTAGGACATTTGGTTTGAGCGCAATCATTAAACTTAGGTCAAAAAAGCCATTTAAGCCTTTTCACAGTGAGATCTATGCGATATGGCCGAGAAATGTAATTTTGATGTTAACTCCCAAACCGCTGCGCAGAAGTCAACCAAACTTCACCCAATAGTGTATTGTATCACAATCTAGTAGTTACATTTGAAAATTTTGTTCTAGGAAATTTTGTTTGAGCGCAATCATCAAACTTAATTAAAAAAGTCATTTAAGCCTTTTCACAGTGAGATCTATGCGATATGGCCGGGAAATGTAATTTTGATGTTAACTCCCAAACCGCTGCGCAGAAGTCAACCAAACCTCACCCAATAGTGTATTGTATCACAATCTAGTAGTTACATGTGGAAATTTGGTTCTAGGACATTTTGTTTGAGCGCAATCATCAAACTTAGGTCAAAAAAGCCATTTAAGCCTTTTCACAGTGAGATCTATGCGATATGGCCGAGAAATGTAATTTTGATGTTAACTCCCAAACCGCTGCGCAGAAGTCAACCAAACTTCACCCAATAGTGTATTGTATCACATTCTAGTAGTTACATTTGAAAATTTCGTTCTAGGACATTTGGTTTGAGCGCAATCATTAAACTTAGGTCAAAAAAGCCATTTAAGCCTTTTCACAGTGAGATCTATGCGATATGGCCGAGAAATGTAATTTTGATGTTAACTCCCCAACCGCTGCGCAGAAGTCAACTAAACTTCACCCAATAGTGTATTGTATCACATTCTAGTAGTTACATTTGAAAATTTCGTTCTAGGACATTTGGTTTGAGCGCAATCATTAAACTTAGGTCAAAAAAGCCATTTAAGCCTTTTCACAGTGAGATCTATGCGATTTGGCCGAGAAATGTAATTTTGATGTTAACTCCCAAACCGCTGCGCAGAAGTCAACCAAACTTCACCCATTAGTGTATTGTATCACAATCTAGTAGTTACATGTGGAAATTTGGTTATTGGACATTTGATTTGAGCGCAATCCTCAAACTTAGGTCAAAAAAGCCATTTAAGCCTTTTCACAGTGAGATCTATGCGATATGGCCGAGAAATGTAATTTTGATGTTAACTCCCAAACCGCTGCGCAGAAGTCAACCAAACTTCACCCATTAGTGTATTGTATCACAATCTAGAAGTTACATGTGGAAATTTGGTTCTAGGACATTTGATTTGAGCGCAATCCTCAAACTTAGGTCAAAAAAGCCATTTAAGCCTTTTCACAGTGAGATCTATGCGATATGGCCGAGAAATGTAATTTTGATGTTAACTCCCAAACCGCTGCGCAGAAGTCAACCAAACTTCACCCAATAGTGTATTGTATCACATTCTAGTAGTTACATTTGAAAATTTCGTTCTAGGACATTTGGTTTGAGCGCAATCATTAAACTTAGGTCAAAAAAGCCATTTAAGCCTTTTCACAGTCAGATCTATGCGATATGGCCGAGAAATGTAATTTTGATGTTAACTCCCAAACCGCTGCGCAGAAGTCAACCAAACTTCACCCAATAGTGTATTGTATCACAATCTAGTAGTTACATTTGAAAATTTTGTTCTAGGAAATTTTGTTTGAGCGCAATCATCAAACTTAATTAAAAAAGTCATTTAAGCCTTTTCACAGTGAGATCTATGCGATATGGCCGAGAAATGTAATTTTGATGTTAACTCCCAAACCGCTGCGCAGAAGTCAACCAAACTTCACCCATTAGTGTATTGTATCACAATCTAGTAGTTACATGTGGAAATTTGGTTCTAGGACATTTGATTTGAGCGCAATCCTCAAACTTAGGTCAAAAAAGCCATTTAAGCCTTTTCACAGTGAGATCTATGCGATATGGCCGAGAAATGTAATTTTGATGTTAACTCCCAAACCGCTGCGCAGAAGTCAACCAAACTTCACCCAATAGTGTATTGTATCACAATCTAGTAGTTACATTTGAAAATTTTGTTCTAGGACATTTTGTTTGAACGCAATCATCAAACTTAATTAAAAAAGTCATTTAAGCCTTTTCAGAGTGAGATCTATGCGATATGGCCGAGAAATGTAATTTTGATGTTAACTCCCCAACCGCTGCGCAGAAGTCAACTAAACTTCACCCAATAGTGTATTGTATCACATTCTAGTAGTTACATTTGAAAATTTCGTTCTAGGACATTTGGTTTGAGCGCAATCCTCAAACTTAGGTCAAAAAAGCCATTTAAGCCTTTTCACAGTGAGATCTATGCGATATGGCCGAGAAATGTAATTTTGATGTTAACTCCCAAACCGCTGCGCAGAAGTCAACCAAACTTCACCCATTAGTGTATTGTATCACAATCTAGTAGTTACATGTGGAAATTTGGTTATAGGACATTTGATTTGAGCGCAATCCTCAAACTTAGGTCAAAAAAGCCATTTAAGCCTTTTCACAGTGAGATCTAAGCGATATGGCCGAGAAATGTAATTTTGATGTTAACTCCCAAACCGCTGCGCAGAAGTCAACCAAACTTCACCCAATAGTGTATTTTATCACAATCTAGTAGTTACATTTGGAAATTTAGTTCTAGGACATTTGATTTGAGCGCAATCTTCAAATTTAATTAAAAAAAAGTCATTTAAGCCTTTTCACAGTGAGATCTATGCGATATGGCCGAGAAATGTAATTTTGATGTTCACTCCCAAACCGCTACGCAGAAGTCAACCAGACTTCAACCATTAGTGTATTGTATCACAATCTAGTAGTTACATGTGGAAATTTGGTTCTAGGACATTTGATTTGAGCGCAATCCTCAAACTTAGGTCAAAAAAGCCATTTAAGCCTTTTCACAGTGAGATCTATGCGATATGGCCGAGAAATGTAATTTTGATGTTAACTCCCAAACCGCTGCGCAGAAGTCAACCAAACTTCACCCAATAGTGTATTGTATCACATTCTAGTAGTTACATTTGAAAATTTCGTTCTAGGACATTTGGTTTGAGCGCAATCTTTAAACTTAGGTCAAAAAAGCCATTTAAGCTTTTTCACAGTGAGATCTATGCGATATGGCCGAGAAATGTAATTTTGATGTTAACTCCCAAACCGCTGCGCAGAAGTCAACCAAACTTCACCCAATAGTGTATTGTATCACAATCTAGTAGTTACATTTGAAAATTTTGTTCTAGGACATTTTGTTTGAACGCAATCATCAAACTTAATTAAAAAAGTCATTTAAGCCTTTTCACAGTGAGATCTATGCGATATGGCCGAGAAATGTAATTTTGATGTTAACTCCCAAACCGCTGCGCAGAAGTCAACCAAACTTCACCCAATAGTGTATTGTATCACAATCTAGTAGTTACATTTGGAAATTTGGTTCTAGGACATTTGATTTGAGCGCAATCCTCAAACTTAGGTCAAAAAAGCCATTTAAGCCTTTTCACAGTGAGATCTATGCGATATGGCCGAGAAATGTAATTTTGATGTTAACTCCCAAACCGCTGCGCAGAAAACAACCAAACTTCACCCAATAGTGTATTGTATCACAATCTAGTAGTTACATTTGAAAATTTTGTTCTAGGACATTTTGTTTGAACGCAATCATCAAACTTAATTAAAAAAGTCATTTAAGCCTTTTCACAGTGAGATCTATGCGATATGGCCGAGAAATGTAATTTTGATGTTAACTCCCAAACCGCTGCGCAGAAGTCAACCAAACTTCACCCAATAGTGTATTGTATCACAATCTAGTAGTTACATTTGAAAATTTTGTTCTAGGAAATTTTGTTTGAGCGCAATCATCAAACTTAATTAAAAAAGTCATTTAAGCCTTTTCACAGTGAGATCTATGCGATATGGCCGAGAAATGTAATTTTGATGTTCACTCCCAAACCGCTGCGCAGAAGTCAACCAAACTTCACCCATTAGTGTATTGTATCACAATCTAGTAGTTACATGTGGAAATTTGGTTCTAGGACATTTGATTTGAGCGCAATCCTCAAACTTAGGTCAAAAAAGCCATTTAAGCCTTTTCACAGTGAGATCTATGCGATATGGCCGAGAAATGTAATTTTGATGTTCACTCCCAAACCGCTGCGCAGAAGTCAACCAAACTTCAACCATTAGTGTATTGTATCACAATCTAGTAGTTACATGTGGAAATTTGGTTCTAGGACATTTGATTTGAGCGCAATCCTCAAACTTAGGTCAAAAAAGCCATTTAAGCCTTTTCACAGTGAGATCTATGCGATATGGCCGAGAAATGTAATTTTGATGTTAACTCCCAAACCGCTGCACAGAAGTCAACCAAACTTCACCCAATAGTGTATTGTATCACAATCTAGTAGTTACATTTGAAAATTTTGTTCTAGGACATTTTGTTTGAGCGCAATCATCAAACTTAATTAAAAAAGTCATTTAAGCCTTTTCACAGTGAGATCTATGCGATATGGCCGAGAAATGTAATTTTGATGTTAACTCCCAAACCGCTGCGCAGAAGTCAACCAAACTTCACCCATTAGTGTATTGTATCACAATCTAGTAGTTACATGTGGAAATTTGGTTCTAGGACATTTGATTTGAGCGCAATCCTCAAACTTAGGTCAAAAAAGCCATTTAAGCCTTTTCACAGTGAGATCTATGCGATATGGCCGAGAAATGTAATTTTGATGTTAACTCCCAAACCGCTGCGCAGAAGTCAACCAAACTTCACCCAATAGTGTATTGTATCACATTCTAGTAGTTACATTTTAAAATTTCGTTCTAGGACATTTGGTTTGAGCGCAATTATTAAACTTAGGTCAAAAAAGCTATTTAAGCCTTTTCACAGTGAGATCTATGCGATATGGCCGAGAAATGTAATTTTGATGTTAACTCCCAAACCGCTGCGCAGAAGTCAACCAAACTTCACCCAATAGTGTATTGTATCACAATCTAGTAGTTACATGTTGAAATTTGGTTCTAGGACATTTGATTTGAGCGCAATCCTCAAACTTAGGTCAAAAAAGCCATTTAAGCCTTTTCACAGTGAGATCTATGCGATATGGCCGAGAAATGTAATTTTGATATTAACTCCCAAACCGCTGCGCAGAAGTCAACCAAACTTCACCCATTAGTGTATTGTATCACAATCTAGTAGTTACATGTAGAAATTTGGTTCTAGGACATTTGATTTGAGCGCAATCCTCAAACTTAGGTCAAAAAAGCCATTTAAGCCTTTTCACAGTGAGATCTATGCGATATGGCCGAGAAATGTAATTTTGATGTTAACTCCCAAACCGCTGCGCAGAAGTCAACCAAACTTCACCCATTAGTGTATTGTATCACAATCTAGTAGTTACATGTGGAAATTTGGTTCTAGGACATTTGATTTGAGCGTAATCCTCAAATTTAGGTCAAAAAAGCCATTTAAGCCTTTTCACAGTGAGATCTATGCGATATGGCCGGGAAATGTAATTTTGATGTTAACTCCATAACCGCTGCCCAGAAGTCAACCAAACTTCACCCAATAGTGTATTGTATCACAATCTAGTAGTTACATTTGAAAATTTTGTTCTAGGACATTTTGTTTGAACGCAATCATCAAACTTAATTAAAAGAGTCATTTAAGCCTTTTCACAGTGAGATCTATGCGATATGGCCGAGAAATGTAATTTTGATGTTAACTCCCAAACCGCTGCGCAGAAGTCAACCAAACTTCACCCAATAGTGTATTGTATCACAATCTAGTAGTTACATGTGGAAATTTGGTTCTAGGACATTTGATTTGAGCGCAATCCTCAAACTTAGGTCAAAAAAGCCATTTAAGCCTTTTCACAGTGAGATCTATGCGATATGGCCGAGAAATGTAATTTTGATATTAACTCCCAAACCGCTGCGCAGAAGTCAACCAAACTTCACCCATTAGTGTATTGTATCACAATCTAGTAGTTACATGTAGAAATTTGGTTCTAGGACATTTGATTTGAGCGCAATCCTCAAACTTAGGTCAAAAAAGCCATTTAAGCCTTTTCACAGTGAGATCTATGCGATATGGCCGAGAAATGTAATTTTGATGTTAACTCCCAAACCGCTGCGCAGAAGTCAACCAAACTTCACCCATTAGTGTATTGTATCACAATCTAGTAGTTACATGTGGAAATTTGGTTCTAGGACATTTGATTTGAGCGTAATCCTCAAACTTAGGTCAAAAAAGCCATTTAAGCCTTTTCACAGTGACATCTATGCGATATGGCCGAGAAATGTAATTTTGATGTTAACTCCCAAACCGCTGCGCAGAAGTCAACCAAACTTCACCCAATAGTGTATTGTATCACATTCTAGTAGTTACATTTAAAAATTTCGTTCTAGGACATTTGGTTTGAGCGCAATCTTTAAACTTAGGTCAAAAAAGCCATTTAAGCCTTTTCACAGTGAGATCTATGCGATATGGCCGAGAAATGTAATTTTGATGTTAACTCCCAAACCGCTGCGCAGAAGTCAACCAAACTTCACCCAATAGTGTATTGTATCACAATCTAGTAGTTACATTTGAAAATTTTGTTCTAGGACATTTTGTTTGAGCGCAATCATCAAACAATTAAAAAAGTCATTTAAGCCTTTTCATAGTGAGATCTATGCGATATGGCCGAGAAATGTAATTTTGATGTTAACTCCCAAACCGCTGCGCAGAAGTCAACCAAACTTCACCCATTAGTGTATTGTATCACAATCTAGTAGTTACATGTAGAAATTTGGTTCTAGGACATTTGATTTGAGCGCAATCCTCAAACTTAGGTCAAAAAAGCCATTTAAGCCTTTTCACAGTGAGATCTATGCGATATGGCCGAGAAATGTAATTTTGATGTTAACTCCCAAACCGCTGCGCAGAAGTCAACCAAACTTCACCCAATAGTGTATTGTATCACATTCTAGTAGTTACATTTGAAAATTTCGTTCTAGGACATTTGGTTTGAGCGTAATCTTTAAACTTAGGTCAAAAAAGCCATTTAAGCCTTTTCACAGTGAGATCTATGCGATATGGCCGAGAAATGTAATTTTGATGTTAACTCCCAAACCGCTGCGCAGAAGTCAACCAAACTTCACCCAATAGTGTATTGTATCACAATCTAGTAGTTACATTTGAAAATTTTATTCTAGGACATTTTGTTTGAACGCAATCATCAAACTTAATTAAAAAAGTCATTTAAGCCTTTTCACAGTGAGATCTATGCGATATGGCCGAGAAATGTAATTTTGATGTTAACTCCCAAACCGCTGCGCAGAAGTCAACCAAACTTCACCCAATAGTGTATTGTATCACAATCTAGTAGTTACATGTGGAAATTTGGTTCTAGGACATTTGATTTGAGCGTAATCCTCAAACTTAGGTCAAAAAAGCCATTTAAGCCTTTTCACAGTGAGATCTATGCGATATGGCCGAGAAATGTAATTTTGATGTTAACTCCCAAACCGCTGCGCAGAAGTCAACCAAACTTCACCCAATAGTGTATTGTATCACATTCTAGTAGTTACATTTGAAAATTTCGTTCTAGGACATTTGGTTTGTGCGCAATCTTTAAACTTAGGTCAAAAAAGCCATTTAAGCCTTTTCACAGTGAGATCAATGCGATATGGCCGAGAAATGTAATTTTGATGTTAACTCCCAAACCGCTGCGCAGAAGTCAACCAAACTTCACCCAATAGTGTATTGTATCACAATCTAGTAGTTACATTTGAAAATTTTGTTCTAGGACATTTTGTTTGAACGCAATCATCAAACTTAATTAAAAAAGTCATTTAAGCCTTTTCACAGTGAGATCTATGCGATATGGCCGAGAAATGTAATTTTGATGTTAACTCCCAAACCGCTGCGCAGAAGTCAACCAAACTTCACCCAATAGTGTATTGTATCACAATCTAGTAGTTACATTTGAAAATTTTGTTCTAGGAAATTTTGTTTGAGCGCAATCTTCAAACTTAATTAAAAAAGTCATTTAAGCC
Source organism: Corythoichthys intestinalis (assembly GCF_030265065.1). Lineage (NCBI taxonomy): Eukaryota > Metazoa > Chordata > Actinopteri > Syngnathiformes > Syngnathidae > Corythoichthys > Corythoichthys intestinalis. The sequence continues at coordinate 518,282 of NW_026651608.1, read as the reverse complement.
TTTTCACAGTGAGATCTATGCGATATGGCCGAGAAATGTAATTTTGATGTTAACTCCCAAACCGCTGCGCAGAAGTCAACCAAACTTCACCCATTAGTGTATTGTATCACAATCTAGTAGTTACATGTGGAAATTTGGTTCTAGGACATTTGATTTGAGCGCAATCCTCAAACTTAGGTCAAAAAAGCCATTTAAGCCTTTTCACAGTGAGATCTATGCGATATGGCCGATAAATGTAATTTTGATGTTAACTCCCAAACCGCTGCGCAGAAGTCAACCAAACTTCACCCAATAGTGTATTGTATCACATTCTAGTAGTTACATTTTAAAATTTCGTTCTAGGACATTTGGTTTGAGCGCAATTATTAAACTTAGGTCAAAAAAGCTATTTAAGCCTTTTCACAGTGAGATCTATGCGATATGGCCGAGAAATGTAATTTTGATGTTAACTCCCAAACCGCTGCGCAGAAGTAAACCAAACTTCACCCATTAGTGTATTGTATCACAATCTAGTAGTTACATGTGGAAATTTGGTTCTAGGACATTTGATTTGAGCGCAATCCTCAAACTTAGGTCAAAAAAGCCATTTAAGCCTTTTCACAGTGAGATCTATGCGATATGGCCGAGAAATGTAATTTTGATGTTAACTCCCAAACCGCTGCGCAGAAGTCAACCAAACTTCACCCATTAGTGTATTGTATCACAATCTAGTAGTTACATGTGGAAATTTGGTTATAGGACATTTGATTTGAGCGCAATCCTCAAACTTAGGTCAAAAAAGCCATTTAAGCCTTTTCACAGTGAGATCTATGCGATATGGCCGAGAAATGTAATTTTGATGTTAACTCCCAAACCGCTGCGCAGAAGTCAACCAAACTTCACCCAATAGTGTATTGTATCACATTCTAGTAGTTACATTTGAAAATTTCGTTCTAGGACATTTGGTTTGAGCGCAATTATTAAACTTAGGTCAAAAAAGCCATTTAAGCCTTTTCACAGTGAGATCTATGCGATATGGCCGAGAAATGTAATTTTGATGTTAACTCCCAAACCGCTGCGCAGAAGTAAACCAAACTTCACCCATTAGTGTATTGTATCACAATCTAGTAGTTACATGTGGAAATTTGGTTCTAGGACATTTGATTTGAGCGCAATCCTCAAACTTAGGTCAAAAAAGCCATTTAAGCCTTTTCACAGTGAGATCTATGCGATATGGCCGGGAAATGTAATTTTGATGTTAACTCCCAAACCGCTGCCCAGAAGTCAACCAAACTTCACCCAATAGTGTATTGTATCACAATCTAGTAGTTACATTTGAAAATTTTGTTCTAGGACATTTTGTTTGAACGCAATCATCAAACTTAATTAAAAAAGTCATTTAAGCCTTTTCACAGTGAGATCTATGCGATATGGCCGAGAAATGTAATTTTGATGTTAACTCCCAAACCGCTGCGCAGAAGTCAACCAAACTTCACCCAATAGTGTATTGTATCACAATCTAGTAGTTACATGTGGAAATTTGGTTCTAGGACATTTGATTTGAGCGCAATCCTCAAACTTAGGTCAAAAAAGCCATTTAAGCCTTTTCACAGTGAGATCTATGCGATATGGCCGAGAAATGTAATTTTGATGTTAACTCCCAAACCGCTGCGCAGAAGTCAACCAAACTTCACCCATTAGTGTATTGTATCACAATCTAGTAGTTACATGTAGACATTTGGTTCTAGGACATTTGATTTGAGCGCAATCCTCAAACTTAGGTCAAAAAAGCCATTTAAGCCTTTTCACAGTGAGATCTATGCGATATGGCCGAGAAATGTAATTTTGATGTTAACTCCCAAACCGCTGCGCAGAAGTCAACCAAACTTCACCCAATAGTGTATTGTATCACATTCTAGTAGTTACATTTGAAAATTTCGTTCTAGGACATTTGGTTTGAGCGTAATCTTTAAACTTAGGTCAAAAAAGCCATTTAAGCCTTTTCACAGTGAGATCTATGCGATATGGCCGAGAAATGTAATTTTGATGTTAACTCCCAAACCGCTGCGCAGAAGTCAACCAAACTTCACCCAACAGTGTATTGTATCACAATCTAGTAGTTACATTTGAAAATTTTATTCTAGGACATTTTGTTTGAACGCAATCATCAAACTTAATTAAAAAAGTCATTTAAGCCTTTTCACAGTGAGATCTATGCGATATGGCCGAGAAATGTAATTTTGATGTTAACTCCCAAACCGCTGCGCAGAAGTCAACCAAACTTCACCCAATAGTGTATTGTATCACAATCTAGTAGTTACATGTGGAAATTTGGTTCTAGGACATTTGATTTGAGCGTAATCCTCAAACTTAGGTCAAAAAAGCCATTTAAGCCTTTTCACAGTGAGATCTATGCGATATGGCCGAGAAATGTAATTTTGATGTTAACTCCCAAACAGCTGCGCAGAAGTCAACCAAACTTCACCCAATAGTGTATTGTATCACATTCTAGTAGTTACATTTGAAAATTTCGTTCTAGGACATTTGGTTTGTGCGCAATCTTTAAACTTAGGTCAAAAAAGCCATTTAAGCCTTTTCACAGTGAGATCAATGCGATATGGCCGAGAAATGTAATTTTGATGTTAACTCCCAAACCGCTGCGCAGAAGTCAACCAAACTTCACCCAATAGTGTATTGTATCACAATCTAGTAGTTACATTTGAAAATTTTGTTCTAGGACATTTTGTTTGAACGCAATCATCAAACTTAATTAAAAAAGTCATTTAAGCCTTTTCACAGTGAGATCTATGCGATATGGCCGAGAAATGTAATTTTGATGTTAACTCCCAAACCGCTGCGCACAAGTCAACCAAACTTCACCCAATAGTGTATTGTATCACAATCTAGTAGTTACATTTGAAAATTTTGTTCTAGGAAATTTTGTTTGAGCGCAATCATCAAACTTAATTAAAAAAGTCATTTAAGCCTTTTCACAGAGAGATCTATGCGATATGGCCGAGAAATGTAATTTTGATGTTAACTCCCAAACCGCTGCGCAGAAGTCAACCAAACTTCACCCATTAGTGTATTGTATCACAATCTAGTAGTTACATGTGGAAATTTGGTTCTAGGACATTTGATTTGAGCGCAATCCTCAAACTTAGGTCAAAAAAGCCATTTAAGCCTTTTCACAGTGAGATCTATGCGATATGGCCGAGAAATGTAATTTTGATGTTAACTCCCAAACCGCTGCGCAGAAGTCAACCAAACTTCACCCAATAGTGTATTGTATCACATTCTAGTAGTTACATTTGAAAATTTCGTTCTAGGACATTTGGTTTGAGCGTAATCTTTAAACTTAGGTCAAAAAAGCCATTTAAGCCTTTTCACAGTGAGATCTATGCGATATGGCCGAGAAATGTAATTTTGATGTTAACTCCCAAACCGCTGCGCAGAAGTCAACCAAACTTCACCCAATAGTGTATTGTATCACAATCTAGTAGTTACATTTGAAAATTTTATTCTAGGACATTTTGTTTGAACGCAATCATCAAACTTAATTAAAAAAGTCATTTAAGCCTTTTCACAGTGAGATCTATGCGATATGGCCGAGAAATGTAATTTTGATGTTAACTCCCAAACCACTGCGCAGAAGTCAACCAAACTTCACCCAATAGTGTATTGTATCACAATCTAGTAGTTACATGTGGAAATTTGGTTCTAGGACATTTGATTTGAGCGCAATCCTCAAACTTAGGTCAAAAAAGCCTTTTAAGCCTTTTCACAGTGAGATCTATGCGATATGGCCGAGAAATGTAATTTTGATGTTAACTCCCAAACCGCTGCGCAGAAGTCAACCAAACTTCACCCATTAGTGTATTGTATCACAATCTAGTAGTTACATGTGGACATTTGGTTCTAGGACATTTGATTTGAGCTCAATCCTCAAACTTAGGTCAAAAAAGCCATTTAAGCCTTTTCACAGTGAGATCAATGCGATATGGCCGAGAAATGTAATTTTGATGTTAACTCCCAAACCGCTGCGCAGAAGTCAACCAAACTTCACCCAATAGTGTATTGTATCACAATCTAGTAGTTACATTTGAAAATTTTGTTCTAGGACATTTTGTTTGAACGCAATCATCAAACTTAATTAAAAAAGTCATTTAAGCCTTTTCACAGTGAGATCTATGCGATATGGCCGAGAAATGTAATTTTGATGTTAACTCCCAAACCGCTGCGCAGAAGTCAACCAAACTTCACCCATTAGTGTATTGTATCACAATCTAGTAGTTACATGTAGAAATTTGGTTCTAGGACATTTGATTTGAGCGCAATCCTCAAACTTAGGTCAAAAAAGCCATTTAAGCCTTTTCACAGTGAGATCTATGCGATATGGCCGAGAAATGTAATTTTGATGTTAACTCCCAAACCGCTGCGCAGAAGTCAACCAAACTTCACCCAATAGTGTATTGTATCACATTCTAGTAGTTACATTTGAAAATTTCGTTCTAGGACATTTGGTTTGAGCGTAATCTTTAAACTTAGGTCAAAAAAGCCATTTAAGCCTTTTCACAGTGAGATCTATGCGATATGGCCGAGAAATGTAATTTTGATGTTAACTCCCAAACCGCTGCGCAGAAGTCAACCAAACTTCACCCAATAGTGTATTGTATCACAATCTAGTAGTTACATTTGAAAATTTTATTCTAGGACATTTTGTTTGAACGCAATCATCAAACTTAATTAAAAAAGTCATTTAAGCCTTTTCACAGTGAGATCTATGCGATATGGCCGAGAAATGTAATTTTGATGTTAACTCCCAAACCGCTGCGCAGAAGTCAACCAAACTTCACCCAATAGCGTATTGTATCACATTCTAGTAGTTACATTTGAAAATTTCGTTCTAGGACATTTGGTTTGAGCGTAATCTTTAAACTTAGGTCAAAAAAGCCATTTAAGCCTTTTCACAGTGAGATCTATGCGATATGGCCGAGAAATGTAATTTTGATGTTAACTCCCAAACCGCTGCGCAGAAGTCAACCAAACTTCACCCAATAGTGTATTGTATCACAATCTAGTAGTTACATTTGAAAATTTTATTCTAGGACATTTTGTTTGAACGCAATCATCAAACTTAATTAAAAAAGTCATTTAAGCCTTTTCACAGTGAGATCTATGCGATATGGCCGAGAAATGTAATTTTGATGTTAACTCCCAAACCGCTGCGCAGAAGTCAACCAAACTTCACCCAATAGTGTATTGTATCACAATCTAGTAGTTACATGTGGAAATTTGGTTCTAGGACATTTGATTTGAGCGTAATCCTCAAACTTAGGTCAAAAAAGCCATTTAAGCCTTTTCACAGTAAGATCTATGCGATATGGCCGAGAAATGTAATTTTGATGTTAACTCCCAAACCGCTGCGCAGAAGTCAACCAAACTTCACCCAATAGTGTATTGTATCACATTCTAGTAGTTACATTTGAAAATTTCGTTCTAGGACATTTGGTTTGTGCGCAATCTTTAAACTTAGGTCAAAAAAGCCATTTAAGCCTTTTCACAGTGAGATCAATGCGATATGGCCGAGAAATGTAATTTTGATGTTAACTCCCAAACCGCTGCGCAGAAGTCAACCAAACTTCACCCAATAGTGTATTTTATCACAATCTAGTAGTTACATTTGAAAATTTTGTTCTAGGACATTTTGTTTGAACGCAATCATCAAACTTAATTAAAAAAGTCATTTAAGCCTTTTCACAGTGAGATCTATGCAATATGGCCGAGAAATGTAATTTTGATGTTAACTCCCAAACCGCTGCGCAGAAGTCAACCAAACTTCACCCAATAGTGTATTGTATCACAATCTAGTAGTTACATTTGAAAATTTTGTTCTAGGAAATTTTGTTTGAGCGCAATCATCAAACTTAATTAAAAAAGTCATTTAAGCCTTTTCACAGTGAGATCTATGCGATATGGCCGAGAAATGTAATTTTGATGTTAACTCCCAAACCGCTGCGCAGAAGTCAACCAAACTTCACCCATTAGTGTATTGTATCACAATCTAGTAGTTACATGTGGAAATTTGGTTCTAGGACATTTGATTTGAGCGCAATCCTCAAACTTAGGTCAAAAAAGCCATTTAAGCCTTTTCACAGTGAGATCTATGCGATATGGCCGAGAAATGTAATTTTGATGTTAACTCCCAAACCGCTGCGCAGAAGTCAACCAAACTTCACCCAATAGTGTATTGTATCACATTCTAGTAGTTACATTTTAAAATTTCGTTCTAGGACATTTGGTTTGAGCGCAATTATTAAACTTAGGTCAAAAAAGCTATTTAAGCCTTTTCACAGTGAGATCTATGCGATATGGCCGAGAAATGTAATTTTGATGTTAACTCCCAAACCGCTGCGCAGAAGTAAACCAAACTTCACCCATTAGTGTATTGTATCACAATCTAGTAGTTACATGTGGAAATTTGGTTCTAGGACATTTGATTTGAGCGCAATCCTCAAACTTAGGTCAAAAAAGCCATTTAAGCCTTTTCACAGTGAGATCTATGCGATATGGCCGAGAAATGTAATTTTGATGTTAACTCCCAAACCGCTGCGCAGAAGTCAACAAAACTTCACTCAATAGTGTATTGTATCACATTCTAGTAGTTACATTTGAAAATTTCGTTCTAGGACATTTGGTTTGAGCGCAATTATTAAACTTAGGTCAAAAAAGCCATTTAAGCCTTTTCACAGTGAGATCTATGCGATATGGCCGAGAAATGTAATTTTGATGTTAACTCCCAAACCGCTGCGCAGAAGTAAACCAAACTTCACCCATTAGTGTATTGTATCACAATCTAGTAGTTACATGTGGAAATTTGGTTCTAGGACATTTGATTTGAGCGCAATCCTCAAACTTAGGTCAAAAAAGCCATTTAAGCCTTTTCACAGTGAGATCTATGCGATATGGCCGGGAAATGTAATTTTGATGTTAACTCCCAAACCGCTGCCCAGAAGTCAACCAAACTTCACCCAATAGTGTATTGTATCACAATCTAGTAGTTACATTTGAAAATTTTGTTCTAGGACATTTTGTTTGAACGCAATCATCAAACTTAATTAAAAAAGTCATTTAAGCCTTTTCACAGTGAGATCTATGCGATATGGCCGAGAAATGTAATTTTGATGTTAACTCCCAAACCGCTGCGCAGAAGTCAACCAAACTTCACCCATTAGTGTATTGTATCACAATCTAGTAGTTACATGTGGAAATTTGGTTCTAGGACATTTGATTTGAGCGCAATCCTCAAACTTAGGTCAAAAAAGCCATTTAAGCCTTTTCACAGTGAGATCTATGCGATATGGCCGAGAAATGTAATTTTGATGTTAACTCCCAAACCTCTGCGCAGAAGTCAACCAAACTTCACCCATTAGTGTATTGTATCACAATCTAGTAGTTACATGTGGAAATTTGGTTCTAGGACATTTGATTTGAGCGCAATCCTCAAACTTAGGTCAAAAAAGCAATTTAAGCCTTTTCACAGTGAGATCTATGCGATATGGCCGAGAAATGTAATTTTGATGTTCACTCCCAAACCGCTGCGCAGAAGTCAACCAAACTTCAACCATTAGTGTATTGTATCACAATCTAGTAGTTACATGTGGAAATTTGGTTCTAGGACATTTGATTTGAGCGCAATCCTCAAACTTAGGTCAAAAAAGCCATTTAAGCCTTTTCACAGTGAGATCTATGCGATATGGCCGAGAAATGTAATTTTGATGTTAACTCCCAAACCGCTGCGCAGAAGTCAACCAAACTTCACCCAATAGTGTATTGTATCACAATCTAGTAGTTACATTTGAAAATTTTATTCTAGGACATTTTGTTTGAACGCAATCATCAAACTTAATTAAAAAAGTCATTTAAGCCTTTTCACAGTGAGATCTATGCGATATGGCCGAGAAATGTAATTTTGATGTTAACTCCCAAACCGCTGCGCAGAAGTCAACCAAACTTCACCCAATAGTGTATTGTATCACAATCTAGTAGTTACATGTGGAAATTTGGTTCTAGGACATTTGATTTGAGCGTAATCCTCAAACTTAGGTCAAAAAAGCCATTTAAGCCTTTTCACAGTGAGATCTATGCGATATGGCCGAGAAATGTAATTTTGATGTTAACTCCCAAACCGCTGCGCAGAAGTCAACCAAACTTCACCCAATAGTGTATTGTATCACATTCTAGTAGTTACATTTGAAAATTTCGTTCTAGGACATTTGGTTTGTGCGCAATCTTTAAACTTAGGTCAAAAAAGCCATTTAAGCCTTTTCACAGTGAGATCAATGCGATATGGCCGAGAAATGTAATTTTAATGTTAACTCCCAAACCGCTGCGCAGAAGTCAACCAAACTTCACCAATAGTGTATTGTATCACAATCTAGTAGTTACATTTGAAAATTTTGTTCTAGGACATTTTGTTTGGACGCAATCATCAAACTTAATTAAAAAAGTCATTTAAGCCTTTTCACAGTGAGATCTATGCGATATGGCTGAGAAATGTAATTTTGATGTTAACTCCCAAACCGCTGCGCAGAAGTCAACCAAACTTCACCCAATAGTGTATTGTATCACAATCTAGTAGTTACATGTGGAAATGTGGTTCTAGGACATTTGATTTGAGCGCAATCCTCAAACTTAGGTCAAAAAAGCCATTTAAGCCTTTTCACAGTGAGATCTATGCGATATGGCCGAGAAATGTAATTTTGATGTTAACTCCCAAACCGCTGCGCAGAAGTCAACCAAACTTCACCCAATAGTGTATTGTATCACAATCTAGTAGTTACATTTGAAAATTTTGTTCTAGGACATTTTGTTTGAGCGCAATCATCAAACTTAATTAAAAAAGTCATTTAAGCCTTTTCACAGTGAGATCTATGCGATATGGCCGAGAAATGTAATTTTGATGTTAACTCCCAAACCGCTGCGCAGAAGTCAACCAAACTTCACCCATTAGTGTATTGTATCACAATCTAGTAGTTACATGTAGAAATTTGGTTCTAGGACATTTGATTTGAGCGCAATCCTCAAACTTAGGTCAAAAAAGCCATTTAAGCCTTTTCACAGTGAGATCTATGCGATATGGCCGAGAAATGTAATTTTGATGTTAACTCCCAAACCGCTGCGCAGAAGTCAACCAAACTTCACCCAATAGTGTATTGTATCACATTCTAGTAGTTACATTTGAAAATTTCGTTCTAGGACATTTGGTTTGAGCGTAATCTTTAAACTTAGGTCAAAAAAGCCATTTAAGCCTTTTCACAGTGAGATCTATGCGATATGGCCGAGAAATGTAATTTTGATGTTAACTCCCAAACCGCTGCGCAGAAGTCAACCAAACTTCACCCAATAGTGTATTGTATCACAATCTAGTAGTTACATTTGAAAATTTTATTCTAGGACATTTTGTTTGAACGCAATCATCAAACTTAATTAAAAAAGTCATTTAAGCCTTTTCACAGTGAGATCTATGCGATATGGCCGAGAAATGTAATTTTGATGTTAACTCCCAAACCGCTGCGCAGAAGTCAACCAAACTTCACCCAATAGTGTATTGTATCACAATCTAGTAGTTACATGTGGAAATTTGGTTCTAGGACATTTGATTTGAGCGTAATCCTCAAACTTAGGTCAAAAAAGCCATTTAAGCCTTTTCACAGTGAGATCTATGCGATATGGCCGAGAAATGTAATTTTGATGTTAACTCCCAAACCGCTGCGCAGAAGTCAACCAAACTTCACCCAATAGTGTATTGTATCACATTCTAGTAGTTACATTTGAAAATTTCGTTCTAGGACATTTGGTTTGTGCGCAATCTTTAAACTTAGGTCAAAAAAGCCATTTAAGCCTTTTCACAGTGAGATCAATGCGATATGGCCGAGAAATGTAATTTTAATGTTAACTCCCAAACCGCTGCGCAGAAGTCAACCAAACTTCACCCAATAGTGTATTGTATCACAATCTAGTAGTTACATTTGAAAATTTTGTTCTAGGACATTTTGTTTGAACGCAATCATCAAACTTAATTAAAAAAGTCATTTAAGCCTTTTCACAGTGAGATCTATGCGATATGGCCGAGAAATGTAATTTTGATGTTAACTCCCAAACCGCTGCGCAGAAGTCAACCAAACTTCACCCAATAGTGTATTGTATCACAATCTAGTAGTTACATGTGGAAATGTGGTTCTAGGACATTTGATTTGAGCGCAATCCTCAAACTTAGGTCAAAAAAGCCATTTAAGCCTTTTCACAGTGAGATCTATGCGATATGGCCGAGAAATGTAATTTTGATGTTAACTCCCAAACCGCTGCGCAGAAGTCAACCAAACTTCACCCAATAGTGTATTGTATCACAATCTAGTAGTTACATTTGAAAATTTTATTCTAGGACATTTTGTTTGAACGCAATCATCAAACTTAATTAAAAAAGTCATTTAAGCCTTTTCACAGTGAGATCTATGCGATATGGCCGAGAAATGTAATTTTGATGTTAACTCCCAAACCGCTGCGCAGAAGTCAACCAAACTTCACCCAATAGTGTATTGTATCACAATCTAGTAGTTACATGTGGAAATTTGGTTCTAGGACATTTGATTTGAGCGTAATCCTCAAACTTAGGTCAAAAAAGCCATTTAAGCCTTTTCACAGTGAGATCTATGCGATATGGCCGAGAAATGTAATTTTGATGTTAACTCCCAAACCGCTGCGCAGAAGTCAACCAAACTTCACCCAATAGTGTATTGTATCACATTCTAGTAGTTACATTTGAAAATTTCGTTCTAGGACATTTGGTTTGTGCGCAATCTTTAAACTTAGGTCAAAAAAGCCATTTAAGCCTTTTCACAGTGAGATCAATGCGATATGGCCGAGAAATGTAATTTTAATGTTAACTCCCAAACCGCTGCGCAGAAGTCAACCAAACTTCACCCAATAGTGTATTGTATCACAATCTAGTAGTTACATTTGAAAATTTTGTTCTAGGACATTTTGTTTGAACGCAATCATCAAACTTAATTAAAAAAGTCATTTAAGCCTTTTCACAGTGAGATCTATGCGATATGGCCGAGAAATGTAATTTTGATGTTAACTCCCAAACCGCTGCGCAGAAGTCAACCAAACTTCACCCAATAGTGTATTGTATCACAATCTAGTAGTTACATGTGGAAATGTGGTTCTAGGACATTTGATTTGAGCGCAATCCTCAAACTTAGGTCAAAAAAGCCATTTAAGCCTTTTCACAGTGAGATCTATGCGATATGGCCGAGAAATGTAATTTTGATGTTAACTCCCAAACCGCTGCGCAGAAGTCAACCAAACTTCACCCAATAGTGTATTGTATCACAATCTAGTAGTTACATTTGAAAATTTTGTTCTAGGACATTTTGTTTGAGCGCAATCATCAAACTTAATTAAAAAAGTCATTTAAGCCTTTTCACAGTGAGATCTATGCGATATGGCCGAGAAATGTAATTTTGATGTTAACTCCCAAACCGCTGCGCAGAAGTCAACCAAACTTCACCCATTAGTGTATTGTATCACAATCTAGTAGTTACATGTAGAAATTTGGTTCTAGGACATTTGATTTGAGCGCAATCCTCAAACTTAGGTCAAAAAAGCCATTTAAGCCTTTTCACAGTGAGATCTATGCGATATGGCCGAGAAATGTAATTTTGATGTTAACTCCCAAACCGCTGCGCAGAAGTCAACCAAACTTCACCCAATAGTGTATTGTATCACATTCTAGTAGTTACATTTGAAAATTTCGTTCTAGGACATTTGGTTTGAGCGTAATCTTTAAACTTAGGTCAAAAAAGCCATTTAAGCCTTTTCACAGTGAGATCTATGCGATATGGCCGAGAAATGTAATTTTGATGTTAACTCCCAAACCGCTGCGCAGAAGTCAACCAAACTTCACCCAATAGTGTATTGTATCACAATCTAGTAGTTACATTTGAAAATTTTGTTCTAGGACATTTTGTTTGAACGCAATCATCAAACTTAATTTAAAAAGTCATTTAAGCCTTTTCACAGTGAGATCTATGCGATATGGCCGAGAAATGTAATTTTGATGTTAACTCCCAAACCGCTGCGCAGAAGTCAACCAAACTTCACCCAATAGTGTATTGTATCACAATCTAGTAGTTACATTTGAAAATTTTATTCTAGGACATTTTGTTTGAACGCAATCATCAAACTTAATTAAAAAAGTCATTTAAGCCTTTTCACAGTGAGATCTATGCGATATGGCCGAGAAATGTAATTTTGATGTTAACTCCCAAACCGCTGCGCAGAAGTAAACCAAACTTCACCCAATAGTGTATTGTATCACAATCTAGTAGTTACATGTGGAAATTTGGTTCTAGGACATTTGATTTGAGCGTAATCCTCAAACTTAGGTCAAAAAAGCCATTTAAGCCTTTTCACAGTGAGATCTATGCGATATGGCCGAGAAATGTAATTTTGATGTTAACTCCCAAACCGCTGCGCAGAAGTCAACCAAACTTCACCCAATAGTGTATTGTATCACATTCTAGTAGTTACATTTGAAAATTTCGTTCTAGGACATTTGGTTTGTGCGCAATCTTTAAACTTAGGTCAAAAAAGCCATTTAAGCCTTTTCACAGTGAGATCTATGCGATATGGCCGAGAAATGTAATTTTGATGTTAACTCCCAAACCGCTGCGCAGAAGTAAACCAAACTTCACCCATTAGTGTATTGTATCACAATCTAGTAGTTACATGTGGAAATTTGGTTCTAGGACATTTGATTTGAGCGCAATCCTCAAACTTAGGTCAAAAAAGCCATTTAAGCCTTTTCACAGTGAGATCTATGCGATATGGCCGGGAAATGTAATTTTGATGTTAACTCCCAAACCGCTGCCCAGAAGTCAACCAAACTTCACCCAATAGTGTATTGTATCACAATCTAGTAGTTACATTTGAAAATTTTGTTCTAGGACATTTTGTTTGAACGCAATCATCAAACTTAATTAAAAAAGTCATTTAAGCCTTTTCACAGTGAGATCTATGCGATATGGCCGAGAAATGTAATTTTGATGTTAACTCCCAAACCGCTGCGCAGAAGTCAACCAAACTTCACCCATTAGTGTATTGTATCACAATCTAGTAGTTACATGTGGAAATTTGGTTCTAGGACATTTGATTTGAGCGCAATCCTCAAACTTAGGTCAAAAAAGCCATTTAAGCCTTTTCACAGTGAGATCTATGCGATATGGCCGAGAAATGTAATTTTGATGTTAACTCCCAAACCTCTGCGCAGAAGTCAACCAAACTTCACCCATTAGTGTATTGTATCACAATCTAGTAGTTACATGTGGAAATTTGGTTCTAGGACATTTGATTTGAGCGCAATCCTCAAACTTAGGTCAAAAAAGCCATTTAAGCCTTTTCACAGTGAGATCTATGCGATATGGCCGAGAAATGTAATTTTGATGTTCACTCCCAAACCGCTGCGCAGAAGTCAACCAAACTTCAACCATTAGTGTATTGTATCACAATCTAGTAGTTACATGTGGAAATTTGGTTCTAGGACATTTGATTTGAGCGCAATCCTCAAACTTAGGTCAAAAAAGCCATTTAAGCCTTTTCACAGTGAGATCTATGCGATATGGCCGAGAAATGTAATTTTGATGTTAACTCCCAAACCGCTGCGCAGAAGTCAACCAAACTTCACCCAATAGTGTATTGTATCACAATCTAGTAGTTACATTTGAAAATTTTATTCTAGGACATTTTGTTTGAACGCAATCATCAAACTTAATTAAAAAAGTCATTTAAGCCTTTTCACAGTGAGATCTATGCGATATGGCCGAGAAATGTAATTTTGATGTTAACTCCCAAACCGCTGCGCAGAAGTCAACCAAACTTCACCCAATAGTGTATTGTATCACAATCTAGTAGTTACATGTGGAAATTTGGTTCTAGGACATTTGATTTGAGCGTAATCCTCAAACTTAGGTCAAAAAAGCCATTTAAGCCTTTTCACAGTGAGATCTATGCGATATGGCCGAGAAATGTAATTTTGATGTTAACTCCCAAACCGCTGCGCAGAAGTCAACCAAACACCACCCAATAGTGTATTGTATCACATTCTAGTAGTTACATTTGAAAATTTCGTTCTAGGACATTTGGTTTGTGCGCAATCTTTAAACTTAGGTCAAAAAAGCCATTTAAGCCTTTTCACAGTGAGATCAATGCGATATGGCCGAGAAATGTAATTTTAATGTTAACTCCCAAACCGCTGCGCAGAAGTCAACCAAACTTCACCCAATAGTGTATTGTATCACAATCTAGTAGTTACATTTGAAAATTTTGTTCTAGGACATTTTGTTTGGACGCAATCATCAAACTTAATTAAAAAAGTCATTTAAGCCTTTTCACAGTGAGATCTATGCGATATGGCTGAGAAATGTAATTTTGATGTTAACTCCCAAACCGCTGCGCAGAAGTCAACCAAACTTCACCCAATAGTGTATTGTATCACAATCTAGTAGTTACATGTGGAAATGTGGTTCTAGGACATTTGATTTGAGCGCAATCCTCAAACTTAGGTCAAAAAAGCCATTTAAGCCTTTTCACAGTGAGATCTATGCGATATGGCCGAGAAATGTAATTTTGATGTTAACTCCCAAACCGCTGCGCAGAAGTCAACCAAACTTCACCCAATAGTGTATTGTATCACAATCTAGTAGTTACATTTGAAAATTTTGTTCTAGGACATTTTGTTTGAGCGCAATCATCAAACTTAATTAAAAAAGTCATTTAAGCCTTTTCACAGTGAGATCTATGCGATATGGCCGAGAAATGTAATTTTGATGTTAACTCCCAAACCGCTGCGCAGAAGTCAACCAAACTTCACCCATTAGTGTATTGTATCACAATCTAGTAGTTACATGTAGAAATTTGGTTCTAGGACATTTGATTTGAGCGCAATCCTCAAACTTAGGTCAAAAAAGCCATTTAAGCCTTTTCACAGTGAGATCTATGCGATATGGCCGAGAAATGTAATTTTGATGTTAACTCCCAAACCGCTGCGCAGAAGTCAACCAAACTTCACCCAATAGTGTATTGTATCACATTCTAGTAGTTACATTTGAAAATTTCGTTCTAGGACATTTGGTTTGAGCGTAATCTTTAAACTTAGGTCAAAAAAGCCATTTAAGCCTTTTCACAGTGAGATCTATGCGATATGGCCGAGAAATGTAATTTTAATGTTAACTCCCAAACCGCTGCGCAGAAGTCAACCAAACTTCACCCAATAGTGTATTGTATCACAATCTAGTAGTTACATTTGAAAATTTTGTTCTAGGACATTTTGTTTGAACGCAATCATCAAACTTAATTAAAAAAGTCATTTAAGCCTTTTCACAGTGAGATCTATGCGATATGGCCGAGAAATGTAATTTTGATGTTAACTCCCAAACCGCTGCGCAGAAGTCAACCAAACTTCACCCAATAGTGTATTGTATCACAATCTAGTAGTTACATGTGGAAATGTGGTTCTAGGACATTTGATTTGAGCGCAATCCTCAAACTTAGGTCAAAAAAGCCATTTAAGCCTTTTCACAGTGAGATCTATGCGATATGGCCGAGAAATGTAATTTTGATGTTAACTCCCAAACCGCTGCGCAGAAGTCAACCAAACTTCACCCAATAGTGTATTGTATCACAATCTAGTAGTTACATTTGAAAATTTTATTCTAGGACATTTTGTTTGAACGCAATCATCAAACTTAATTAAAAAAGTCATTTAAGCCTTTTCACAGTGAGATCTATGCGATATGGCCGAGAAATGTAATTTTGATGTTAACTCCCAAACCGCTGCGCAGAAGTCAACCAAACTTCACCCAATAGTGTATTGTATCACAATCTAGTAGTTACATGTGGAAATTTGGTTCTAGGACATTTGATTTGAGCGCAATCCTCAAACTTAGGTCAAAAAAGCCATTTAAGCCTTTTCACAGTGAGATCTATGCGATATGGCCGAGAAATGTAATTTTGATGTTAACTCCCAAACCGCTGCGCAGAAGTCAACCAAACTTCACCCAATAGTGTATTGTATCACATTCTAGTAGTTACATTTGAAAATTTCGTTCTAGGACATTTGGTTTGAGCGTAATCTTTAAACTTAGGTCAAAAAAGCCATTTAAGCCTTTTCACAGTGAGATCTATGCGATATGGCCGAGAAATGTAATTTTGATGTTAACTCCCAAACCGCTGCGCAGAAGTCAACCAAACTTCACCCAATAGTGTATTGTATCACAATCTAGTAGTTACATTTGAAAATTTTGTTCTAGGACATTTTGTTTGAACGCAATCATCAAACTTAATTTAAAAAGTCATTTAAGCCTTTTCACAGTGAGATCTATGCGATATGGCCGAGAAATGTAATTTTGATGTTAACTCCCAAACCGCTGCGCAGAAGTCAACCAAACTTCACCCAATAGTGTATTGTATCACAATCTAGTAGTTACATTTGAAAATTTTATTCTAGGACATTTTGTTTGAACGCAATCATCAAACTTAATTAAAAAAGTCATTTAAGCCTTTTCACAGTGAGATCTATGCGATATGGCCGAGAAATGTAATTTTGATGTTAACTCCCAAACCGCTGCGCAGAAGTAAACCAAACTTCACCCAATAGTGTATTGTATCACAATCTAGTAGTTACATGTGGAAATTTGGTTCTAGGACATTTGATTTGAGCGTAATCCTCAAACTTAGGTCAAAAAAGCCATTTAAGCCTTTTCACAGTGAGATCTATGCGATATGGCCGAGAAATGTAATTTTGATGTTAACTCCCAAACCGCTGCGCAGAAGTCAACCAAACTTCACCCAATAGTGTATTGTATCACATTCTAGTAGTTACATTTGAAAATTTCGTTCTAGGACATTTGGTTTGTGCGCAATCTTTAAACTTAGGTCAAAAAAGCCATTTAAGCCTTTTCACAGTGAGATCAATGCGATATGGCCGAGAAATGTAATTTTGATGTTAACTCCCAAACCGCTGCGCAGACGTCAACCAAACTTCACCCAATAGTGTATTGTATCACAATCTAGTAGTTACATTTGAAAATTTTGTTCTAGGACATTTTGTTTGAACGCAATCATCAAACTTAATTAAAAAAGTCATTTAAGCCTTTTCACAGTGAGATCTATGCGATATGGCCGAGAAATGTAATTTTGATGTTAACTCCCAAACCGCTGCGCAGAAGTCAACCAAACTTCACCCAATAATGTATTGTATCACAATCTAGTAGTTACATGTGGAAATGTGGTTCTAGGACATTTGATTTGAGCGCAATCCTCAAACTTAGGTCAAAAAAGCCATTTAAGCCTTTTCACAGTGAGATCTATGCGATATGGCCGAGAAATGTAATTTTGATGTTAACTCCCAAACCGCTGCGCAGAAGTCAACCAAACTTCACCCAATAGTGTATTGTATCACAATCTCGTAGTTACATTTGAAAATTTTGTTCTAGGACATTTTGTTTGAGCGCAATCATCAAACTTAATTAAAAAAGTCATTTAAGCCTTTTCACAGTGAGATCTATGCGATATGGCCGAGAAATGTAATTTTGATGTTAACTCCCAAACCGCTGCGCAGAAGTCAACCAAACTTCACCCATTAGTGTATTGTATCACAATCTAGTAGTTACATGTAGAAATTTGGTTCTAGGACATTTGATTTGAGCGCAATCCTCAAACTTAGGTCAAAAAAGCCATTTAAGCCTTTTCACAGTGAGATCTATGCGATATGGCCGAGAAATGTAATTTTGATGTTAACTCCCAAACCGCTGCGCAGAAGTCAACCAAACTTCACCCAATAGTGTATTGTATCACATTCTAGTAGTTACATTTGAAAATTTCGTTCTAGGACATTTGGTTTGAGCGTAATCTTTAAACTTAGGTCAAAAAAGCCATTTAAGCCTTTTCACAGTGAGATCTATGCGATATGGCCGAGAAATGTAATTTTGATGTTAACTCCCAAACCGCTGCGCAGAAGTCAACCAAACTTCACCCAATAGTGTATTGTATCACAATCTAGTAGTTACATTTGAAAATTTTATTCTAGGACATTTTGTTTGAACGCAATCATCAAACTTAATTAAAAAAGTCATTTAAGCCTTTTCACAGTGAGATCTATGCGATATGGCCGAGAAATGTAATTTTGATGTTAACTCCCAAACCGCTGCGCAGAAGTCAACCAAACTTCACCCAATAGTGTATTGTATCACATTCTAGTAGTTACATTTGAAAATTTCTTTCTAGGACATTTGATTTGAGCGTAATCTTTAAACTTAGGTCAAAAAAGCCATTTAAGCCTTTTCACAGTGAGATCAATGCGATATGGCCGAGAAATGTAATTTTGATGTTAACTCCCAAACCGCTGCGCAGAAGTCAACCAAACTTCACCCAATAGTGTATTGTATCACAATCTAGTAGTTACATTTGAAAATTTTGTTCTAGGACATTTTGTTTGAGCGCAATCATCAAACTTAATTAAAAAAGTCATTTAAGCCTTTTCACAGTGAGATCTATGCGATATGGCCGAGAAATGTAATTTTGATGTTAACTCCCAAACCGCTGCGCAGAAGTCAACCAAACTTCACCCATTAGTGTATTGTATCACAATCTAGTAGTTACATGTAGAAATTTGGTTCTAGGACATTTGATTTGAGCGCAATCCTCAAACTTAGGTCAAAAAAGCCATTTAAGCCTTTTCACAGTGAGATCTATGCGATATGGCCGAGAAATGTAATTTTGATGTTAACTCCCAAACCGCTGCGCAGAAGTCAACCAAACTTCACCCAATAGTGTATTGTATCACATTCTAGTAGTTACATTTGAAAATTTCGTTCTAGGACATTTGGTTTGAGCGTAATCTTTAAACTTAGGTCAAAAAAGCCATTTAAGCCTTTTCACAGTGAGATCTATGCGATATGGCCGATAAATGTAATTTTGATGTTAACTCCCAAACCGCTGCGCAGAAGTCAACCAAACTTCACCCAATAGTGTATTGTATCACAATCTAGTAGTTACATTTGAAAATTTTATTCTAGGACATTTTGTTTGAACGCAATCATCAAACTTAATTAAAAAAGTCATTTAAGCCTTTTCACAGTGAGATCTATGCGATATGGCCGAGAAATGTAATTTTGATGTTAACTCCCAAACCGCTGCGCAGAAGTCAACCAAACTTCACCCAATAGTGTATTGTATCACAATCTAGTAGTTACATGTGGAAATTTGGTTCTAGGACATTTGATTTGAGCGTAATCCTCAAACTTAGGTCAAAAAAGCCATTTAAGCCTTTTCACAGTGAGATCTATGCGATATGGCCGAGAAATGTAATTTTGATGTTAACTCCCAAACCGCTGCGCAGAAGTCAACCAAACTTCACCCAATAGTGTATTGTATCACATTCTAGTAGTTACATTTGAAAATTTCGTTCTAGGACATTTGGTTTGTGCGCAATCTTTAAACTTAGGTCAAAAAAGCCATTTAAGCCTTTTCACAGTGAGATCAATGCGATATGGCCGAGAAATGTAATTTTGATGTTAACTCCCAAACCGCTGCGCAGAAGTCAACCAAACTTCACCCAATAGTGTATTGTATCACAATCTAGTAGTTACATTTGAAAATTTTGTTCTAGGACATTTTGTTTGAACGCAATCATCAAACTTAATTAAAAAAGTCATTTAAGCCTTTTCACAGTGAGATCTATGCGATATGGCCGAGAAATGTAATTTTGATGTTAACTCCCAAACCGCTGCGCAGAAGTCAACCAAACTTCACCCAATAGTGTATTGTATCACAATCTAGTAGTTACATTTGAAAATTTTGTTCTAGGACATTTTGTTTGAACGCAATCATCAAACTTAATTAAAAAAGTCATTTAAGCCTTTTCACAGTGAGATCTATGCGATATGGCCGAGAAATGTAATTTTGATGTTAACTCCCAAACCGCTGCGCAGAAGTCAACCAAACTTCACCCAATAGTGTATTGTATCACAATCTAGTAGTTACATTTGAAAATTTTGTTCTAGGACATTTTGTTTGAACGCAATCATCAAACTTAATTAAAAAAGTCATTTAAGCCTTTTCACAGTGAGATCTATGCGATATGGCCGAGAAATGTAATTTTGATGTTAACTCCCAAACCGCTGCGCAGAAGTCAACCAAACTTCACCCAATAGTGTATTGTATCACAATCTAGTAGTTACATGTGGAAATGTGGTTCTAGGACATTTGATTTGAGCGCAATCCTCAAACTTAGGTCAAAAAAGCCATTTAAGCCTTTTCACAGTGAGATCTATGCGATATGGCCGAGAAATGTAATTTTGATGTTAACTCCCAAACCGCTGCGCAGAAGTCAACCAAACTTCACCCAATAGTGTATTGTATCACAATCTAGTAGTTACATTTGAAAATTTTATTCTAGGACATTTTGTTTGAACGCAATCATCAAACTTAATTAAAAAAGTCATTTAAGCCTTTTCACAGTGAGATCTATGCGATATGGCCGAGAAATGTAATTTTGATGTTAACTCCCAAACCGCTGCGCAGAAGTCAACCAAACTTCACCCAATAGTGTATTGTATCACAATCTAGTAGTTACATGTGGAAATTTGGTTCTAGGACATTTGATTTGAGCGTAATCCTCAAACTTAGGTCAAAAAAGCCATTTAAGCCTTTTCACAGTGAGATCTATGCGATATGGCCGAGAAATGTAATTTTGATGTTAACTCCCAAACCGCTGCGCAGAAGTCAACCAAACTTCACCCAATAGTGTATTGTATCACATTCTAGTAGTTACATTTGAAAATTTCGTTCTAGGACATTTGGTTTGTGCGCAATCTTTAAACTTAGGTCAAAAAAGCCATTTAAGCCTTTTCACAGTGAGATCAATGCGATATGGCCGAGAAATGTAATTTTAATGTTAACTCCCAAACCGCTGCGCAGAAGTCAACCAAACTTCACCCAATAGTGTATTGTATCACAATCTAGTAGTTACATTTGAAAATTTTGTTCTAGGACATTTTGTTTGAACGCAATCATCAAACTTAATTAAAAAAGTCATTTAAGCCTTTTCACAGTGAGATCTATGCGATATGGCCGAGAAATGTAATTTTGATGTTAACTCCCAAACCGCTGCGCAGAAGTCAACCAAACTTCACCCAATAGTGTATTGTATCACAATCTAGTAGTTACATGTGGAAATGTGGTTCTAGGACATTTGATTTGAGCGCAATCCTCAAACTTAGGTCAAAAAAGCCATTTAAGCCTTTTCACAGTGAGATCTATGCGATATGGCCGAGAAATGTAATTTTGATGTTAACTCCCAAACCGCTGCGCAGAAGTCAACCAAACTTCACCCAATAGTGTATTGTATCACAATCTAGTAGTTACATTTGAAAATTTTGTTCTAGGACATTTTGTTTGAGCGCAATCATCAAACTTAATTAAAAAAGTCATTTAAGCCTTTTCACAGTGAGATCTATGCGATATGGCCGAGAAATGTAATTTTGATGTTAACTCCCAAACCGCTGCGCAGAAGTCAACCAAACTTCACCCATTAGTGTATTGTATCACAATCTAGTAGTTACATGTAGAAATTTGGTTCTAGGACATTTGATTTGAGCGCAATCCTCAAACTTAGGTCAAAAAAGCCATTTAAGCCTTTTCACAGTGAGATCTATGCGATATGGCCGAGAAATGTAATTTTGATGTTAACTCCCAAACCGCTGCGCAGAAGTCAACCAAACTTCACCCAATAGTGTATTGTATCACATTCTAGTAGTTACATTTGAAAATTTCGTTCTAGGACATTTGGTTTGAGCGTAATCTTTAAACTTAGGTCAAAAAAGCCATTTAAGCCTTTTCACAGTGAGATCTATGCGATATGGCCGAGAAATGTAATTTTGATGTTAACTCCCAAACCGCTGCGCAGAAGTCAACCAAACTTCACCCAATAGTGTATTGTATCACAATCTAGTAGTTACATTTGAAAATTTTGTTCTAGGACATTTTGTTTGAACGCAATCATCAAACTTAATTTAAAAAGTCATTTAAGCCTTTTCACAGTGAGATCTATGCGATATGGCCGAGAAATGTAATTTTGATGTTAACTCCCAAACCGCTGCGCAGAAGTCAACCAAACTTCACCCAATAGTGTATTGTATCACAATCTAGTAGTTACATTTGAAAATTTTGTTCTAGGAAATTTTGTTTGAGCGCAATCATCAAACTTAATTAAAAAAGTCATTTAAGCCTTTTCACAGTGAGATCTATGCGATATGGCCGAGAAATGTAATTTTGATGTTAACTCCCAAACCGCTGCGCAGAAGTCAACCAAACTTCACCCATTAGTGTATTGTATCACAATCTAGTAGTTACATGTGGAAATTTGGTTCTAGGACATTTGATTTGAGCGCAATCCTCAAACTTAGGTCAAAAAAGCCATTTAAGCCTTTTCACAGTGAGATCTATGCGATATGGCCGAGAAATGTAATTTTGATGTTAACTCCCAAACCGCTGCGCAGAAGTCAACCAAACTTCACCCAATAGTGTATTGTATCACATTCTAGTAGTTACATTTGAAAATTTCGTTCTAGGACATTTGGTTTGAGCGTAATCTTTAAACTTAGGTCAAAAAAGCCATTTAAGCCTTTTCACAGTGAGATCTATGCGATATGGCCGAGAAATGTAATTTTGATGTTAACTCCCAAACCGCTGCGCAGAAGTCAACCAAACTTCACCCAATAGTGTATTGTATCACAATCTAGTAGTTACATTTGAAAATTTTATTCTAGGACATTTTGTTTGAACGCAATCATCAAACTTAATTAAAAAAGTCATTTAAGCCTTTTCACAGTGAGATCTATGCGATATGGCCGAGAAATGTAATTTTGATGTTAACTCCCAAACCGCTGCGCAGAAGTAAACCAAACTTCACCCAATAGTGTATTGTATCACAATCTAGTAGTTACATGTGGAAATTTGGTTCTAGGACATTTGATTTGAGCGTAATCCTCAAACTTAGGTCAAAAAAGCCATTTAAGCCTTTTCACAGTGAGATCTATGCGATATGGCCGAGAAATGTAATTTTGATGTTAACTCCCAAACCGCTGCGCAGAAGTCAACCAAACTTCACCCAATAGTGTATTGTATCACATTCTAGTAGTTACATTTGAAAATTTCGTTCTAGGACATTTGGTTTGTGCGCAATCTTTAAACTTAGGTCAAAAAAGCCATTTAAGCCTTTTCACAGTGAGATCAATGCGATATGGCCGAGAAATGTAATTTTGATGTTAACTCCCAAACCGCTGCGCAGACGTCAACCAAACTTCACCCAATAGTGTATTGTATCACAATCTAGTAGTTACATTTGAAAATTTTGTTCTAGGACATTTTGTTTGAACGCAATCATCAAACTTAATTAAAAAAGTCATTTAAGCCTTTTCACAGTGAGATCTATGCGATATGGCCGAGAAATGTAATTTTGATGTTAACTCCCAAACCGCTGCGCAGAAGTCAACCAAACTTCACCCAATAATGTATTGTATCACAATCTAGTAGTTACATGTGGAAATGTGGTTCTAGGACATTTGATTTGAGCGCAATCCTCAAACTTAGGTCAAAAAAGCCATTTAAGCCTTTTCACAGTGAGATCTATGCGATATGGCCGAGAAATGTAATTTTGATGTTAACTCCCAAACCGCTGCGCAGAAGTCAACCAAACTTCACCCAATAGTGTATTGTATCACAATCTCGTAGTTACATTTGAAAATTTTGTTCTAGGACATTTTGTTTGAGCGCAATCATCAAACTTAATTAAAAAAGTCATTTAAGCCTTTTCACAGTGAGATCTATGCGATATGGCCGAGAAATGTAATTTTGATGTTAACTCCCAAACCGCTGCGCAGAAGTCAACCAAACTTCACCCATTAGTGTATTGTATCACAATCTAGTAGTTACATGTAGAAATTTGGTTCTAGGACATTTGATTTGAGCGCAATCCTCAAACTTAGGTCAAAAAAGCCATTTAAGCCTTTTCACAGTGAGATCTATGCGATATGGCCGAGAAATGTAATTTTGATGTTAACTCCCAAACCGCTGCGCAGAAGTCAACCAAACTTCACCCAATAGTGTATTGTATCACATTCTAGTAGTTACATTTGAAAATTTCGTTCTAGGACATTTGGTTTGAGCGTAATCTTTAAACTTAGGTCAAAAAAGCCATTTAAGCCTTTTCACAGTGAGATCTATGCGATATGGCCGAGAAATGTAATTTTGATGTTAACTCCCAAACCGCTGCGCAGAAGTCAACCAAACTTCACCCAATAGTGTATTGTATCACAATCTAGTAGTTACATTTGAAAATTTTATTCTAGGACATTTTGTTTGAACGCAATCATCAAACTTAATTAAAAAAGTCATTTAAGCCTTTTCACAGTGAGATCTATGCGATATGGCCGAGAAATGTAATTTTGATGTTAACTCCCAAACCGCTGCGCAGAAGTCAACCAAACTTCACCCAATAGTGTATTGTATCACATTCTAGTAGTTACATTTGAAAATTTCGTTCTAGGACATTTGATTTGAGCGTAATCTTTAAACTTAGGTCAAAAAAGCCATTTAAGCCTTTTCACAGTGAGATCAATGCGATATGGCCGAGAAATGTAATTTTGATGTTAACTCCCAAACCGCTGCGCAGAAGTCAACCAAACTTCACCCAATAGTGTATTGTATCACAATCTAGTAGTTACATTTTAAAATTTCGTTCTAGGACATTTGGTTTGAGCGCAATTATTAAACTTAGGTCAAAAAAGCTATTTAAGCCTTTTCACAGTGAGATCTATGCGATATGGCCGAGAAATGTAATTTTGATGTTAACTCCCAAACCGCTGCGCAGAAGTCAACCAAACTTCACCCAATAGTGTATTGTATCACAATCTAGTAGTTACATTTGAAAATTTTATTCTAGGACATTTTGTTTGAACGCAATCATCAAACTTAATTAAAAAAGTCATTTAAGCCTTTTCACAGTGAGATCTATGCGATATGGCCGAGAAATGTAATTTTGATGTTAACTCCCAAACCGCTGCGCAGAAGTCAACCAAACTTCACCCAATAGTGTATTGTATCACAATCTAGTAGTTACATGTGGAAATTTGGTTCTAGGACATTTGATTTGAGCGTAATCCTCAAACTTAGGTCAAAAAAGCCATTTAAGCCTTTTCACAGTGAGATCTATGCGATATGGCCGAGAAATGTAATTTTGATGTTAACTCCCAAACCGCTGCGCAGAAGTCAACCAAACTTCACCCAATAGTGTATTGTATCACATTCTAGTAGTTACATTTGAAAATTTCGTTCTAGGACATTTGGTTTGTGCGCAATCTTTAAACTTAGGTCAAAAAAGCCATTTAAGCCTTTTCACAGTGAGATCAATGCGATATGGCCGAGAAATGTAATTTTGATGTTAACTCCCAAACCGCTGCGCAGAAGTCAACCAAACTTCACCCAATAGTGTATTGTATCACAATCTAGTAGTTACATTTGAAAATTTTGTTCTAGGACATTTTGTTTGAACGCAATCATCAAACTTAATTAAAAAAGTCATTTAAGCCTTTTCACAGTGAGATCTATGCGATATGGCCGAGAAATGTAATTTTGATGTTAACTCCCAAACCGCTGCGCAGAAGTCAACCAAACTTCACCCAATAGTGTATTGTATCACAATCTAGTAGTTACATTTGAAAATTTTGTTCTAGGACATTTTGTTTGAACGCAATCATCAAACTTAATTAAAAAAGTCATTTAAGCCTTTTCACAGTGAGATCTATGCGATATGGCCGAGAAATGTAATTTTGATGTTAACTCCCAAACCGCTGCGCAGAAGTCAACCAAACTTCACCCAATAGTGTATTGTATCACAATCTAGTAGTTACATTTGAAAATTTTGTTCTAGGACATTTTGTTTGAACGCAATCATCAAACTTAATTAAAAAAGTCATTTAAGCCTTTTCACAGTGAGATCTATGCGATATGGCCGAGAAATGTAATTTTGATGTTAACTCCCAAACCGCTGCGCAGAAGTCAACCAAACTTCACCCAATAGTGTATTGTATCACAATCTAGTAGTTACATGTGGAAATGTGGTTCTAGGACATTTGATTTGAGCGCAATCCTCAAACTTAGGTCAAAAAAGCCATTTAAGCCTTTTCACAGTGAGATCTATGCGATATGGCCGAGAAATGTAATTTTGATGTTAACTCCCAAACCGCTGCGCAGAAGTCAACCAAACTTCACCCAATAGTGTATTGTATCACAATCTAGTAGTTACATTTGAAAATTTTATTCTAGGACATTTTGTTTGAACGCAATCATCAAACTTAATTAAAAAAGTCATTTAAGCCTTTTCACAGTGAGATCTATGCGATATGGCCGAGAAATGTAATTTTGATGTTAACTCCCAAACCGCTGCGCAGAAGTCAACCAAACTTCACCCAATAGTGTATTGTATCACAATCTAGTAGTTACATGTGGAAATTTGGTTCTAGGACATTTGATTTGAGCGTAATCCTCAAACTTAGGTCAAAAAAGCCATTTAAGCCTTTTCACAGTGAGATCTATGCGATATGGCCGAGAAATGTAATTTTGATGTTAACTCCCAAACCGCTGCGCAGAAGTCAACCAAACTTCACCCAATAGTGTATTGTATCACATTCTAGTAGTTACATTTGAAAATTTCGTTCTAGGACATTTGGTTTGTGCGCAATCTTTAAACTTAGGTCAAAAAAGCCATTTAAGCCTTTTCACAGTGAGATCAATGCGATATGGCCGAGAAATGTAATTTTAATGTTAACTCCCAAACCGCTGCGCAGAAGTCAACCAAACTTCACCCAATAGTGTATTGTATCACAATCTAGTAGTTACATTTGAAAATTTTGTTCTAGGACATTTTGTTTGAACGCAATCATCAAACTTAATTAAAAAAGTCATTTAAGCCTTTTCACAGTGAGATCTATGCGATATGGCCGAGAAATGTAATTTTGATGTTAACTCCCAAACCGCTGCGCAGAAGTCAACCAAACTTCACCCAATAGTGTATTGTATCACAATCTAGTAGTTACATGTGGAAATGTGGTTCTAGGACATTTGATTTGAGCGCAATCCTCAAACTTAGGTCAAAAAAGCCATTTAAGCCTTTTCACAGTGAGATCTATGCGATATGGCCGAGAAATGTAATTTTGATGTTAACTCCCAAACCGCTGCGCAGAAGTCAACCAAACTTCACCCAATAGTGTATTGTATCACAATCTAGTAGTTACATTTGAAAATTTTGTTCTAGGACATTTTGTTTGAGCGCAATCATCAAACTTAATTAAAAAAGTCATTTAAGCCTTTTCACAGTGAGATCTATGCGATATGGCCGAGAAATGTAATTTTGATGTTAACTCCCAAACCGCTGCGCAGAAGTCAACCAAACTTCACCCATTAGTGTATTGTATCACAATCTAGTAGTTACATGTAGAAATTTGGTTCTAGGACATTTGATTTGAGCGCAATCCTCAAACTTAGGTCAAAAAAGCCATTTAAGCCTTTTCACAGTGAGATCTATGCGATATGGCCGAGAAATGTAATTTTGATGTTAACTCCCAAACCGCTGCGCAGAAGTCAACCAAACTTCACCCAATAGTGTATTGTATCACATTCTAGTAGTTACATTTGAAAATTTCGTTCTAGGACATTTGGTTTGAGCGTAATCTTTAAACTTAGGTCAAAAAAGCCATTTAAGCCTTTTCACAGTGAGATCTATGCGATATGGCCGAGAAATGTAATTTTGATGTTAACTCCCAAACCGCTGCGCAGAAGTCAACCAAACTTCACCCAATAGTGTATTGTATCACAATCTAGTAGTTACATTTGAAAATTTTGTTCTAGGACATTTTATTTGAACGCAATCATCAAACTTAATTTAAAAAGTCATTTAAGCCTTTTCACAGTGAGATCTATGCGATATGGCCGAGAAATGTAATTTTGATGTTAACTCCCAAACCGCTGCGCAGAAGTCAACCAAACTTCACCCAATAGTGTATTGTATCACAATCTAGTAGTTACATTTGAAAATTTTGTTCTAGGAAATTTTGTTTGAGCGCAATCATCAAACTTAATTAAAAAAGTCATTTAAGCCTTTTCACAGTGAGATCTATGCGATATGGCCGAGAAATGTAATTTTGATGTTAACTCCCAAACCGCTGCGCAGAAGTCAACCAAACTTCACCCATTAGTGTATTGTATCACAATCTAGTAGTTACATGTGGAAATTTGGTTCTAGGACATTTGATTTGAGCGCAATCCTCAAACTTAGGTCAAAAAAGCCATTTAAGCCTTTTCACAGTGAGATCTATGCGATATGGCCGAGAAATGTAATTTTGATGTTAACTCCCAAACCGCTGCGCAGAAGTCAACCAAACTTCACCCAATAGTGTATTGTATCACATTCTAGTAGTTACATTTGAAAATTTCGTTCTAGGACATTTGGTTTGAGCGTAATCTTTAAACTTAGGTCAAAAAAGCCATTTAAGCCTTTTCACAGTGAGATCTATGCGATATGGCCGAGAAATGTAATTTTGATGTTAACTCCCAAACCGCTGCGCAGAAGTCAACCAAACTTCACCCAATAGTGTATTGTATCACAATCTAGTAGTTACATTTGAAAATTTTATTCTAGGACATTTTGTTTGAACGCAATCATCAAACTTAATTAAAAAAGTCATTTAAGCCTTTTCACAGTGAGATCTATGCGATATGGCCGAGAAATGTAATTTTGATGTTAACTCCCAAACCGCTGCGCAGAAGTAAACCAAACTTCACCCAATAGTGTATTGTATCACAATCTAGTAGTTACATGTGGAAATTTGGTTCTAGGACATTTGATTTGAGCGTAATCCTCAAACTTAGGTCAAAAAAGCCATTTAAGCCTTTTCACAGTGAGATCTATGCGATATGGCCGAGAAATGTAATTTTGATGTTAACTCCCAAACCGCTGCGCAGAAGTCAACCAAACTTCACCCAATAGTGTATTGTATCACATTCTAGTAGTTACATTTGAAAATTTCGTTCTAGGACATTTGGTTTGTGCGCAATCTTTAAACTTAGGTCAAAAAAGCCATTTAAGCCTTTTCACAGTGAGATCAATGCGATATGGCCGAGAAATGTAATTTTGATGTTAACTCCCAAACCGCTGCGCAGACGTCAACCAAACTTCACCCAATAGTGTATTGTATCACAATCTAGTAGTTACATTTGAAAATTTTGTTCTAGGACATTTTGTTTGAACGCAATCATCAAACTTAATTAAAAAAGTCATTTAAGCCTTTTCACAGTGAGATCTATGCGATATGGCCGAGAAATGTAATTTTGATGTTAACTCCCAAACCGCTGCGCAGAAGTCAACCAAACTTCACCCAATAATGTATTGTATCACAATCTAGTAGTTACATGTGGAAATGTGGTTCTAGGACATTTGATTTGAGCGCAATCCTCAAACTTAGGTCAAAAAAGCCATTTAAGCCTTTTCACAGTGAGATCTATGCGATATGGCCGAGAAATGTAATTTTGATGTTAACTCCCAAACCGCTGCGCAGAAGTCAACCAAACTTCACCCAATAGTGTATTGTATCACAATCTCGTAGTTACATTTGAAAATTTTGTTCTAGGACATTTTGTTTGAGCGCAATCATCAAACTTAATTAAAAAAGTCATTTAAGCCTTTTCACAGTGAGATCTATGCGATATGGCCGAGAAATGTAATTTTGATGTTAACTCCCAAACCGCTGCGCAGAAGTCAACCAAACTTCACCCATTAGTGTATTGTATCACAATCTAGTAGTTACATGTAGAAATTTGGTTCTAGGACATTTGATTTGAGCGCAATCCTCAAACTTAGGTCAAAAAAGCCATTTAAGCCTTTTCACAGTGAGATCTATGCGATATGGCCGAGAAATGTAATTTTGATGTTAACTCCCAAACCGCTGCGCAGAAGTCAACCAAACTTCACCCAATAGTGTATTGTATCACATTCTAGTAGTTACATTTGAAAATTTCGTTCTAGGACATTTGGTTTGAGCGTAATCTTTAAACTTAGGTCAAAAAAGCCATTTAAGCCTTTTCACAGTGAGATCTATGCGATATGGCCGAGAAATGTAATTTTGATGTTAACTCCCAAACCGCTGCGCAGAAGTCAACCAAACTTCACCCAATAGTGTATTGTATCACAATCTAGTAGTTACATTTGAAAATTTTATTCTAGGACATTTTGTTTGAACGCAATCATCAAACTTAATTAAAAAAGTCATTTAAGCCTTTTCACAGTGAGATCTATGCGATATGGCCGAGAAATGTAATTTTGATGTTAACTCCCAAACCGCTGCGCAGAAGTCAACCAAACTTCACCCAATAGTGTATTGTATCACATTCTAGTAGTTACATTTGAAAATTTCGTTCTAGGACATTTGATTTGAGCGTAATCTTTAAACTTAGGTCAAAAAAGCCATTTAAGCCTTTTCACAGTGAGATCAATGCGATATGGCCGAGAAATGTAATTTTGATGTTAACTCCCAAACCGCTGCGCAGAAGTCAACCAAACTTCACCCAATAGTGTATTGTATCACAATCTAGTAGTTACATTTGAAAATTTTGTTCTAGGACATTTTGTTTGAGCGCAATCATCAAACTTAATTAAAAAAGTCATTTAAGCCTTTTCACAGTGAGATCTATGCGATATGGCCGAGAAATGTAATTTTGATGTTAACTCCCAAACCGCTGCGCAGAAGTCAACCAAACTTCACCCATTAGTGTATTGTATCACAATCTAGTAGTTACATGTAGAAATTTGGTTCTAGGACATTTGATTTGAGCGCAATCCTCAAACTTAGGTCAAAAAAGCCATTTAAGCCTTTTCACAGTGAGATCTATGCGATATGGCCGAGAAATGTAATTTTGATGTTAACTCCCAAACCGCTGCGCAGAAGTCAACCAAACTTCACCCAATAGTGTATTGTATCACATTCTAGTAGTTACATTTGAAAATTTCGTTCTAGGACATTTGGTTTGAGCGTAATCTTTAAACTTAGGTCAAAAAAGCCATTTAAGCCTTTTCACAGTGAGATCTATGCGATATGGCCGAGAAATGTAATTTTGATGTTAACTCCCAAACCGCTGCGCAGAAGTCAACCAAACTTCACCCAATAGTGTATTGTATCACATTCTAGTAGTTACATTTGAAAATTTCGTTCTAGGACATTTGGTTTGAGCGTAATCTTTAAACTTAGGTCAAAAAAGCCATTTAAGCCTTTTCACAGTGAGATCTATGCGATATGGCCGAGAAATGTAATTTTGATGTTAACTCCCAAACCGCTGCGCAGAAGTCAACCAAACTTCACCCAATAGTGTATTGTATCACAATCTAGTAGTTACATTTGAAAATTTTATTCTAGGACATTTTGTTTGAACGCAATCATCAAACTTAATTAAAAAAGTCATTTAAGCCTTTTCACAGTGAGATCTATGCGATATGGCCGAGAAATGTAATTTTGATGTTAACTCCCAAACCGCTGCGCAGAAGTCAACCAAACTTCACCCAATAGTGTATTGTATCACAATCTAGTAGTTACATGTGGAAATTTGGTTCTAGGACATTTGATTTGAGCGTAATCCTCAAACTTAGGTCAAAAAAGCCATTTAAGCCTTTTCACAGTGAGATCTATGCGATATGGCCGAGAAATGTAATTTTGATGTTAACATCCAAACCGCTGCGCAGAAGTCAACCAAACTTCACCCAATAGTGTATTGTATCACATTCTAGTAGTTACATTTGAAAATTTCGTTCTAGGACATTTGGTTTGTGCGCAATCTTTAAACTTAGGTCAAAAAAGCCATTTAAGCCTTTTCACAGTGAGATCAATGCGATATGGCCGAGAAATGTAATTTTGATGTTAACTCCCAAACCGCTGCGCAGAAGTCAACCAAACTTCACCCAATAGTGTATTGTATCACAATCTAGTAGTTACATTTGAAAATTTTGTTCTAGGACATTTTGTTTGAACGCAATCATCAAACTTAATTAAAAAAGTCATTTAAGCCTTTTCACAGTGAGATCTATGCGATATGGCCGAGAAATGTAATTTTGATGTTAACTCCCAAACCGCTGCGCAGAAGTCAACCAAACTTCACCCAATAGTGTATTGTATCACAATCTAGTAGTTACATTTGAAAATTTTGTTCTAGGAAATTTTGTTTGAGCGCAATCATCAAACTTAATTAAAAAAGTCATTTAAGCCTTTTCACAGTGAGATCTATGCGATATGGCCGAGAAATGTAATTTTGATGTTAACTCCCAAACCGCTGCGCAGAAGTCAACCAAACTTCACCCATTAGTGTATTGTATCACAATCTAGTAGTTACATGTGGAAATTTGGTTCTAGGACATTTGATTTGAGCGCAATCCTCAAACTTAGGTCAAAAAAGCCATTTAAGCCTTTTCACAGTGAGATCTATGCGATATGGCCGAGAAATGTAATTTTGATGTTAACTCCCAAACCGCTGCGCAGAAGTCAACCAAACTTCACCCAATAGTGTATTGTATCACATTCTAGTAGTTACATTTTAAAATTTCGTTCTAGGACATTTGGTTTAAGCGCAAAAATATTAAACTTAGGTCAAAAAAGCTATTTAAGCCTTTTCACAGTGAGATCTATGCGATATGGCCGAGAAATGTAATTTTGATGTTAACTCCCAAACCGCTGCGCAGAAGTCAACCAAACTTCACCCAATAGTGTATTGTATCACAATCTAGTAGTTACATTAGAAAATTTTATTCTAGGACATTTTGTTTGAACGCAATCATCAAACTTAATTAAAAAAGTCATTTAAGCCTTTTCACAGTGAGATCTATGCGATATGGCCGAGAAATGTAATTTTGATGTTAACTCCCAAACCGCTGCGCAGAAGTAAACCAAACTTCACCCAATAGTGTATTGTATCACAATCTAGTAGTTACATGTGGAAATTTGGTTCTAGGACATTTGATTTGAGCGTAATCCTCAAACTTAGGTCAAAAAAGCCATTTAAGCCTTTTCACAGTGAGATCTATGCGATATGGCCGAGAAATGTAATTTTGATGTTAACTCCCAAACCGCTGCGCAGAAGTCAACCAAACTTCACCCAATAGTGTATTGTATCACATTCTAGTAGTTACATTTGAAAATTTCGTTCTAGGACATTTGGTTTGAGCGTAATCTTTAAACTTAGGTCAAAAAAGCCATTTAAGCCTTTTCACAGTGAGATCAATGCGATATGGCCGAGAAATGTAATTTTGATGTTAACTCCCAAACCGCTGCGCAGAAGTTAACCAAACTTCACCCAATAGTGTATTGTATCACAATCTAGTAGTTACATTTGAAAATTTTGTTCTAGGACATTTTGTTTGAGCGCAATCATCAAACTTAATTAAAAAAGTCATTTAAGCCTTTTCACAGTGAGATCTATGCGATATGGCCGAGAAATGTAATTTTGATGTTAACTCCCAAACCGCTGCGCAGAAGTCAACCAAACTTCACCCATTAGTGTATTGTATCACAATCTAGTAGTTACATGTAGAAATTTGGTTCTAGGACATTTGATTTGAGCGCAATCCTCAAACTTAGGTCAAAAAAGCCATTTAAGCCTTTTCACAGTGAGATCTATGCGATATGGCCGAGAAATGTAATTTTGATGTTAACTCCCAAACCGCTGCGCAGAAGTCAACCAAACTTCACCCAATAGTGTATTGTATCACATTCTAGTAGTTACATTTGAAAATTTCGTTCTAGGACATTTGGTTTGAGCGTAATCTTTAAACTTAGGTCAAAAAAGCCATTTAAGCCTTTTCACAGTGAGATCTATGCGATATGGCCGAGAAATGTAATTTTGATGTTAACTCCCAAACCGCTGCGCAGAAGTCAACCAAACTTCACCCAATAGTGTATTGTATCACAATCTAGTAGTTACATTTGAAAATTTTATTCTAGGACATTTTGTTTGAACGCAATCATCAAACTTAATTAAAAAAGTAATTTAAGCCTTTTCACAGTGAGATCTATGCGATATGGCCGAGAAATGTAATTTTGATGTTAACTCCCAAACCGCTGCGCAGAAGTCAACCAAACTTCACCCAATAGTGTATTGTATCACAATCTAGTAGTTACATGTGGAAATTTGGTTCTAGGACATTTGATTTGAGCGTAATCCTCAAACTTAGGTCAAAAAAGCCATTTAAGCCTTTTCACAGTGAGATCTATGCGATATGGCCGAGAAATGTAATTTTGATGTTAACTCCCAAACCGCTGCGCAGAAGTCAACCAAACTTCACCCAATAGTGTATTGTATCACATTCTAGTAGTTACACTTGAAAATTTCGTTCTAGGACATTTGATTTGTGCGCAATCTTTAAACTTAGGTCAAAAAAGCCATTTAAGCCTTTTCACAGTGAGATCAATGCGATATGGCCGAGAAATGTAATTTTGATGTTAACTCCCAAACCGCTGCGCAGAAGTCAATTAAACTTCACCCAATAGTGTATTGTATCACAATCTAGTAGTTACATTTGAAAATTTTGTTCTAGGACATTTTGTTTGAACGCAATCATCAAACTTAATTAAAAAAGTCATTTAAGCCTTTTCACAGTGAGATCTATGCGATATGGCCGAGAAATGTAATTTTGATGTTAACTCCCAAACCGCTGCGCAGAAGTCAACCAAACTTCACCCAATAGTGTATTGTATCACAATCTAGTAGTTACATTTGAAAATTTTGTTTGAGGAAATTTTGTTTGAGCGCAATCATCAAACTTAATTAAAAAAGTCATTTAATCCTTTTCACAGTGAGATCTATGCGATATGGCCGAGAAATGTAATTTTGATGTTAACTCCCAAACCGCTGCGCAGAAGTCAACCAATTTTCACCCATTAGTGTATTGTATCACAATCTAGTAGTTACATGTGGAAATTTGGTTCTAGGACATTCGATTTGAGCGCAATCCTCAAACTTAGGTCAAAAAAGCCATTTAAGCCTTTTCACAGTGAGATCTATGCGATATGGCCGAGAAATGTAATTTTGATGTTAACTCCCAAACCGCTGCGCAGAAGTCAACCAAACTTCACCCAATAGTGTATTGTATCACATTCTAGTAGTTACATTTTAAAATTTCGTTCTAGGACATTTGGTTTAAGCGCAAAAATATTAAACTTAGGTCAAAAAAGCTATTTAAGCCTTTTCACAGTGAG
This sequence comes from Corythoichthys intestinalis, assembly GCF_030265065.1. Classification (NCBI taxonomy): domain Eukaryota; kingdom Metazoa; phylum Chordata; class Actinopteri; order Syngnathiformes; family Syngnathidae; genus Corythoichthys; species Corythoichthys intestinalis. The sequence goes on along the minus strand of NW_026651608.1, from coordinate 482,892 downwards.
ATCTATGCGATATGGCCGAGAAATGTAATTTTGATGTTAACTCCCAAACCGCTGCGCAGAAGTAAACCAAACTTCACCCATTAGTGTATTGTATCACAATCTAGTAGTTACATGTGGAAATTTGGTTCTAGGACATTTGATTTGAGCGCAATCCTCAAACTTAGGTCAAAAAAGCCATTTAAGCCTTTTCACAGTGAGATCTATGCGATATGGCCGAGAAATGTAATTTTGATGTTAACTCCCAAACCGCTGCGCAGAAGTCAACCAAACTTCACCCATTAGTGTATTGTATCACAATCTAGTAGTTACATGTGGAAATTTGGTTATAGGACATTTGATTTGAGCGCAATCCTCAAACTTAGGTCAAATAAGCCATTTAAGCCTTTTCACAGTGAGATCTATGCGATATGGCCGAGAAATGTAATTTTGATGTTAACTCCCAAACCGCTGCGCAGAAGTCAACCAAACTTCACCCAATAGTGTATTGTATCACATTCTAGTAGTTACATTTGAAAATTTCGTTCTAGGACATTTGGTTTGAGCGCAATTATTAAACTTAGGTCAAAAAAGCCATTTAAGCCTTTTCACAGTGAGATCTATGCGATATGGCCGAGAAATGTAATTTTGATGTTAACTCCCAAACCGCTGCGCAGAAGTAAACCAAACTTCACCCATTAGTGTATTGTATCACAATCTAGTAGTTACATGTGGAAATTTGGTTCTAGGACATTTGATTTGAGCGCAATCCTCAAACTTAGGTCAAAAAAGCCATTTAAGCCTTTTCACAGTGAGATCTATGCGATATGGCCGGGAAATGTAATTTTGATGTTAACTCCCAAACCGCTGCCCAGAAGTCAACCAAACTTCACCCAATAGTGTATTGTATCACAATCTAGTAGTACATTTGAAAATTTTGTTCTAGGACATTTTGTTTGAACGCAATCATCAAACTTAATTAAAAGAGTCATTTAAGCCTTTTCACAGTGAGATCTATGCGATATGGCCGAGAAATGTAATTTTGATGTTAACTCCCAAACCGCTGCGCAGATGTCAACCAAACTTCACCCAATAGTGTATTGTATCACAATCTAGTAGTTACATGTGGAAATTTGGTTCTAGGACATTTGATTTGAGCGCAATCCTCAAACTTAGGTCAAAAAAGCCATTTAAGCCTTTTCACAGTGAGATCTATGCGATATGGCCGAGAAATGTAATTTTGATATTAACTCCCAAACCGCTGCGCAGAAGTCAACCAAACTTCACCCATTAGTGTATTGTATCACAATCTAGTAGTTACATGTAGAAATTTGGTTCTAGGACATTTGATTTGAGCGCAATCCTCAAACTTAGGTCAAAAAAGCCATTTAAGCCTTTTCACAGTGAGATCTATGCGATATGGCCGAGAAATGTAATTTTGATGTTAACTCCCAAACCGCTGCGCAGAAGTCAACCAAACTTCACCCATTAGTGTATTGTATCACAATCTAGTAGTTACATGTGGAAAAATGGTTCTAGGACATTTGATTTGAGCGTAATCCTCAAACTTAGGTCAAAAAAGCCATTTAAGCCTTTTCACTGTGAGATCTATGCGATATGGCCGAGAAATGTAATTTTGATGTTAACTCCCAAACCGCTGCGCAGAAGTCAACCAAACTTCACCCAATAGTGTATTGTATCACATTCTAGTAGTTACATTTAAAAATTTCGTTCTAGGACATTTGGTTTGAGCGCAATCTTTAAACTTAGGTCAAAAAAGCCATTTAAGCCTTTTCACAGTGAGATCTATGCGATATGGCCGAGAAATGTAATTTTGATGTTAACTCCCAAACCGCTGCGCAGAAGTCAACCAAACTTCACCCAATAGTGTATTGTATCACAATCTAGTAGTTACATTTGAAAATTTTGTTCTAGGACATTTTGTTTGAACGCAATCATCAAACTTAATTAAAAAAGTCATTTAAGCCTTTTCACAGTGAGATCTATGCGATATGGCCGAGAAATGTAATTTTGATGTTAACTCCCAAACCGCTGCGCAGAAGTCAACCAAACTTCACCCAATAGTGTATTGTATCACAATCTAGTAGTTACATTTGAAAATTTTGTTCTAGGAAATTTTGTTTGAGCGCAATCATCAAACTTAATTAAAAAAGTCATTTAAGCCTTTTCACAGTGAGATCTATGCGATATGGCCGAGAAATGTAATTTTGATGTTAACTCCCAAACCGCTGCGCAGAAGTCAACCAAACTTCACCCAATAGTGTATTGTATCACATTCTAGTAGTTACATTTTAAAATTTCGTTCTAGGACATTTGGTTTGAGCGCAATTATTAAACTTAGGTCAAAAAAGCCATTTAAGCCTTTTCACAGTGAGATCTATGCGATATGGCCGAGAAATGTAATTTTGATGTTAACTCCCAAACCGCTGCGCAGAAGTAAACCAAACTTCACCCATTAGTGTATTGTATCACAATCTAGTAGTTACATGTGGAAATGTGGTTCTAGGACATTTGATTTGAGCGCAATCCTCAAACTTAGGTCAAAAAAGCCATTTAAGCCTTTTCACAGTGAGATCTATGCGATATGGCCGAGAAATGTAATTTTGATGTTAACTCCCAAACCGCTGCGCAGAAGTCAACCAAACTTCACCCAATAGTGTATTGTATCACATTCTAGTAGTTACACTTGAAAATTTCGTTCTAGGACATTTGGTTTGTGCGCAATCTTTAAACTTAGGTCAAAAAAGCCATTTAAGCCTTTTCACAGTGAGATCAATGCGATATGGCCGAGAAATGTAATTTTGATGTTAACTCCCAAACCGCTGCGCAGAAGTCAACCAAACTTCACCCAATAGTGTATTGTATCACAATCTAGTAGTTACATTTGAAAATTTTGTTCTAGGACATTTTGTTTGAACGCAATCATCAAACTTAATTAAAAAAGTCATTTAAGCCTTTTCACAGTGAGATCTATGCGATATGGCCGAGAAATGTAATTTTGATGTAAACTCCCAAACCGCTGCGCAGAAGTCAACCAAACTTCACCCAATAGTGTATTGTATCACAATCTAGTAGTTACATTTGAAAATTTTGTTCTAGGAAATTTTGTTTGAGCGCAATCATCAAACTTAATTAAAAAAGTCATTTAATCCTTTTCACAGTGAGATCTATGCGATATGGCCGAGAAATGTAATTTTGATGTTAACTCCCAAACCGCTGCGCAGAAGTCAACCAAACTTCACCCATTAGTGTATTGTATCACAATCTAGTAGTTACATGTGGAAATTTGGTTCTAGGACATTTGATTTGAGCGCAATCCTCAAACTTAGGTCAAAAAAGCCATTTAAGCCTTTTCACAGTGAGATCTATGCGATATGGCCGAGAAATGTAATTTTGATGTTAACTCCCAAACCGCTGCGCAGAAGTCAACCAAACTTCACCCAATAGTGTATTGTATCACATTCTAGTAGTTACATTTTAAAATTTCGTTCTAGGACATTTGGTTTGAGCGCAATTATTAAACTTAGGTCAAAAAAGCTATTTAAGCCTTTTCACAGTGAGATCTATGCGATATGGCCGAGAAATGTAATTTTGATGTTAACTCCCAAACCGCTGCGCAGAAGTAAACCAAACTTCACCCATTAGTGTATTGTATCACAATCTAGTAGTTACATGTGGAAATTTGGTTCTAGGACATTTGATTTGAGCGCAATCCTCAAACTTAGGTCAAAAAAGCCATTTAAGCCTTTTCACAGTGAGATCTATGCGATATGGCCGAGAAATGTAATTTTGATGTTAACTCCCAAACCGCTGCGCAGAAGTCAACCAAACTTCACCCATTAGTGTATTGTATCACAATCTAGTAGTTACATGTGGAAATTTGGTTATAGGACATTTGATTTGAGCGCAATCCTCAAACTTAGGTCAAAAAAGCCATTTAAGCCTTTTCACAGTGAGATCTATGCGATATGGCCGAGAAATGTAATTTTGATGTTAACTCCCAAACCGCTGCGCAGAAGTCAACCAAACTTCACCCAATAGTGTATTGTATCACATTCTAGTAGTTACATTGGAAAATTTCGTTCTAGGACATTTGGTTTGAGCGCAATTATTAAACTTAGGTCAAAAAAGCCATTTAAGCCTTTTCACAGTGAGATCTATGCGATATGGCCGAGAAATGTAATTTTGATGTTAACTCCCAAACCGCTGCGCAGAAGTCAACCAAACTTCACCCAATAGTGTATTGTATCACAATCTAGTAGTTACATGTAGAAATTTGGTTCTAGGACATTTGATTTGAGCGCAATCCTCAAACTTAGGTCAAAAAAGCCATTTAAGCCTTTTCACAGTGAGATCTATGCGATATGGCCGAGAAATGTAATTTTGATGTTAACTCCCAAACCGCTGCGCAGAAGTCAACCAAACTTCACCCAATAGTGTATTGTATAACATTCTAGTAGTTACATTTGAAAATTTCGTTCTAGGACATTTGGTTTGAGCGTAATCTTTAAACTTAGGTCAAAAAAGCCATTTAAGCCTTTTCACAGTGAGATCTATGCGATATGGCCGAGAAATGTAATTTTGATGTTAACTCCCAAACCGCTGCGCAGAAGTCAACCAAACTTCACCCAATAGTGTATTGTATCACAATCTAGTAGTTACATTTGAAAATTTTATTCTAGGACATTTTGTTTGAACGCAATCATCAAACTTAATTAAAAAAGTCATTTAAGCCTTTTCACAGTGAGATCTATGCGATATGGCCGAGAAATGTAATTTTGATGTTAACTCCCAAACCGCTGCGCAGAAGTCAACCAAACTTCACCCAATAGTGTATTGTATCACAATCTAGTAGTTACATGTGGAAATTTGGTTCTAGGACATTTGATTTGAGCGTAATCCTCAAACTTAGGTCAAAAAAGCCATTTAAGCCTTTTCACAGTGAGATCTATGCGATATGGCCGAGAAATGTAATTTTGATGTTAACTCCCAAACCGCTGCGCAGAAGTCAACCAAACTTCACCCAATAGTGTATTGTATCACATTCTAGTAGTTACATTTGAAAATTTCGTTCTAGGACATTTGGTTTGTGCGCAATCTTTAAACTTAGGTCAAAAAAGCCATTTAAGCCTTTTCACAGTGAGATCAATGCGATATGGCCGAGAAATGTAATTTTGATGTTAACTCCCAAACCGCTGCGCAGAAGTCAACCAAACTTCACCCAATAGTGTATTGTATCACAATCTAGTAGTTACATTTGAAAATTTTGTTTTAGGACATTTTGTTTGAACGCAATCATCAAACTTAATTAAAAAAGTCATTTCAGCCTTTTCACAGTGAGATCTATGCGATATGGCCGAGAAATGTAATTTTGATGTTAACTCCCAAACCGCTGCGCAGAAGTCAACCAAACTTCACCCAATAGTGTATTGTATCACAATCTAGTAGTTACATTTGAAAATTTTGTTCTAGGAAATTTTGTTTGAGCGCAATCATCAAACTTAATTAAAAAAGTCATTTAAGCCTTTTCACAGTGAGATCTATGCGATATGGCCGAGAAATGTAATTTTGATGTTAACTCCCAAACCGCTGCGCAGAAGTCAACCAAACTTCACCCAATAGTGTATTGTATCACATTCTAGTAGTTACATTTTAAAATTTCGTTCTAGGACATTTGGTTTGAGCGCAATTATTAAACTTAGGTCAAAAAAGCTATTTAAGCCTTTTCACAGTGAGATCTATGCGATATGGCCGAGAAATGTAATTTTGATGTTAACTCCCAAACCGCTGCGCAGAAGTAAACCAAACTTCACCCATTAGTGTATTGTATCACAATCTAGTAGTTACATGTGGAAATTTGGTTCTAGGACATTTGATTTGAGCGCAATCCTCAAACTTAGGTCAAAAAAGCCATTTAAGCCTTTTCACAGTGAGATCTATGCGATATGGCCGAGAAATGTAATTTTGATGTTAACTCCCAAACCGCTGCGCAGAAGTCAACCAAACTTCACCCATTAGTGTATTGTATCACAATCTAGTAGTTACATGTGGAAATTTGGTTATAGGACATTTAATTTGAGCGCAATCCTCAAACTTAGGTCAAAAAAGCCATTTAAGCCTTTTCACAGTGAGATCTATGCGATATGGCCGAGAAATGTAATTTTGATGTTAACTCCCAAACCGCTGCGCAGAAGTCAACCAAACTTCACCCAATAGTGTATTGTATCACATTCTAGTAGTTACATTTGAAAATTTCGTTCTAGGACATTTGGTTTGAGCGCAATTATTAAACTTAGGTCAAAAAAGCCATTTAAGCCTTTTCACAGTGAGATCTATGCGATATGGCCGAGAAATGTAATTTTGATGTTAACTCCCAAACCGCTGCGCAGAAGTAAACCAAACTTCACCCATTAGTGTATTGTATCACAATCTAGTAGTTACATGTGGAAATTTGGTTCTAGGACATTTGGTTTGAGCGTAATCTTTAAACTTAGGTCAAAAAAGCCATTTAAGCCTTTTCACAGTGAGATCTATGCGATATGGCCGAGAAATGTAATTTTGATGTTAACTCCCAAACCGCTGCGCAGAAGTCAACCAAACTTCACCCAATAGTGTATTGTATCACAATCTAGTAGTTACATTTGAAAATTTTATTCTAGGACATTTTGTTTGAACGCAATCATCAAACTTAATTAAAAAAGTAATTTAAGCCTTTTCACAGTGAGATCTATGCGATATGGCCGAGAAATGTAATTTTGATGTTAACTCCCAAACCGCTGCGCAGAAGTCAACCAAACTTCACCCAATAGTGTATTGTATCACAATCTAGTAGTTACATGTGGAAATTTGGTTCTAGGACATTTGATTTGAGCGTAATCCTCAAACTTAGGTCAAAAAAGCAATTTAAGCCTTTTCACAGTGAGATCTATGCGATATGGCCGAGAAATGTAATTTTGATGTTAACTCCCAAACCGCTGCGCAGAAGTCAACCAAACTTCACCCAATAGTGTATTGTATCACATTCTAGTAGTTACACTTGAAAATTTCGTTCTAGGACATTTGGTTTGTGCGCAATCTTTAAACTTAGGTCAAAAAAGCCATTTAAGCCTTTTCACAGTGAGATCAATGCGATATGGCCGAGAAATGTAATTTTGATGTTAACTCCCAAACCGCTGCGCAGAAGTCAACCAAACTTCACCCAATAGTGTATTGTATCACAATCTAGTAGTTACATTTGAAAATTTTGTTCTAGGACATTTTGTTTGAACGCAATCATCAAACTTAATTAAAAAAGTCATTTAAGCCTTTTCACAGTGAGATCTATGCGATATGGCCGAGAAATGTAATTTTGATGTTAACTCCCAAACCGCTGCGCAGAAGTCAACCAAACTTCACCCAATAGTGTATTGTATCACAATCTAGTAGTTACATTTGAAAATTTTGTTCTAGGAAATTTTGTTTGAGCGCAATCATCAAACTTAATTAAAAAAGTCATTTAATCCTTTTCACAGTGAGATCTATGCGATATGGCCGAGAAATGTAATTTTGATGTTAACTCCCAAACCGCTGCGCAGAAGTCAACCAAACTTCACCCATTAGTGTATTGTATCACAATCTAGTAGTTACATGTGGAAATTTGGTTCTAGGACATTTGATTTGAGCGCAATCCTCAAACTTAGGTCAAAAAAGCCATTTAAGCCTTTTCACAGTGAGATCTATGCGATATGGCCGAGAAATGTAATTTTGATGTTAACTCCCAAACCGCTGCGCAGAAGTCAACCAAACTTCACCCAATAGTGTATTGTATCACATTCTAGTAGTTACATTTTAAAATTTCGTTCTAGGACATTTGGTTTGAGCGCAATTATTAAACTTAGGTCAAAAAAGCTATTTAAGCCTTTTTACAGTGAGATCTATGCGATATGGCCGAGAAATGTAATTTTGATGTTAACTCCCAAACCGCTGCGCAGAAGTAAACCAAACTTCACCCATTAGTGTATTGTATCACAATCTAGTAGTTACATGTGGAAATTTGGTTCTAGGACATTTGATTTGAGCGCAATCCTCAAACTTAGGTCAAAAAAGCCATTTAAGCCTTTTCACAGTGAGATCTATGCGATATGGCCGAGAAATGTAATTTTGATGTTAACTCCCAAACCGCTGCGCAGAAGTCAACCAAACTTCACCCATTAGTGTATTGTATCACAATCTAGTAGTTACATGTGGAAATTTGGTTATAGGACATTTGATTTGAGCGCAATCCTCAAACTTAGGTCAAAAAAGCCATTTAAGCCTTTTCACAGTGAGATCTATGCGATATGGCCGAGAAATGTAATTTTGATGTTAACTCCCAAACCGCTGCGCAGAAGTCAACCAAACTTCACCCAATAGTGTATTGTATCACATTCTAGTAGTTACATTTGAAAATTTCGTTCTAGGACATTTGGTTTGAGCGCAATTATTAAACTTAGGTCAAAAAAGCCATTTAAGCCTTTTCACAGTGAGATCTATGCGATATGGCCGAGAAATGTAATTTTGATGTTAACTCCCAAACCGCTGCGCAGAAGTCAACCAAACTTCACCCAATAGTGTATTGTATCACAATCTAGTAGTTACATTTGAAAATTTTATTCTAGGACATTTTGTTTGAACGCAATCATCAAACTTAATTAAAAAAGTAATTTAAGCCTTTTCACAGTGAGATCTATGCGATATGGCCGAGAAATGTAATTTTGATGTTAACTCCCAAACCGCTGCGCAGAAGTCAACCAAACTTCACCCAATAGTGTATTGTATCACAATCTAGTAGTTACATGTGGAAATTTGGTTCTAGGACATTTGATTTGAGCGTAATCCTCAAACTTAGGTCAAAAAAGCCATTTAAGCCTTTTCACAGTAAGATCTATGCGATATGGCCGAGAAATGTAATTTTGATGTTAACTCCCAAACCGCTGCGCAGAAGTCAACCAAACTTCACCCAATAGTGTATTGTATCACAATCTAGTAGTTACATTTGAAAATTTTGTTCTAGGACATTTTGTTTGAACGCAATCATCAAACTTAATTAAAAAAGTCATTTAAGCCTTTTCACAGTGAGATCTATGCGATATGGCCGAGAAATGTAATTTTGATGTTAACTCCCAAACCGCTGCGCAGAAGTCAACCAAACTTCACCCAATAGTGTATTGTATCGCAATCTAGTAGTTACATTTGAAAATTTTGTTCTAGGAAATTTTGTTTGAGCGCAATCATCAAACTTAATTAAAAAAGTCATTTAATCCTTTTCACAGTGAGATCTATGCGATATGGCCGAGAAATGTAATTTTGATGTTAACTCCCAAACCGCTGCGCAGAAGTCAACCAAACTTCACCCATTAGTGTATTGTATCACAATCTAGTAGTTACATGTGGAAATTTGGTTCTAGGACATTTGATTTGAGCGCAATCCTCAAACTTATGTCAAAAAAGCCATTTAAGCCTTTTCACAGTGAGATCTATGCGATATGGCCGAGAAATGTAATTTTGATGTTAACTCCCAAACCGCTGCGCAGAAGTCAACCAAACTTCACCCAATAGTGTATTGTATCACATTCTAGTAGTTACATTTTAAAATTTCGTTCTAGGACATTTGGTTTGAGCGCAATTATTAAACTTAGGTCAAAAAAGCTATTTAAGCCTTTTCACAGTGAGATCTATGCGATATGGCCGAGAAATGTAATTTTGATGTTAACTCCCAAACCGCTGCGCAGAAGTAAACCAAACTTCACCCATTAGTGTATTGTATCACAATCTAGTAGTTACATGTGGAAATTTGGTTCTAGGACATTTGATTTGAGCGCAATCCTCAAACTTAGGTCAAAAAAGCCATTTAAGCCTTTTCACAGTGAGATCTATGCGATATGGCCGAGAAATGTAATTTTGATGTTAACTCCCAAACCGCTGCGCAGAAGTCAACCAAACTTCACCCATTAGTGTATTGTATCACAATCTAGTAGTTACATGTGGAAATTTGGTTATAGGACATTTGATTTGAGCGCAATCCTCAAACTTTGGTCAAAAAAGCCATTTAATCCTTTTCACAGTGAGATCTATGCGATATGGCCGAGAAATGTAATTTTGATGTTAACTCCCAAACCGCTGCGCAGAAGTCAACCAAACTTCACCCAATAGTGTATTGTATCACATTCTAGTAGTTACATTTGAAAATTTCGTTCTAGGACATTTGGTTTGAGCGCAATTATTAAACTTAGGTCAAAAAAGCCATTTAAGCCTTTTCACAGTGAGATCTATGCGATATGGCCGAGAAATGTAATTTTGATGTTAACTCCCAAACCGCTGCGCAGAAGTAAACCAAACTTCACCCATTAGTGTATTGTATCACAATCTAGTAGTTACATGTGGAAATTTGGTTCTAGGACATTTGATTTTAGCGCAATCCTCAAACTTAGGTCAAAAAAGCCATTTAAGCCTTTTCACAGTGAGATCTATGCGATATGGCCGGGAAATGTAATTTTGATGTTAACTCCCAAACCGCTGCCCAGAAGTCAACCAAACTTCACCCAATAGTGTATTGTATCACAATCTAGTAGTTACATTTGAAAATTTTGTTCTAGGACATTTTGTTTGAACGCAATCATCAAACTTAATTAAAAAAGTCATTTAAGCCTTTTCACAGTGAGATCTATGCGATATGGCCGAGAAATGTAATTTTGATGTTAACTCCCAAACCGCTGCGCAGAAGTCAACCAAACTTCACCCATTAGTGTATTGTATCACAATCTAGTAGTTACATGTAGAAATTTGGTTCTAGGACATTTGATTTGAGCGCAATCCTCAAACTTAGGTCAAAAAAGCCATTTAAGCCTTTTCACAGTGAGATCTATGCGATATGGCCGAGAAATGTAATTTTGATGTTAACTCCCAAACCGCTGCGCAGAAGTCAACCAAACTTCACCCAATAGTGTATTGTATCACATTCTAGTAGTTACATTTGAAAATTTCGTTCTAGGACATTTGGTTTGAGCGTAATCTTTAAACTTAGGTCAAAAAAGCCATTTAAGCCTTTTCACAGTGAGATCTATGCGATATGGCCGAGAAATGTAATTTTGATGTTAACTCCCAAACCGCTGCGCAGAAGTCAACCAAACTTCACCCAATAGTGTATTGTATCACAATCTAGTAGTTACATTTGAAAATTTTATTCTAGGACATTTTGTTTGAACGCAATCATCAAACTTAATTAAAAAAGTCATTTAAGCCTTTTCACAGTGAGATCTATGCGATATGGCCGAGAAATGTAATTTTGATGTTAACTCCCAAACCGCTGCGCAGAAGTCAACCAAACTTCACCCAATAGTGTATTGTATCACAATCTAGTAGTTACATGTGGAAATTTGGTTCTAGGACATTTGATTTGAGCGTAATCCTCAAACTTAGGTCAAAAAAGCCATTTAAGCCTTTTCACAGTGAGATCTATGCGATATGGCCGAGAAATGTAATTTTGATGTTAACTCCCAAACCGCTGCGCAGAAGTCAACCAAACTTCACCCAATAGTGTATTGTATCACAATCTAGTAGTTACATTTGAAAATTTCGTTCTAGGACATTTTGTTTGAACGCAATCTTTAAACTTAATTAAAAAAGTCATTTAAGCCTTTTCACAGTGAGATCTATGCGATATGGCCGAGAAATGTAATTTTGATGTTAACTCCCAAACCGCTGCGCAGAAGTCAACCAAACTTCACCCAATAGTGTATTGTATCACAATCTAGTAGTTACATTTGAAAATTTTGTTCTAGGAAATTTTGTTTGAGCGCAATCATCAAACTTAATTAAAAAAGTCATTTAAGCCTTTTCACAGTGAGATCTATGCGATATGGCCGAGAAATGTAATTTTGATGTTAACTCCCAAACCGCTGCGCAGAAGTCAACCAAACTTCACCCATTAGTGTATTGTATCACAATCTAGTAGTTACATGTGGAAATTTGGTTCTAGGACATTTGATTTGAGCGCAATCCTCAAACTTAGGTCAAAAAAGCCATTTAAGCCTTTTCACAGTGAGATCTATGCGATATGGCCGAGAAATGTAATTTTGATGTTAACTCCCAAACCGCTGCGCAGAAGTCAACCAAACTTCACCCAATAGTGTATTGTATCACATTCTAGTAGTTACATTTTAAAATTTCGTTCTAGGACATTTGGTTTGAGCGCAATTATTAAACTTAGGTCAAAAAAGCTATTTAAGCCTTTTCACAGTGAGATCTATGCGATATGGCCGAGAAATGTAATTTTGATGTTAACTCCCAAACCGCTGCGCAGAAGTAAACCAAACTTCACCCATTAGTGTATTGTATCACAATCTAGTAGTTACATGTGGAAATTTGGTTCTAGGACATTTGATTTGAGCGCAATCCTCAAACTTAGGTCAAAAAAGCCATTTAAGCCTTTTCACAGTGAGATCTATGCGATATGGCCGAGAAATGTAATTTTGATGTTAACTCCCAAACCGCTGCGCAGAAGTCAACCAAACTTCACCCATTAGTGTATTGTATCACAATCTAGTAGTTACATGTGGAAATTTGGTTATAGGACATTTAATTTGAGCGCAATCCTCAAACTTAGGTCAAAAAAGCCATTTAAGCCTTTTCACAGTGAGATCTATGCGATATGGCCGAGAAATGTAATTTTGATGTTAACTCCCAAACCGCTGCGCAGAAGTCAACCAAACTTCACCCAATAGTGTATTGTATCACATTCTAGTAGTTACATTTGAAAATTTCGTTCTAGGACATTTGGTTTGAGCGCAATTATTAAACTTAGGTCAAAAAAGCCATTTAAGCCTTTTCACAGTGAGATCTATGCGATATGGCCGAGAAATGTAATTTTGATGTTAACTCCCAAACCGCTGCGCAGAAGTAAACCAAACTTCACCCATTAGTGTATTGTATCACAATCTAGTAGTTACATGTGGAAATTTGGTTCTAGGACATTTGATTTGAGCGCAATCCTCAAACTTAGGTCAAAAAAGCCATTTAAGCCTTTTCACAGTGAGATCTATGCGATATGGCCGGGAAATGTAATTTTGATGTTAACTCCCAAACCGCTGCCCAGAAGTCAACCAAACTTCACCCAATAGTGTATTGTATCACAATCTAGTAGTTACATTTGAAAATTTTGTTCTAGGACATTTTGTTTGAACGCAATCATCAAACTTAATTAAAGAAGTCATTTAAGCCTTTTCACAGTGAGATCTATGCGATATGGCCGAGAAATGTAATTTTGATGTTAACTCCCAAACCGCTGCGCAGAAGTCAACCAAACTTCACCCAATAGTGTATTGTATCACAATCTAGTAGTTACATGTGGAAATTTGGTTCTAGGACATTTGATTTGAGCGCAATCCTCAAACTTAGGTCAAAAAAGCCATTTAAGCCTTTTCACAGTGAGATCTATGCGATATGGCCGAGAAATGTAATTTTGATGTTAACTCCCAAACCGCTGCGCAGAAGTCAACCAAACTTCACCCATTAGTGTATTGTATCACAATCTAATAGTTACATGTGGAAATTTGGTTCTAGGACATTTGATTTGAGCGCAATCCTCAAACTTAGGTCAAAAAAGCCATTTAAGCCTTTTCACAGTGAGATCTATGCGATATGGCCGAGAAATGTAATTTTGATGTTCACTCCCAAACCGCTGCGCAGAAGTCAACCAAACTTCAACCATTAGTGTATTGTATCACAATCTAGTAGTTACATGTGGAAATTTGGTTCTAGGACATTTGATTTGAGCGCAATCCTCAAACTTAGGTCAAAAAAGCCATTTAAGCCTTTTCACAGTGAGATCTATGCGATATGGCCGAGAAATGTAATTTTGATGTTAACTCCCAAACCGCTTCGCAGAAGTCAACCAAACTTCACCCAATAGTGTATTGTATCACAATCTAGTAGTTACATTTGAAAATTTTGTTCTAGGACATTTTGTTTGAGCGCAATCATCAAACAATTAAAAAAGTCATTTAAGCCCTTTCACAGTGAGATCTATGCGATATGGCCGAGAAATGTAATTTTGATGTTAACTCCCAAACCGCTGCGCAGAAGTCAACCAAACTTCACCCATTAGTGTATTGTATCACAATCTAGTAGTTACATGTAGAAATTTGGTTCTAGGACATTTGATTTGAGCGCAATCCTCAAACTTAGGTCAAAAAAGCCATTTAAGCCTTTTCACAGTGAGATCTATGCGATATGGCCGAGAAATGTAATTTTGATGTTAACTCCCAAACCGCTGCGCAGAAGTCAACCAAACTTCACCCAATAGTGTATTGTATCACATTCTAGTAGTTACATTTGAAAATTTCGTTCTAGGACATTTGGTTTGAGCGTAATCTTTAAACTTAGGTCAAAAAAGCCATTTAAGCCTTTTCACAGTGAGATCAATGCGATATGGCCGAGAAATGTAATTTTGATGTTACCTCCCAAACCGCTGCGCAGAAGTCAACCAAACTTCACCCAATAGTGTATTGTATCACAATCTAGTAGTTACATTTGAAAATTTTGTTCTAGGACATTTTGTTTGAACGCAATCATCAAACTTAATTAAAAAAGTCATTTAAGCCTTTTCACAGTGAGATCTATGCGATATGGCCGAGAAATGTAATTTTGATGGTAACTCCCAAACCGCTGCGCAGTAGTCAACCAAACTTCACCCAATAGTGTATTGTATCACAATCTAGTAGTTACATTTGAAAATTTCGTTCTAGGACATTTGGTTTGTGCGCAATCTTTAAACTTAGGTCAAAAAAGCCATTTAAGCCTTTTCACAGTGAGATCAATGCGATATGGCCGAGAAATGTAATTTTGATCTTAACTCCCAAACCGCTGCGCAGAAGTCAACCAAACTTCACCCAATAGTGTATTGTATCACAATCTAGTAGTTACATTTGAAAATTTTGTTCTAGGACATTTTGTTTGAACGCAATCATCAAACTTAATTAAAAAAGTCATTTAAGCCTTTTCACAGTGAGATCTATGCGATATGGCCGAGAAATGTAATTTTGATGTTAACTCCCAAACCGCTGCGCAGAAGTCAACCAAACTTCACCCAATAGTGTATTGTATCACAATCTAGTAGTTACATTTGAAAATTTTGTTCTAGGAAATTTTGTTTGAGCGCAATCATCAAACTTAATTAAAAAAGTCATTTAAGCCTTTTCACAGTGAGATCTATGCGATATGGCCGAGAAATGTAATTTTGATGTTAACTCCCAAACCGCTGCGCAGAAGTCAACCAAACTTCACCCAATAGTGTATTGTATCACATTCTAGTAGTTACATTTTAAAATTTCGTTCTAGGACATTTGGTTTGAGCGCAATTATTAAACTTAGGTCAAAAAAGCTATTTAAGCCTTTTCACAGTGAGATCTATGCGATATGGCCGAGAAATGTAATTTTGATGTTAACTCCCAAACCGCTGCGCAGAAGTAAACCAAACTTCACCCATTAGTGTACTGTATCACAATCTAGTAGTTACATGTGGAAATTTGGTTCTAGGACATTTGATATGAGCGCAATCCTCAAACTTAGGTCAAAAAAGCCATTTAAGCCTTTTCACAGTGAGATCTATGCGATATGGCCGAGAAATGTAATTTTGATGTTAACTCCCAAACCGCTGCGCAGAAGTCAACCAAACTTCACCCAATAGTGTATTGTATCACAATCTAGTAGTTACATTTGAAAATTTTGTTCTAGGAGATTTTGTTTGAACGCAATCATCAAACAATTAAAAAAGTCATTTAAGCCTTTTCACAGTGAGATCTATGCGATATGGCCGAGAAATGTAATTTTGATGTTAACTCCCAAACCGCTGCGCAGAAGTCAACAAAACTTCACCCAATAGTGTATTGTATCACAATCTAGTAGTTACATTTGAAAATTTTGTTCTAGGACATTTTGTTTGAGCGCAATCCTCAAACTTAGGTCAAAAAAGCCATTTAAGCCTTTTCACAGTGAGATCTATGCGATATGGCCGAGAAATGTAATTTTGATGTTAACTCCCAAACCGCTGCGCAGAAGTCAACCAAACTTCACCCAATAGTGTATTGTATCACATTCTAGTAGTTACATTTGAAAATTTCGTTCTAGGACATTTGGTTTGAGCGCAATCATTAAACTTAGGTCAAAAAAGCCATTTAAGCCTTTTCACAGTGAGATCTATGCGATATGGCCGAGAAATGTAATTTTGATGTTAACTCCCAAACCGCTGCGCAGAAGTAAACCAAACTTCACCCATTAGTGTATTGTATCACAATCTAGTAGTTACATGTGGAAATTTGGTTCTAGGACATTTGATTTGAGCGCAATCCTCAAACTTAGGTCAAAAAAGACATTTAAGCCTTTTCACAGTGAGATCTATGCGATATGGCCGAGAAATGTAATTTTGATGTTAACTCCCAAACCGCTGCGCAGAAGTCAACCAAACTTCACCCAATAGTGTATTGTATCACATTCTAGTAGTTACATTTGAAAATTTCGTTCTAGGACATTTGGTTTGAGCGCAATCATTAAACTTAGGTCAAAAAAGCCATTTAAGCCTTTTCACAGTGAGATCTATGCGATTTGGCCGAGAAATGTAATTTTGATGTTAACTCCCCAATCCCCGCTGCGCAGAAGTCAACTAAACTTCACCCAATAGTGTATTGTATCACATTCTAGTAGTTACATTTGAAAATTTCGTTCTAGGACATTTGGTTTGAGCGCAATCATTAAACTTAATTAAAAAAGTCATTTAAGCCTTTTCACAGTGAGATCTATGCGATATGGCCGAGAAATGTAATTTTGATGTTAACTCCCAAACCGCTACGCAGAAGTCAACCAAACTTCACCCATTAGTGTATTGTATCACAATCTAGTAGTTACATGTGGAAATTTGGTTCTAGGACATTTGGTTTGAGCGCAATCATTAAACTTAAGTCAAAAAAGCCATTTAAGCCTTTTCACAGTGAGATCTATGCGATTTGGCCGAGAAATGTAATTTTGATGTTAACTCCCCAACCGCTGCGCAGAAGTCAACTAAACTTCACCCAATAGTGTATTGTATCACAATCTAGTAGTTACATTTGAAAATTTTGTTCTAGGACATTTTGTTTGAACGCAATCATCAAACTTAATTAAAAAGTCATTTAAGCCTTTTCACAGTGAGATCTATGCGATATGGCCGAGAAATGTAATTTTGATGTTAACTCCCAAACCGCTGCGCAGAAGTCAACCAAACTTCACCCAATAGTGTATTGTATCACAATCTAGTAGTTACATTTGAAAATTTTGTTCTAGGACATTTTGTTTGAACGCAATCATCAAACTTAATTAAAAAAGTCATTTAAGCCTTTTCACAGTGAGATCTATGCGATATGGCCGAGAAATGTAATTTTGATGTTAACTCCCAAACCGCTGCGCAGAAGTCAACCAAACTTCACCCATTAGTGTATTGTATCACAATCTAGTAGTTACATGTGGAAATTTGGTTATAGGACATTTGATTTGAGCGCAATCCTCAAACTTAGGTCAAAAAAGCCATTTAAGCCTTTTCACAGTGAGATCTATGCGATATGGCCGAGAAATGTAATTTTGATGTTAACTCCCAAACCGCTGCGCAGAAGTCAACCAAACTTCACCCAATAGTGTATTTTATCACAATCTAGTAGTTACATTTGGAAATTTAGTTCTAGGACATTTGATTTGAGCGCAATCTTCAAACTTAATTAAAAAAAGTCATTTAAGCCTTTTCACAGTGAGATCTATGCGATATGGCCGAGAAATGTAATTTTGATGTTCACTCCCAAACCGCTGCGCAGAAATCAACCAAACTTCAACCATTAGTGTATTGTATCACAATCTAGTAGTTACATGTGGAAATTTGGTTCTAGGACATTTGATTTGAGCGCAATCCTCAAACTTAGGTCAAAAAAGTCATTTAAGCCTTTTCACAGTGAGATCTATGCGATATGGCCGAGAAATGTAATTTTGATGTTAACTCCCAAACCGCTGCGCAGAAGTCAACCAAACTTCACCCAATAGTGTATTGTATCACAATCTAGTAGTTACATTTGAAAATTTTGTTCTAGGACATTTTGTTTGAGCGCAATCATCAAACTTTATTAAAAAAGTCATTTAAGCCTTTTCACAGTGAGATCTATGCGATATGGCCGAGAAATGTAATTTTGATGTTAACTCCCAAACCGCTGCACAGAAGTCAACCAAACTTCACCCATTAGTGTATTGTATCACAATCTAGTAGTTACATGTGGAAATTTGGTTCTAGGACATTTGATTTGAGCGCAATCCTCAAACTTAGGTCAAAAAAGCCATTTAAGCCTTTTCACAGTGAGATCTATGCGATATGGCCGAGAAATGTAATTTTGATGTTAACTCCCAAACCGCTGCGCAGAAGTCAACCAAACTTCACCCAATAGTGTATTGTATCACATTCTAGTAGTTACATTTGAAAATTTCGTTCTAGGACATTTGGTTTGAGCGCAATCATTAAACTTAGGTCAAAAAAGCCATTTAAGCCTTTTCACAGTGAGATCTATGCGATATGGCCGAGAAATGTAATTTTGATGTTAACTCCCAAACCGCTGCGCAGAAGTCAACTAAACTTCACCCAATAGTGTATTGTATCACATTCTAGTAGTTACATTTGAAAATTTCATTCTAGGACATTTGGTTTGAGCGCAATCATTAAACTTAATTTAAAAAGTCATTTAAGCCTTTTCACAGTGAGATCTATGCGATATGGCCGAGAAATGTAATTTTGATGTTAACTCCCAAACCGCTGCGCAGAAGTCAACCAAACTTCACCCATTAGTGTATTGTATCACAATCTAGTAATTACATGTGGAAATTTGGTTCTAGGACATTTTGTTTGAACGCAATCATCAAACTTAATTAAAAAAGTCATTTAAGCCTTTTCACAGTGAGATCTATGCGATATGGCCGAGAAATGTAATTTTGATGTTAACTCCCAAACCGCTGCGCAGAAGTCAACCAAACTTCACCCATTAGTGTATTGTATCACAATCTAGTAGTTACATTTGAAAATTTTGTTCTAGGACATTTTGTTTGAACGCAATCATCAAACTTAATTAAAAAAGTCATTTAAGCCTTTTCACAGTGAGATCTATGCGATATGGCCGAGAAATGTAATTTTGATGTTAACTCCCAAACCGCTACGCAGAAGTCAACCAAACTTCACCCAATAGTGTATTTTATCACAATCTAGTAGTTACATTTGGAAATTTATAGTTCTAGGACATTTGATTTGAGCGCAATCTTCAAACTTAGGTCAAAAAAGCCATTTAAGCCTTTTCACAGTGAGATCTATGCGATATGGCCGAGAAATGTAATTTTGATGTTAACTCCCAAACCGCTGCGCAGAAGTCAACCAAACTTCACCCAATAGTGTATTGTATCACATTCTAGTAGTTACATTTGAAAATTTCGTTCTAGGACATTTGGTTTGAGCGTAATCTTTAAACTTAGGTCAAAAAAGCCATTTAAGCCTTTTCACAGTGAGATCTATGCGATATGGCCGAGAAATGTAATTTTGATGTTAACTCCCAAACCGCTGCGCAGAAGTCAACCAAACTTCACCCAATAGTGTATTGTATCACAATCTAGTAGTTACATTTGAAAATTTTATTCTAGGACATTTTGTTTGAACGCAATCATCAAACTTAATTAAAAAAGTCATTTAAGCCTTTTCACAGTGAGATCTATGCGATATTGCCGAGAAATGTAATTTTGATGTTAACTCCCAAACCGCTGCGCAGAAGTCAACCAAACTTCACCCAATAGTGTATTGTATCACATTCTAGTAGTTACATTTGAAAATTTTGTTCTAGGACATTTGGTTTGAGCGTAATCTTTAAACTTAGGTCAAAAAAGCCATTTAAGCCTTTTCACAGTGAGATCTATGCGATATGGCCGAGAAATGTAATTTTGATGTTAACTCCCAAACCGCTGCGCAGAAGTCAACCAAACTTCACCCAATAGTGTATTGTATCACAATCTAGTAGTTACATTTGAAAATTTTATTCTAGGACATTTTGTTTGAACGCAATCATCAAACTTAATTAAAAAAGTCATTTAAGCCTTTTCACAGTGAGATCTATGCGATATGGCCGAGAAATGTAATTTTGATGTTAACTCCCAAACCGCTGCGCAGAAGTCAACCAAACTTCACCCAATAGTGTATTGTATCAAAATCTAGTAGTTACATGTGGAAATTTGGTTCTAGGACATTTGATTTGAGCGTAATCCTCAAACTTAGGTCAAAAAAGCCATTTAAGCCTTTTCACAGTGAGATCTATGCGATATGGCCGAGAAATGTAATTTTGATGTTAACTCCCAAACCGCTGCGCAGAAGTCAACCAAACTTCACCCAATAGTGTATTGTATCACATTCTAGTAGTTACATTTGAAAATTTCGTTCTAGGACATTTGGTTTGTGCGCAATCTGTAAACTTAGGTCAAAAAAGCCATTTAAGCCTTTTCACAGTGAGATCAATGCGATATGGCCGAGAAATGTAATTTTGATGTTAACTCCCAAACCGCTGCGCAGAAGTCAACCAAACTTCACCCAATAGTGTATTGTATCACAATCTAGTAGTTACATTTGAAAATTTTGTTCTAGGACATTTTGTTTGAACGCAATCATCAAACTTAATTAAAAAAGTCATTTAAGCCTTTTCACAGTGAGATCTATGCGATATGGCCGAGAAATGTAATTTTGATGTTAACTCCCAAACCGCTGCGCAGAAGTCAACCAAACTTCACCCAATAGTGTATTGTATCACAATCTAGTAGTTACATTTGAAAATTTCGTTCTAGGACATTTGGTTTGTGCGCAATCTTTAAACTTAGGTCAAAAAAGCCATTTAAGCCTTTTCACAGTGAGATCAATGCGATATGGCCGAGAAATGTAATTTTGATCTTAACTCCCAAACCGCTGCGCAGAAGTCAACCAAACTTCACCCAATAGTGTATTGTATCACAATCTAGTAGTTACATTTGAAAATTTTGTTCTAGGACATTTTGTTTGAACGCAATCATCAAACTTAATTAAAAAAGTCATTTAAGCCTTTTCACAGTGAGATCTATGCGATATGGCCGAGAAATGTAATTTTGATGTTAACTCCCAAACCGCTGCGCAGAAGTCAACCAAACTTCACCCAATAGTGTATTGTATCACAATCTAGTAGTTACATTTGAAAATTTTGTTCTAGGAAATTTTGTTTGAGCGCAATCATCAAACTTAATTAAAAAAGTCATTTAAGCCTTTTCACAGTGAGATCTATGCGATATGGCCGAGAAATGTAATTTTGATGTTAACTCCCAAACCGCTGCGCAGAAGTCAACCAAACTTCACCCATTAGTGTATTGTATCACAATCTAGTAGTTACATGTGGAAATTTGGTTCTAGGACATTTGATTTGAGCGCAATCCTCAAACTTAGGTCAAAAAAGCCATTTAAGCCTTTTCACAGTGAGATCTATGCGATATGGCCGAGAAATGTAATTTTGATGTTAACTCCCAAACCGCTGCGCAGAAGTCAACCAAACTTCACCCAATAGTGTATTGTATCACATTCTAGTAGTTACATTTTAAAATTTCGTTCTAGGACATTTGGTTTGAGCGCAATTATTAAACTTAGGTCAAAAAAGCTATTTAAGCCTTTTCACAGTGAGATCTATGCGATATGGCCGAGAAATGTAATTTTGATGTTAACTCCCAAACCGCTGCGCAGAAGTAAACCAAACTTCACCCATTAGTGTATTGTATCACAATCTAGTAGTTACATGTGGAAATTTGGTTCTAGGACATTTGATATGAGCGCAATCCTCAAACTTAGGTCAAAAAAGCCATTTAAGCCTTTTCACAGTGAGATCTATGCGATATGGCCGAGAAATGTAATTTTGATGTTAACTCCCAAACCGCTGCGCAGAAGTCAACCAAACTTCACCCAATAGTGTATTGTATCACAATCTAGTAGTTACATTTGAAAATTTTGTTCTAGGACATTTTGTTTGAACGCAATCATCAAACAATTAAAAAAGTCATTTAAGCCTTTTCACAGTGAGATCTATGCGATATGGCCGAGAAATGTAATTTTGATGTTAACTCCCAAACCGCTGTGCAGAAGTCAACCAAACTTCACCCAATAGTGTATTGTATCACAATCTAGTAGTTACATTTGAAAATTTTGTTCTAGGACATTTTGTTTGAGCGCAATCCTCAAACTTAGGTCAAAAAAGCCATTTAAGCCTTTTCACAGTGAGATCTATGCGATATGGCCGAGAAATGTAATTTTGATGTTAACTCCCAAACCGCTGCGCAGAAGTCAACCAAACTTCACCCAATAGTGTATTGTATCACATTCTAGTAGTTACATTTGAAAATTTCGTTCTAGGACATTTGGTTTGAGCGCAATCATTAAACTTAGGTCAAAAAAGACATTTAAGCCTTTTCACAGTGAGATCTATGCGATATGGCCGAGAAATGTAATTTTGATGTTAACTCCCAAACCGCTGCGCAGAAGTCAACCAAACTTCACCCAATAGTGTATTGTATCACATTCTAGTAGTTACATTTGAAAATTTTGTTCTAGGACATTTTGTTTGAGCGCAATCATCAAACAATTAAAAAAGTCATTTAAGCCCTTTCACAGTGAGATCTATGCGATATGGCCGAGAAATGTAATTTTGATGTTAACTCCCAAACCGCTGCGCAGAAGTCAACCAAACTTCACCCATTAGTGTATTGTATCACAATCTAGTAGTTACATGTAGAAATTTGGTTCTAGGACATTTGATTTGAGCGCAATCCTCAAACTTAGGTCAAAAAAGCCATTTAAGCCTTTTCACAGTGAGATCTATGCGATATGGCCGAGAAATGTAATTTTGATGTTAACTCCCAAACCGCTGCGCAGAAGTCAACCAAACTTCACCCAATAGTGTATTGTATCACATTCTAGTAGTTACATTTGAAAATTTCGTTCTAGGACATTTGGTTTGAGCGTAATCTTTAAACTTAGGTCAAAAAACCCATTTAAGCCTTTTCACAGTGAGATCTATGCGATATGGCCGAGAAATGTAATTTTGATGTTAACTCCCAAACCGCTGCGCAGAAGTCAACCAAACTTCACCCAATAGTGTATTGTATAACAATCTAGTAGTTACATTTGAAAATTTTATTCTAGGACATTTTGTTTGAACGCAATCATCAAACTTAATTAAAAAAGTCATTTAAGCCTTTTCACAGTGAGATCTATGCGATATGGCCGAGAAATGTAATTTTGATGTTAACTCCCAAACCGCTGCGCAGAAGTCAACCAAACTTCACCCAATAGTGTATTGTATCACAATCTAGTAGTTACATGTGGAAATTTGGTTCTAGGACATTTGATTTGAGCGTAATCCTCAAACTTAGGTCAAAAAAGCCATTTAAGCCTTTTCACAGTGAGATCTATGCGATATGGCCGAGAAATGTAATTTTGATGTTAACTCCCAAACCGCTGCGCAGAAGTCAACCAAACTTCACCCAATAGTGTATTGTATCACATTCTAGTAGTTACATTTGAAAATTTCGTTCTAGGACATTTGGTTTGTGCGCAATCTTTAAACTTAGGTCAAAAAAGCCATTTAAGCCTTTTCACAGTGAGATCAATGCGATATGGCCGAGAAATGTAATTTTGATGTTACCTCCCAAACCGCTGCGCAGAAGTCAACCAAACTTCACCCAATAGTGTATTGTATCACAATCTAGTAGTTACATTTGAAAATTTTGTTCTAGGACATTTTGTTTGAACGCAATCATCAAACTTAATTAAAAAAGTCATTTAAGCCTTTTCACAGTGAGATCTATGCGATATGGCCGAGAAATGTAATTTTGATGGTAACTCCCAAACCGCTGCGCAGTAGTCAACCAAACTTCACCCAATAGTGTATTGTATCACAATCTAGTAGTTACATTTGAAAATTTCGTTCTAGGACATTTGGTTTGTGCGCAATCTTTAAACTTAGGTCAAAAAAGCCATTTAAGCCTTTTCACAGTGAGATCAATGCGATATGGCCGAGAAATGTAATTTTGATCTTAACTCCCAAACCGCTGCGCAGAAGTCAACCAAACTTCACCCAATAGTGTATTGTATCACAATCTAGTAGTTACATTTGAAAATTTTGTTCTAGGACATTTTGTTTGAACGCAATCATCAAACTTAATTAAAAAAGTCATTTAAGCCTTTTCACAGTGAGATCTATGCGATATGGCCGAGAAATGTAATTTTGATGTTAACTCCCAAACCGCTGCGCAGAAGTCAACCAAACTTCACCCAATAGTGTATTGTATCACAATCTAGTAGTTACATTTGAAAATTTTGTTCTAGGAAATTTTGTTTGAGCGCAATCATCAAACTTAATTAAAAAAGTCATTTAAGCCTTTTCACAGTGAGATCTATGCGATATGGCCGAGAAATGTAATTTTGATGTTAACTCCCAAACCGCTGCGCAGAAGTCAACCAAACTTCACCCAATAGTGTATTGTATCACATTCTAGTAGTTACATTTTAAAATTTCGTTCTAGGACATTTGGTTTGAGCGCAATTATTAAACTTAGGTCAAAAAAGCTATTTAAGCCTTTTCACAGTGAGATCTATGCGATATGGCCGAGAAATGTAATTTTGATGTTAACTCCCAAACCGCTGCGCAGAAGTAAACCAAACTTCACCCATTAGTGTATTGTATCACAATCTAGTAGTTACATGTGGAAATTTGGTTCTAGGACATTTGATATGAGCGCAATCCTCAAACTTAGGTCAAAAAAGCCATTTAAGCCTTTTCACAGTGAGATCTATGCGATATGGCCGAGAAATGTAATTTTGATGTTAACTCCCAAACCGCTGCGCAGAAGTCAACCAAACTTCACCCAATAGTGTATTGTATCACAATCTAGTAGTTACATTTGAAAATTTTGTTCTAGGAGATTTTGTTTGAACGCAATCATCAAACAATTAAAAAAGTCATTTAAGCCTTTTCACAGTGAGATCTATGCGATATGGCCGAGAAATGTAATTTTGATGTTAACTCCCAAACCGCTGCGCAGAAGTCAACAAAACTTCACCCAATAGTGTATTGTATCACAATCTAGTAGTTACATTTGAAAATTTTGTTCTAGGACATTTTGTTTGAGCGCAATCCTCAAACTTAGGTCAAAAAAGCCATTTAAGCCTTTTCACAGTGAGATCTATGCGATATGGCCGAGAAATGTAATTTTGATGTTAACTCCCAAACCGCTGCGCAGAAGTCAACCAAACTTCACCCAATAGTGTATTGTATCACATTCTAGTAGTTACATTTGAAAATTTCGTTCTAGGACATTTGGTTTGAGCGCAATCATTAAACTTAGGTCAAAAAAGCCATTTAAGCCTTTTCACAGTGAGATCTATGCGATATGGCCGAGAAATGTAATTTTGATGTTAACTCCCAAACCGCTGCGCAGAAGTAAACCAAACTTCACCCATTAGTGTATTGTATCACAATCTAGTAGTTACATGTGGAAATTTGGTTCTAGGATATTTGATTTGAGCGCAATCCTCAAACTTAGGTCAAAAAAGACATTTAAGCCTTTTCACAGTGAGATCTATGCGATATGGCCGAGAAATGTAATTTTGATGTTAACTCCCAAACCGCTGCGCAGAAGTCAACCAAACTTCACCCAATAGTGTATTGTATCACATTCTAGTAGTTACATTTGAAAATTTCGTTCTAGGACATTTGGTTTGAGCGCAATCATT
Source organism: Corythoichthys intestinalis (assembly GCF_030265065.1). NCBI lineage: Eukaryota > Metazoa > Chordata > Actinopteri > Syngnathiformes > Syngnathidae > Corythoichthys > Corythoichthys intestinalis. The sequence continues at coordinate 457,046 of NW_026651608.1, read as the reverse complement.
AAACTTAGGTCAAAAAAGCCATTTAAGCCTTTTCACAGTGAGATCTATGCGATTTGGCCGAGAAATGTAATTTTGATGTTAACTCCCGAATCCCCGCTGCGCAGAAGTCAACTAAACTTCACCCAATAGTGTATTGTATCACATTCTAGTAGTTACATTTGAAAATTTCGTTCTAGGACATTTGGTTTGAGCGCAATCATTAAACTTAATTAAAAAAGTCATTTAAGCCTTTTCACAGTGAGATCTATGCGATATGGCCGAGAAATGTAATTTTGATGTTAACTCCCAAACCGCTACGCAGAAGTCAACCAAACTTCACCCATTAGTGTATTGTATCACAATCTAGTAGTTACATGTGGAAATTTGGTTCTAGGACATTTGGTTTGAGCGCAATCATTAAACTTAAGTCAAAAAAGCCATTTAAGCCTTTTCACAGTGAGATCTATGCGATTTGGCCGAGAAATGTAATTTTGATGTTAACTCCCCAACCGCTGCGCAGAAGTCAACTAAACTTCACCCAATAGTGTATTGTATCACAATCTAGTAGTTACATTTGAAAATTTTGTTCTAGGACATTTTGTTTGAACGCAATCATCAAACTTAATTAAAAAGTCATTTAAGCCTTTTCACAGTGAGATCTATGCGATATGGCCGAGAAATGTAATTTTGATGTTAACTCCCAAACCGCTGCGCAGAAGTCAACCAAACTTCACCCAATAGTGTATTGTATCACAATCTAGTAGTTACATTTGAAAATTTTGTTCTAGGAAATTTTGTTTGAGCGCAATCATCAAACTTAATTAAAAAAGTCATTTAAGCCTTTTCACAGTGAGATCTATGCGATATGGCCGAGAAATGTAATTTTGATGTTAACTCCCAAACCGCTGCGCAGAAGTCAACCAAACTTCACCCATTAGTGTATTGTATCACAATCTAGTAGTTACATGTGGAAATTTGGTTCTAGGACATTTGATTTGAGCGCAATCCTCAAACTTAGGTCAAAAAAGCCATTTAAGCCTTTTCACAGTGAGATCTATGCGATATGGCCGAGAAATGTAATTTTGATGTTAACTCCCAAACCGCTGCGCAGAAGTCAACCAAACTTCACCCAATAGTGTATTGTATCACATTCTAGTAGTTACATTTTAAAATTTCGTTCTAGGACATTTGGTTTGAGCGCAATTATTAAACTTAGGTCAAAAAAGCTATTTAAGCCTTTTCACAGTGAGATCTATGCGATATGGCCGAGAAATGTAATTTTGATGTTAACTCCCAAACCGCTGCGCAGAAGTAAACCAAACTTCACCCATTAGTGTATTGTATCACAATCTAGTAGTTACATGTGGAAATTTGGTTCTAGGACATTTGATATGAGCGCAATCCTCAAACTTAGGTCAAAAAAGCCATTTAAGCCTTTTCACAGTGAGATCTATGCGATATGGCCGAGAAATGTAATTTTGATGTTAACTCCCAAACCGCTGCGCAGAAGTCAACCAAACTTCACCCAATAGTGTATTGTATCACAATCTAGTAGTTACATTTGAAAATTTTGTTCTAGGACATTTTGTTTGAACGCAATCATCAAACAATTAAAAAAGTCATTTAAGCCTTTTCACAGTGAGATCTATGCGATATGGCCGAGAAATGTAATTTTGATGTTAACTCCCAAACCGCTGTGCAGAAGTCAACCAAACTTCACCCAATAGTGTATTGTATCACAATCTAGTAGTTACATTTGAAAATTTTGTTCTAGGACATTTTGTTTGAGCGCAATCCTCAAACTTAGGTCAAAAAAGCCATTTAAGCCTTTTCACAGTGAGATCTATGCGATATGGCCGAGAAATGTAATTTTGATGTTAACTCCCAAACCGCTGCGCAGAAGTCAACCAAACTTCACCCAATAGTGTATTGTATCACATTCTAGTAGTTACATTTGAAAATTTCGTTCTAGGACATTTGGTTTGAGCGCAATCATTAAACTTAGGTCAAAAAAGACATTTAAGCCTTTTCACAGTGAGATCTATGCGATATGGCCGAGAAATGTAATTTTGATGTTAACTCCCAAACCGCTGCGCAGAAGTCAACCAAACTTCACCCAATAGTGTATTGTATCACATTCTAGTAGTTACATTTGAAAATTTTGTTCTAGGACATTTTGTTTGAGCGCAATCATCAAACAATTAAAAAAGTCATTTAAGCCCTTTCACAGTGAGATCTATGCGATATGGCCGAGAAATGTAATTTTGATGTTAACTCCCAAACCGCTGCGCAGAAGTCAACCAAACTTCACCCATTAGTGTATTGTATCACAATCTAGTAGTTACATGTAGAAATTTGGTTCTAGGACATTTGATTTGAGCGCAATCCTCAAACTTAGGTCAAAAAAGCCATTTAAGCCTTTTCACAGTGAGATCTATGCGATATGGCCGAGAAATGTAATTTTGATGTTAACTCCCAAACCGCTGCGCAGAAGTCAACCAAACTTCACCCAATAGTGTATTGTATCACATTCTAGTAGTTACATTTGAAAATTTCGTTCTAGGACATTTGGTTTGAGCGTAATCTTTAAACTTAGGTCAAAAAACCCATTTAAGCCTTTTCACAGTGAGATCTATGCGATATGGCCGAGAAATGTAATTTTGATGTTAACTCCCAAACCGCTGCGCAGAAGTCAACCAAACTTCACCCAATAGTGTATTGTATAACAATCTAGTAGTTACATTTGAAAATTTTATTCTAGGACATTTTGTTTGAACGCAATCATCAAACTTAATTAAAAAAGTCATTTAAGCCTTTTCACAGTGAGATCTATGCGATATGGCCGAGAAATGTAATTTTGATGTTAACTCCCAAACCGCTGCGCAGAAGTCAACCAAACTTCACCCAATAGTGTATTGTATCACAATCTAGTAGTTACATGTGGAAATTTGGTTCTAGGACATTTGATTTGAGCGTAATCCTCAAACTTAGGTCAAAAAAGCCATTTAAGCCTTTTCACAGTGAGATCTATGCGATATGGCCGAGAAATGTAATTTTGATGTTAACTCCCAAACCGCTGCGCAGAAGTCAACCAAACTTCACCCAATAGTGTATTGTATCACATTCTAGTAGTTACATTTGAAAATTTCGTTCTAGGACATTTGGTTTGTGCGCAATCTTTAAACTTAGGTCAAAAAAGCCATTTAAGCCTTTTCACAGTGAGATCAATGCGATATGGCCGAGAAATGTAATTTTGATGTTACCTCCCAAACCGCTGCGCAGAAGTCAACCAAACTTCACCCAATAGTGTATTGTATCACAATCTAGTAGTTACATTTGAAAATTTTGTTCTAGGACATTTTGTTTGAACGCAATCATCAAACTTAATTAAAAAAGTCATTTAAGCCTTTTCACAGTGAGATCTATGCGATATGGCCGAGAAATGTAATTTTGATGGTAACTCCCAAACCGCTGCGCAGTAGTCAACCAAACTTCACCCAATAGTGTATTGTATCACAATCTAGTAGTTACATTTGAAAATTTCGTTCTAGGACATTTGGTTTGTGCGCAATCTTTAAACTTAGGTCAAAAAAGCCATTTAAGCCTTTTCACAGTGAGATCAATGCGATATGGCCGAGAAATGTAATTTTGATCTTAACTCCCAAACCGCTGCGCAGAAGTCAACCAAACTTCACCCAATAGTGTATTGTATCACAATCTAGTAGTTACATTTGAAAATTTTGTTCTAGGACATTTTGTTTGAACGCAATCATCAAACTTAATTAAAAAAGTCATTTAAGCCTTTTCACAGTGAGATCTATGCGATATGGCCGAGAAATGTAATTTTGATGTTAACTCCCAAACCGCTGCGCAGAAGTCAACCAAACTTCACCCAATAGTGTATTGTATCACAATCTAGTAGTTACATTTGAAAATTTTGTTCTAGGAAATTTTGTTTGAGCGCAATCATCAAACTTAATTAAAAAAGTCATTTAAGCCTTTTCACAGTGAGATCTATGCGATATGGCCGAGAAATGTAATTTTGATGTTAACTCCCAAACCGCTGCGCAGAAGTCAACCAAACTTCACCCAATAGTGTATTGTATCACATTCTAGTAGTTACATTTTAAAATTTCGTTCTAGGACATTTGGTTTGAGCGCAATTATTAAACTTAGGTCAAAAAAGCTATTTAAGCCTTTTCACAGTGAGATCTATGCGATATGGCCGAGAAATGTAATTTTGATGTTAACTCCCAAACCGCTGCGCAGAAGTAAACCAAACTTCACCCATTAGTGTATTGTATCACAATCTAGTAGTTACATGTGGAAATTTGGTTCTAGGACATTTGATATGAGCGCAATCCTCAAACTTAGGTCAAAAAAGCCATTTAAGCCTTTTCACAGTGAGATCTATGCGATATGGCCGAGAAATGTAATTTTGATGTTAACTCCCAAACCGCTGCGCAGAAGTCAACCAAACTTCACCCAATAGTGTATTGTATCACAATCTAGTAGTTACATTTGAAAATTTTGTTCTAGGAGATTTTGTTTGAACGCAATCATCAAACAATTAAAAAAGTCATTTAAGCCTTTTCACAGTGAGATCTATGCGATATGGCCGAGAAATGTAATTTTGATGTTAACTCCCAAACCGCTGCGCAGAAGTCAACAAAACTTCACCCAATAGTGTATTGTATCACAATCTAGTAGTTACATTTGAAAATTTTGTTCTAGGACATTTTGTTTGAGCGCAATCCTCAAACTTAGGTCAAAAAAGCCATTTAAGCCTTTTCACAGTGAGATCTATGCGATATGGCCGAGAAATGTAATTTTGATGTTAACTCCCAAACCGCTGCGCAGAAGTCAACCAAACTTCACCCAATAGTGTATTGTATCACATTCTAGTAGTTACATTTGAAAATTTCGTTCTAGGACATTTGGTTTGAGCGCAATCATTAAACTTAGGTCAAAAAAGCCATTTAAGCCTTTTCACAGTGAGATCTATGCGATATGGCCGAGAAATGTAATTTTGATGTTAACTCCCAAACCGCTGCGCAGAAGTAAACCAAACTTCACCCATTAGTGTATTGTATCACAATCTAGTAGTTACATGTGGAAATTTGGTTCTAGGATATTTGATTTGAGCGCAATCCTCAAACTTAGGTCAAAAAAGACATTTAAGCCTTTTCACAGTGAGATCTATGCGATATGGCCGAGAAATGTAATTTTGATGTTAACTCCCAAACCGCTGCGCAGAAGTCAACCAAACTTCACCCAATAGTGTATTGTATCACATTCTAGTAGTTACATTTGAAAATTTCGTTCTAGGACATTTGGTTTGAGCGCAATCATTAAACTTAGGTCAAAAAAGCCATTTAAGCCTTTTCACAGTGAGATCTATGCGATTTGGCCGAGAAATGTAATTTTGATGTTAACTCCCGAATCCCCGCTGCGCAGAAGTCAACTAAACTTCACCCAATAGTGTATTGTATCACATTCTAGTAGTTACATTTGAAAATTTCGTTCTAGGACATTTGGTTTGAGCGCAATCATTAAACTTAATTAAAAAAGTCATTTAAGCCTTTTCACAGTGAGATCTATGCGATATGGCCGAGAAATGTAATTTTGATGTTAACTCCCAAACCGCTACGCAGAAGTCAACCAAACTTCACCCATTAGTGTATTGTATCACAATCTAGTAGTTACATGTGGAAATTTGGTTCTAGGACATTTGGTTTGAGCGCAATCATTAAACTTAAGTCAAAAAAGCCATTTAAGCCTTTTCACAGTGAGATCTATGCGATTTGGCCGAGAAATGTAATTTTGATGTTAACTCCCCAACCGCTGCGCAGAAGTCAACTAAACTTCACCCAATAGTGTATTGTATCACAATCTAGTAGTTACATTTGAAAATTTTGTTCTAGGACATTTTGTTTGAACGCAATCATCAAACTTAATTAAAAAGTCATTTAAGCCTTTTCACAGTGAGATCTATGCGATATGGCCGAGAAATGTAATTTTGATGTTAACTCCCAAACCACTGCGCAGAAGTCAACCAAACTTCACCCAATAGTGTATTGTATCACAATCTAGTAGTTACATTTGAAAATTTTGTTCTAGGACATTTTGTTTGAACGCAATCATCAAACTTAATTAAAAAAGTCATTTAAGCCTTTTCACAGTGAGATCTATGCGATATGGCCGAGAAATGTAATTTTGATGTTAACTCCCAAACCGCTGCGCAGAAGTCAACCAAACTTCACCCATTAGTGTATTGTATCACAATCTAGTAGTTACATGTGGAAATTTGGTTCTAGGACATTTGATTTGAGCGCAATCCTCAAACTTAGGTCAAAAAAGCCATTTAAGCCTTTTCACAGTGAGATCTATGCGATATGGCCGAGAAATGTAATTTTGATGTTAACTCCCAAACCGCTGCGCAGAAGTCAACCAAACTTCACCCAATAGTGTATTTTATCACAATCTAGTAGTTACATTTGGAAATTTAGTTCTAGGACATTTGATTTGAGCGCAATCTTCAAACTTAATTAAAAAAAGTCATTTAAGCCTTTTCACAGTGAGATCTATGCGATATGGCCGAGAAATGTAATTTTGATGTTCACTCCCAAACCGCTGCGCAGAAATCAACCAAACTTCAACCATTAGTGTATTGTATCACAATCTAGTAGTTACATGTGGAAATTTGGTTCTAGGACATTTGATTTGAGCGCAATCCTCAAACTTAGGTCAAAAAAGTCATTTAAGCCTTTTCACAGTGAGATCTATGCGATATGGCCGAGAAATGTAATTTTGATGTTAACTCCCAAACCGCTGCGCAGAAGTCAACCAAACTTCACCCAATAGTGTATTGTATCACAATCTAGTAGTTACATTTGAAAATTTTGTTCTAGGACATTTTGTTTGAGCGCAATCATCAAACTTTATTAAAAAAGTCATTTAAGCCTTTTCACAGTGAGATCTATGCGATATGGCCGAGAAATGTAATTTTGATGTTAACTCCCAAACCGCTGCGCAGAAGTCAACCAAACTTCACCCATTAGTGTATTGTATCACAATCTAGTAGTTACATGTGGAAATTTGGTTCTAGGACATTTGATTTGAGCGCAATCCTCAAACTTAGGTCAAAAAAGCCATTTAAGCCTTTTCACAGTGAGATCTATGCGATATGGCCGAGAAATGTAATTTTGATGTTAACTCCCAAACCGCTGCGCAGAAGTCAACCAAACTTCACCCAATAGTGTATTGTATCACATTCTAGTAGTTACATTTGAAAATTTCGTTCTAGGACATTTGGTTTGAGCGCAATCATTAAACTTAGGTCAAAAAAGCCATTTAAGCCTTTTCACAGTGAGATCTATGCGATATGGCCGAGAAATGTAATTTTGATGTTAACTCCCAAACCGCTGCGCAGAAGTCAACTAAACTTCACCCAATAGTGTATTGTATCACATTCTAGTAGTTACATTTGAAAATTTCATTCTAGGACATTTGGTTTGAGCGCAATCATTAAACTTAATTTAAAAAGTCATTTAAGCCTTTTCACAGTGAGATCTATGCGATATGGCCGAGAAATGTAATTTTGATGTTAACTCCCAAACCGCTGCGCAGAAGTCAACCAAACTTCACCCATTAGTGTATTGTATCACAATCTAGTAATTACATGTGGAAATTTGGTTCTAGGACATTTTGTTTGAACGCAATCATCAAACTTAATTAAAAAAGTCATTTAAGCCTTTTCACAGTGAGATCTATGCGATATGGCCGAGAAATGTAATTTTGATGTTAACTCCCAAACCGCTGCGCAGAAGTCAACCAAACTTCACCCATTAGTGTATTGTATCACAATCTAGTAGTTACATTTGAAAATTTTGTTCTAGGACATTTTGTTTGAACGCAATCATCAAACTTAATTAAAAAAGTCATTTAAGCCTTTTCACAGTGAGATCTATGCGATATGGCCGAGAAATGTAATTTTGATGTTAACTCCCAAACCGCTACGCAGAAGTCAACCAAACTTCACCCAATAGTGTATTTTATCACAATCTAGTAGTTACATTTGGAAATTTATAGTTCTAGGACATTTGATTTGAGCGCAATCTTCAAACTTAGGTCAAAAAAGCCATTTAAGCCTTTTCACAGTGAGATCTATGCGATATGGCCGAGAAATGTAATTTTGATGTTAACTCCCAAACCGCTGCGCAGAAGTCAACCAAACTTCACCCAATAGTGTATTGTATCACATTCTAGTAGTTACATTTGAAAATTTCGTTCTAGGACATTTGGTTTGAGCGTAATCTTTAAACTTAGGTCAAAAAAGCCATTTAAGCCTTTTCACAGTGAGATCTATGCGATATGGCCGAGAAATGTAATTTTGATGTTAACTCCCAAACCGCTGCGCAGAAGTCAACCAAACTTCACCCAATAGTGTATTGTATCACAATCTAGTAGTTACATTTGAAAATTTTATTCTAGGACATTTTGTTTGAACGCAATCATCAAACTTAATTAAAAAAGTCATTTAAGCCTTTTCACAGTGAGATCTATGCGATATTGCCGAGAAATGTAATTTTGATGTTAACTCCCAAACCGCTGCGCAGAAGTCAACCAAACTTCACCCAATAGTGTATTGTATCACATTCTAGTAGTTACATTTGAAAATTTCGTTCTAGGACATTTGGTTTGAGCGTAATCTTTAAACTTAGGTCAAAAAAGCCATTTAAGCCTTTTCACAGTGAGATCTATGCGATATGGCCGAGAAATGTAATTTTGATGTTAACTCCCAAACCGCTGCGCAGAAGTCAACCAAACTTCACCCAATAGTGTATTGTATCACAATCTAGTAGTTACATTTGAAAATTTTATTCTAGGACATTTTGTTTGAACGCAATCATCAAACTTAATTAAAAAAGTCATTTAAGCCTTTTCACAGTGAGATCTATGCGATATGGCCGAGAAATGTAATTTTGATGTTAACTCCCAAACCGCTGCGCAGAAGTCAACCAAACTTCACCCAATAGTGTATTGTATCACAATCTAGTAGTTACATGTGGAAATTTGGTTCTAGGACATTTGATTTGAGCGTAATCCTCAAACTTAGGTCAAAAAAGCCATTTAAGCCTTTTCACAGTGAGATCTATGCGATATGGCCGAGAAATGTAATTTTGATGTTAACTCCCAAACCGCTGCGCAGAAGTCAACCAAACTTCACCCAATAGTGTATTGTATCACATTCTAGTAGTTACATTTTAAAATTTCGTTCTAGGACATTTGGTTTGAGCGCAATTATTAAACTTAGGTCAAAAAAGCTATTTAAGCCTTTTCACAGTGAGATCTATGCGATATGGCCGAGAAATGTAATTTTGATGTTAACTCCCAAACCGCTGCGCAGAAGTAAACCAAACTTCACCCATTAGTGTATTGTATCACAATCTAGTAGTTACATGTGGAAATTTGGTTCTAGGACATTTGATATGAGCGCAATCCTCAAACTTAGGTCAAAAAAGCCATTTAAGCCTTTTCACAGTGAGATCTATGCGATATGGCCGAGAAATGTAATTTTGATGTTAACTCCCAAACCGCTGCGCAGAAGTCAACCAAACTTCACCCAATAGTGTATTGTATCACAATCTAGTAGTTACATTTGAAAATTTTGTTCTAGGACATTTTGTTTGAACGCAATCATCAAACAATTAAAAAAGTCATTTAAGCCTTTTCACAGTGAGATCTATGCGATATGGCCGAGAAATGTAATTTTGATGTTAACTCCCAAACCGCTGTGCAGAAGTCAACCAAACTTCACCCAATAGTGTATTGTATCACAATCTAGTAGTTACATTTGAAAATTTTGTTCTAGGACATTTTGTTTGAGCGCAATCCTCAAACTTAGGTCAAAAAAGCCATTTAAGCCTTTTCACAGTGAGATCTATGCGATATGGCCGAGAAATGTAATTTTGATGTTAACTCCCAAACCGCTGCGCAGAAGTCAACCAAACTTCACCCAATAGTGTATTGTATCACATTCTAGTAGTTACATTTGAAAATTTCGTTCTAGGACATTTGGTTTGAGCGCAATCATTAAACTTAGGTCAAAAAAGACATTTAAGCCTTTTCACAGTGAGATCTATGCGATATGGCCGAGAAATGTAATTTTGATGTTAACTCCCAAACCGCTGCGCAGAAGTCAACCAAACTTCACCCAATAGTGTATTGTATCACATTCTAGTAGTTACATTTGAAAATTTCGTTCTAGGACATTTGGTTTGAGCGCAATCATTAAACTTAGGTCAAAAAAGCCATTTAAGCCTTTTCACAGTGAGATCTATGCGATATGGCCGAGAAATGTAATTTTGATGTTAACTCCCAAACCGCTGCGCAGAAGTCAACCAAACTTCACCCAATAGTGTATTGTATCACATTCTAGTAGTTACATTTGAAAATTTCGTTCTAGGACATTTGGTTTGTGCGCAATCTTTAAACTTAGGTCAAAAAAGCCATTTAAGCCTTTTCACAGTGAGATCAATGCGATATGGCCGAGAAATGTAATTTTGATGTTAACTCCCAAACCGCTGCGCAGAAGTCAACCAAACTTCACCCAATAGTGTATTGTATAACAATCTAGTAGTTACATTTGAAAAATTTGTTTTAGGACATTTTGTTTGAACGCAATCATCAAACTTAATTAAAAAAGTCATTTAAGCCTTTTCACAGTGAGATCTATGCGATATGGCCGAGAAATGTAATTTTGATGTTAACTCCCAAACCGCTGCGCAGAAGTCAACCAAACTTCACCCAATAGTGTATTGTATCACAATCTAGTAGTTACATTTGAAAATTTTGTTCTAGGAAATTTTGTTTGAGCGCAATCATCAAACTTAATTAAAAAAGTCATTTAAGCCTTTTCACAGTGAGATCTATGCGATATGGCCGAGAAATGTAATTTTGATGTTAACTCCCAAACCGCTGCGCAGAAGTCAACCAAACTTCACCCATTAGTGTATTGTATCACAATCTAGTAGTTACATGTGGAAATTTGGTTCTAGGACATTTGATTTGAGCGCAATCCTCAAACTTAGGTCAAAAAAGCCATTTAAGCCTTTTCACAGTGAGATCTATGCGATATGGCCGAGAAATGTAATTTTGATGTTAACTCCCAAACCGCTGCGCAGAAGTCAACCAAACTTCACCCAATAGTGTATTGTATCACATTCTAGTAGTTACATTTTAAAATTTCGTTCTAGGACATTTGGTTTGAGCGCAATTATTAAACTTAGGTCAAAAAAGCTATTTAAGCCTTTTCACAGTGAGATCTATGCGATATGGCCGAGAAATGTAATTTTGATGTTAACTCCCAAACCGCTGCGCAGAAGTAAACCAAACTTCACCCATTAGTGTATTGTATCACAATCTAGTAGTTACATGTGGAAATTTGGTTCTAGGACATTTGATTTGAGCGCAATCCTCAAACTTAGGTCAAAAAAGCCATTTAAGCCTTTTCACAGTGAGATCTATGCGATATGGCCGAGAAATGTAATTTTGATGTTAACTCCCAAACCGCTGCGCAGAAGTCAACCAAACTTCACCCATTAGTGTATTGTATATCAATCTAGTAGTTACATGTGGAAATTTGGTTATAGGACATTTAATTTGAGCGCAATCCTCAAACTTAGGTCAAAAAAGCCATTTAAGCCTTTTCACAGTGAGATCTATGCGATATGGCCGAGAAATGTAATTTTGATGTTAACTCCCAAACCGCTGCGCAGAAGTCAACCAAACTTCACCCAATAGTGTATTGTATCACATTCTAGTAGTTACATTTGAAAATTTCGTTCTAGGACATTTGGTTTGAGCGCTATTATTAAACTTAGGTCAAAAAAGCCATTTAAGCCTTTTCACAGTGAGATCTATGCGATATGGCCGAGAAATGTAATTTTGATGTTAACTCCCAAACCGCTGCGCAGAAGTAAACCAAACTTCACCCATTAGTGTATTGTATCACAATCTAGTAGTTACATGTGGAAATTTGGTTCTAGGACATTTGATTTGAGCGCAATCCTCAAACTTAGGTCAAAAAAGCCATTTAAGCCTTTTCACAGTGAGATCTATGCGATATGGCCGGGAAATGTAATTTTGATGTTAACTCCCAAACCGCTGCCCAGAAGTCAACCAAACTTCACCCAATAGTGTATTGTATCACAATCTAGTAGTTACATTTGAAAATTTTGTTCTAGGACATTTTGTTTGAACGCAATCATCAAACTTAATTAAAAAAGTCATTTAAGCCTTTTCACAGTGAGATCTATGCGATATGGCCGAGAAATGTAATTTTGATGTTAACTCCCAAACCGCTGCGCAGAAGTCAACCAAACTTCACCCAATAGTGTATTGTATCACAATCTAGTAGTTACATGTGGAAATTTGGTTCTAGGACATTTGATTTGAGCGCAATCCTCAAACTTAGGTCAAAAAAGCCATTTAAGCCTTTTCACAGTGAGATCTATGCGATATGGCCGAGAAATGTAATTTTGATGTTAACTCCCAAACCGCTGCGCAGAAGTCAACCAAACTTCACCCATTAGTGTATTGTATCACAATCTAATAGTTACATGTGGAAATTTGGTTCTAGGACATTTGATTTGAGCGCAATCCTCAAACTTAGGTCAAAAAAGCCATTTAAGCCTTTTCACAGTGAGATCTATGCGATATGGCCGAGAAATGTAATTTTGATGTTCACTCCCAAACCGCTGCGCAGAAGTCAACCAAACTTCAACCATTAGTGTATTGTATCACAATCTAGTAGTTACATGTGGAAATTTGGTTCTAGGACATTTGATTTGAGCGCAATCCTCAAACTTAGGTCAAAAAAGCCATTTAAGCCTTTTCACAGTGAGATCTATGCGATATGGCCGAGAAATGTAATTTTGATGTTAACTCCCAAACCGCTTCGCAGAAGTCAACCAAACTTCACCCAATAGTGTATTGTATCACAATCTAGTAGTTACATTTGAAAATTTTGTTCTAGGACATTTTGTTTGAGCGCAATCATCAAACAATTAAAAAAGTCATTTAAGCCCTTTCACAGTGAGATCTATGCGATATGGCCGAGAAATGTAATTTTGATGTTAACTCCCAAACCGCTGCGCAGAAGTCAACCAAACTTCACCCATTAGTGTATTGTATCACAATCTAGTAGTTACATGTAGAAATTTGGTTCTAGGACATTTGATTTGAGCGCAATCCTCAAACTTAGGTCAAAAAAGCCATTTAAGCCTTTTCACAGTGAGATCTATGCGATATGGCCGAGAAATGTAATTTTGATGTTAACTCCCAAACCGCTGCGCAGAAGTCAACCAAACTTCACCCAATAGTGTATTGTATCACATTCTAGTAGTTACATTTTAAAATTTCGTTCTAGGACATTTGGTTTGAGCGCAATTATTAAACTTAGGTCAAAAAAGCTATTTAAGCCTTTTCACAGTGAGATCTATGCGATATGGCCGAGAAATGTAATTTTGATGTTAACTCCCAAACCGCTGCGCAGAAGTAAACCAAACTTCACCCATTAGTGTATTGTATCACAATCTAGTAGTTACATGTGGAAATTTGGTTCTAGGACATTTGATATGAGCGCAATCCTCAAACTTAGGTCAAAAAAGCCATTTAAGCCTTTTCACAGTGAGATCTATGCGATATGGCCGAGAAATGTAATTTTGATGTTAACTCCCAAACCGCTGCGCAGAAGTCAACCAAACTTCACCCAATAGTGTATTGTATCACAATCTAGTAGTTACATTTGAAAATTTTGTTCTAGGACATTTTGTTTGAACGCAATCATCAAACAATTAAAAAAGTCATTTAAGCCTTTTCACAGTGAGATCTATGCGATATGGCCGAGAAATGTAATTTTGATGTTAACTCCCAAACCGCTGTGCAGAAGTCAACCAAACTTCACCCAATAGTGTATTGTATCACAATCTAGTAGTTACATTTGAAAATTTTGTTCTAGGACATTTTGTTTGAGCGCAATCCTCAAACTTAGGTCAAAAAAGCCATTTAAGCCTTTTCACAGTGAGATCTATGCGATATGGCCGAGAAATGTAATTTTGATGTTAACTCCCAAACCGCTGCGCAGAAGTCAACCAAACTTCACCCAATAGTGTATTGTATCACATTCTAGTAGTTACATTTGAAAATTTCGTTCTAGGACATTTGGTTTGAGCGCAATCATTAAACTTAGGTCAAAAAAGACATTTAAGCCTTTTCACAGTGAGATCTATGCGATATGGCCGAGAAATGTAATTTTGATGTTAACTCCCAAACCGCTGCGCAGAAGTCAACCAAACTTCACCCAATAGTGTATTGTATCACATTCTAGTAGTTACATTTGAAAATTTCGTTCTAGGACATTTGGTTTGAGCGCAATCATTAAACTTAGGTCAAAAAAGCCATTTAAGCCTTTTCACAGTGAGATCTATGCGATATGGCCGAGAAATGTAATTTTGATGTTAACTCCCAAACCGCTGCGCAGAAGTCAACCAAACTTCACCCAATAGTGTATTGTATCACATTCTAGTAGTTACATTTGAAAATTTCGTTCTAGGACATTTGGTTTGTGCGCAATCTTTAAACTTAGGTCAAAAAAGCCATTTAAGCCTTTTCACAGTGAGATCAATGCGATATGGCCGAGAAATGTAATTTTGATGTTAACTCCCAAACCGCTGCGCAGAAGTCAACCAAACTTCACCCAATAGTGTATTGTATAACAATCTAGTAGTTACATTTGAAAAATTTGTTTTAGGACATTTTGTTTGAACGCAATCATCAAACTTAATTAAAAAAGTCATTTAAGCCTTTTCACAGTGAGATCTATGCGATATGGCCGAGAAATGTAATTTTGATGTTAACTCCCAAACCGCTGCGCAGAAGTCAACCAAACTTCACCCAATAGTGTATTGTATCACAATCTAGTAGTTACATTTGAAAATTTTGTTCTAGGAAATTTTGTTTGAGCGCAATCATCAAACTTAATTAAAAAAGTCATTTAAGCCATTTCACAGTGAGATCTATGCGATATGGCCGAGAAATGTAATTTTGATGTTAACTCCCAAACCGCTGCGCAGAAGTCAACCAAACTTCACCCATTAGTGTATTGTATCACAATCTAGTAGTTACATGTGGAAATTTGGTTCTAGGACATTTGATTTGAGCGCAATCCTCAAACTTAGGTCAAAAAAGCCATTTAAGCCTTTTCACAGTGAGATCTATGCGATATGGCCGAGAAATGTAATTTTGATGTTAACTCCCAAACCGCTGCGCAGAAGTCAACCAAACTTCACCCAATAGTGTATTGTATCACATTCTAGTAGTTACATTTTAAAATTTCGTTCTAGGACATTTGGTTTGAGCGCAATTATTAAACTTAGGTCAAAAAAGCTATTTAAGCCTTTTCACAGTGAGATCTATGCGATATGGCCGAGAAATGTAATTTTGATGTTAACTCCCAAACCGCTGCGCAGAAGTAAACCAAACTTCACCCATTAGTGTATTGTATCACAATCTAGTAGTTACATGTGGAAATTTGGTTCTAGGACATTTGATTTGAGCGCAATCCTCAAACTTAGGTCAAAAAAGCCATTTAAGCCTTTTCACAGTGAGATCTATGCGATATGGCCGAGAAATGTAATTTTGATGTTAACTCCCAAACCGCTGCGCAGAAGTCAACCAAACTTCACCCATTAGTGTATTGTATCACAATCTAGTAGTTACATGTGGAAATTTGGTTATAGGACATTTAATTTGAGCGCAATCCTCAAACTTAGGTCAAAAAAGCCATTTAAGCCTTTTCACAGTGAGATCTATGCGATATGGCCGAGAAATGTAATTTTGATGTTAACTCCCAAACCGCTGCGCAGAAGTCAACCAAACTTCACCCAATAGTGTATTGTATCACATTCTAGTAGTTACATTTGAAAATTTCGTTCTAGGACATTTGGTTTGAGCGCTATTATTAAACTTAGGTCAAAAAAGCCATTTAAGCCTTTTCACAGTGAGATCTATGCGATATGGCCGAGAAATGTAATTTTGATGTTAACTCCCAAACCGCTGCGCAGAAGTCAACCAAACTTCACCCAATAGTGTATTGTATCACAATCTAGTAGTTACATTTGAAAATTTTGTTCTAGGACATTTTGTTTGAACGCAATCATCAAACAATTAAAAAAGTCATTTAAGCCTTTTCACAGTGAGATCTATGCGATATGGCCGAGAAATGTAATTTTGATGTTAACTCCCAAACCGCTGTGCAGAAGTCAACCAAACTTCACCCAATAGTGTATTGTATCACAATCTAGTAGTTACATTTGAAAATTTTGTTCTAGGACATTTTGTTTGAGCGCAATCCTCAAACTTAGGTCAAAAAAGCCATTTAAGCCTTTTCACAGTGAGATCTATGCGATATGGCCGAGAAATGTAATTTTGATGTTAACTCCCAAACCGCTGCGCAGAAGTCAACCAAACTTCACCCAATAGTGTATTGTATCACATTCTAGTAGTTACATTTGAAAATTTCGTTCTAGGACATTTGGTTTGAGCGCAATCATTAAACTTAGGTCAAAAAAGACATTTAAGCCTTTTCACAGTGAGATCTATGCGATATGGCCGAGAAATGTAATTTTGATGTTAACTCCCAAACCGCTGCGCAGAAGTCAACCAAACTTCACCCAATAGTGTATTGTATCACATTCTAGTAGTTACATTTGAAAATTTCGTTCTAGGACATTTGGTTTGAGCGCAATCATTAAACTTAGGTCAAAAAAGCCATTTAAGCCTTTTCACAGTGAGATCTATGCGATATGGCCGAGAAATGTAATTTTGATGTTAACTCCCAAACCGCTGCGCAGAAGTCAACCAAACTTCACCCAATAGTGTATTGTATCACATTCTAGTAGTTACATTTGAAAATTTCGTTCTAGGACATTTGGTTTGTGCGCAATCTTTAAACTTAGGTCAAAAAAGCCATTTAAGCCTTTTCACAGTGAGATCAATGCGATATGGCCGAGAAATGTAATTTTGATGTTAACTCCCAAACCGCTGCGCAGAAGTCAACCAAACTTCACCCAATAGTGTATTGTATAACAATCTAGTAGTTACATTTGAAAAATTTGTTTTAGGACATTTTGTTTGAACGCAATCATCAAACTTAATTAAAAAAGTCATTTAAGCCTTTTCACAGTGAGATCTATGCGATATGGCCGAGAAATGTAATTTTGATGTTAACTCCCAAACCGCTGCGCAGAAGTCAACCAAACTTCACCCAATAGTGTATTGTATCACAATCTAGTAGTTACATTTGAAAATTTTGTTCTAGGAAATTTTGTTTGAGCGCAATCATCAAACTTAATTAAAAAAGTCATTTAAGCCTTTTCACAGTGAGATCTATGCGATATGGCCGAGAAATGTAATTTTGATGTTAACTCCCAAACCGCTGCGCAGAAGTCAACCAAACTTCACCCATTAGTGTATTGTATCACAATCTAGTAGTTACATGTGGAAATTTGGTTCTAGGACATTTGATTTGAGCGCAATCCTCAAACTTAGGTCAAAAAAGCCATTTAAGCCTTTTCACAGTGAGATCTATGCGATATGGCCGAGAAATGTAATTTTGATGTTAACTCCCAAACCGCTGCGCAGAAGTCAACCAAACTTCACCCAATAGTGTATTGTATCACATTCTAGTAGTTACATTTTAAAATTTCGTTCTAGGACATTTGGTTTGAGCGCAATTATTAAACTTAGGTCAAAAAAGCTATTTAAGCCTTTTCACAGTGAGATCTATGCGATATGGCCGAGAAATGTAATTTTGATGTTAACTCCCAAACCGCTGCGCAGAAGTAAACCAAACTTCACCCATTAGTGTATTGTATCACAATCTAGTAGTTACATGTGGAAATTTGGTTCTAGGACATTTGATTTGAGCGCAATCCTCAAACTTAGGTCAAAAAAGCCATTTAAGCCTTTTCACAGTGAGATCTATGCGATATGGCCGAGAAATGTAATTTTGATGTTAACTCCCAAACCGCTGCGCAGAAGTCAACCAAACTTCACCCATTAGTGTATTGTATCACAATCTAGTAGTTACATGTGGAAATTTGGTTATAGGACATTTAATTTGAGCGCAATCCTCAAACTTAGGTCAAAAAAGCCATTTAAGCCTTTTCACAGTGAGATCTATGCGATATGGCCGAGAAATGTAATTTTGATGTTAACTCCCAAACCGCTGCGCAGAAGTCAACCAAACTTCACCCAATAGTGTATTGTATCACATTCTAGTAGTTACATTTGAAAATTTCGTTCTAGGACATTTGGTTTGAGCGCTATTATTAAACTTAGGTCAAAAAAGCCATTTAAGCCTTTTCACAGTGAGATCTATGCGATATGGCCGAGAAATGTAATTTTGATGTTAACTCCCAAACCGCTGCGCAGAAGTAAACCAAACTTCACCCATTAGTGTATTGTATCACAATCTAGTAGTTACATGTGGAAATTTGGTTCTAGGACATTTGATTTGAGCGCAATCCTCAAACTTAGGTCAAAAAAGCCATTTAAGCCTTTTCACAGTGAGATCTATGCGATATGGCCGGGAAATGTAATTTTGATGTTAACTCCCAAACCGCTGCCCAGAAGTCAACCAAACTTCACCCAATAGTGTATTGTATCACAATCTAGTAGTTACATTTGAAAATTTTGTTCTAGGACATTTTGTTTGAACGCAATCATCAAACTTAATTAAAAAAGTCATTTAAGCCTTTTCACAGTGAGATCTATGCGATATGGCCGAGAAATGTAATTTTGATGTTAACTCCCAAACCGCTGCGCAGAAGTCAACCAAACTTCACCCAATAGTGTATTGTATCACAATCTAGTAGTTACATGTGGAAATTTGGTTCTAGGACATTTGATTTGAGCGCAATCCTCAAACTTAGGTCAAAAAAGCCATTTAAGCCTTTTCACAGTGAGATCTATGCGATATGGCCGAGAAATGTAATTTTGATGTTAACTCCCAAACCGCTGCGCAGAAGTCAACCAAACTTCACCCATTAGTGTATTGTATCACAATCTAATAGTTACATGTGGAAATTTGGTTCTAGGACATTTGATTTGAGCGCAATCCTCAAACTTAGGTCAAAAAAGCCATTTAAGCCTTTTCACAGTGAGATCTATGCGATATGGCCGAGAAATGTAATTTTGATGTTCACTCCCAAACCGCTGCGCAGAAGTCAACCAAACTTCAACCATTAGTGTATTGTATCACAATCTAGTAGTTACATGTGGAAATTTGGTTCTAGGACATTTGATTTGAGCGCAATCCTCAAACTTAGGTCAAAAAAGCCATTTAAGCCTTTTCACAGTGAGATCTATGCGATATGGCCGAGAAATGTAATTTTGATGTTAACTCCCAAACCGCTTCGCAGAAGTCAACCAAACTTCACCCAATAGTGTATTGTATCACAATCTAGTAGTTACATTTGAAAATTTTGTTCTAGGACATTTTGTTTGAGCGCAATCATCAAACAATTAAAAAAGTCATTTAAGCCCTTTCACAGTGAGATCTATGCGATATGGCCGAGAAATGTAATTTTGATGTTAACTCCCAAACCGCTGCGCAGAAGTCAACCAAACTTCACCCATTAGTGTATTGTATCACAATCTAGTAGTTACATGTAGAAATTTGGTTCTAGGACATTTGATTTGAGCGCAATCCTCAAACTTAGGTCAAAAAAGCCATTTAAGCCTTTTCACAGTGAGATCTATGCGATATGGCCGAGAAATGTAATTTTGATGTTAACTCCCAAACCGCTGCGCAGAAGTCAACCAAACTTCACCCAATAGTGTATTGTATCACATTCTAGTAGTTACATTTGAAAATTTCGTTCTAGGACATTTGGTTTGAGCGTAATCTTTAAACTTAGGTCAAAAAAACCATTTAAGCCTTTTCACAGTGAGATCTATGCGATATGGCTGAGAAATGTAATTTTGATGTTAACTCCCAAACCGCTGCGCAGAAGTCAACCAAACTTCACCCAATAGTGTATTGTATAACAATCTAGTAGTTACATTTGAAAATTTTATTCTAGGACATTTTGTTTGAACGCAATCATCAAACTTAATTAAAAAAGTCATTTAAGCCTTTTCACAGTGAGATCTATGCGATATGGCCGAGAAATGTAATTTTGATGTTAACTCCCAAACCGCTGCGCAGAAGTCAACCAAACTTCACCCAATAGTGTATTGTATCACAATCTAGTAGTTACATGTGGAAATTTGGTTCTAGGACATTTGATTTGAGCGTAATCCTCAAACTTAGGTCAAAAAAGCCATTTAAGCCTTTTCACAGTGAGATCTATGCGATATGGCCGAGAAATGTAATTTTGATGTTAACTCCCAAACCGCTGCGCAGAAGTCAACCAAACTTCACCCAATAGTGTATTGTATCACATTCTAGTAGTTACATTTGAAAATTTCGTTCTAGGACATTTGGTTTGTGCGCAATCTTTAAACTTAGGTCAAAAAAGCCATTTAAGCCTTTTCACAGTGAGATCAATGCGATATGGCCGAGAAATGTAATTTTGATGTTAACTCCCAAACCGCTGCGCAGAAGTCAACCAAACTTCACCCAATAGTGTATTGTATCACAATCTAGTAGTTACATTTGAAAATTTTGTTCTAGGACATTTTGTTTGAACGCAATCATCAAACTTAATTAAAAAAGTCATTTAAGCCTTTTCACAGTGAGATCTATGCGATATGGCCGAGAAATGTAATTTTGATGTTAACTCCCAAACCGCTGCGCAGTAGTCAACCAAACTTCACCCAATAGTGTATTGTATCACAATCTAGTAGTTACATTTGAAAATTTCGTTCTAGGACATTTGGTTTGTGCGCAATCTTTAAACTTAGGTCAAAAAAGCCATTTAAGCCTTTTCACAGTGAGATCAATGCGATATGGCCGAGAAATGTAATTTTGATCTTAACTCCCAAACCGCTGCGCAGAAGTCAACCAAACTTCACCCAATAGTGTATTGTATCACATTCTAGTAGTTACATTTGAAAATTTCGTTCTAGGACATTTGGTCTGAGCGCAATCATTAAACTTAATTAAAAAAGTCATTTAAGCCTTTTCACAGTGAGATCTATGCGATATGGCCGAGAAATGTAATTTTGATGTTAACTCCCAAACCGCTGCGCAGAAGTCAACCAAACTTCACCCATTAGTGTATTGTATCACAATCTAGTAGTTACATGTGGAAATTTGGTTATAGGACATTTGATTTGAGCGCAATCCTCAAACTTAGGTCAAAAAAGCCATTTAAGCCTTTTCACAGTGAGATCTATGCGATATGGCCGAGAAATGTAATTTTGATGTTAACTCCCAAACCGCTGCGCAGAAGTCAACCAAACTTCACCCAATAGTGTATTTTATCACAATCTAGTAGTTACATTTGGAAATTTAGTTCTAGGACATTTGATTTGAGCGCAATCTTCAAACTTAATTAAAAAAAGTCATTTAAGCCTTTTCACAGTGAGATCTATGCGATATGGCCGAGAAATGTAATTTTGATGTTCACTCCCAAACCGCTGCGCAGAAGTCAACCAAACTTCAACCATTAGTGTATTGTATCACAATCTAGTAGTTACATGTGGAAATTTGGTTCTAGGACATTTGATTTGAGCGCAATCCTCAAACTTAGGTCAAAAATGCCATTTAAGCCTTTTCACAGTGAGATCGATGCGATATGGCCGAGAAATGTAATTTTGATGTTAACTCCCAAACCGCTGCGCAGAAGTCAACCAAACTTCACCCAATAGTGTATTGTATCACAATCTAGTAGTTACATTTGAAAATTTTGTTCTAGGACATTTTGTTTGAGCGCAATCATCAAACTTAATTAAAAAAGTCATTTAAGCCTTTTCACAGTGAGATCTATGCGATATGGCCGAGAAATGTAATTTTGATGTTAACTCCCAAACCGCTGCGCAGAAGTCAACCAAACTTCACCCATTAGTGTATTGTATCACAATCTAGTAGTTACATGTTGAAATTTGGTTCTAGGACATTTGATTTGAGCGCAATCCTCAAACTTAGGTCAAAAAAGCCATTTAAGCCTTTTCACAGTGAGATCTATGCGATATGGCCGAGAAATGTAATTTTGATGTTAACTCCCAAACCGCTGCGCAGAAGTCAACCAAACTTCACCCAATAGTGTATTGTATCACATTCTAGTAGTTACATTTGAAAATTTCGTTCTAGGACATTTGGTTTGAGCGCAATCATTAAACTTAGGTCAAAAAAGCCATTTAAGCCTTTTCACAGTGAGATCTATGCGATATGGCCGAGAAATGTAATTTTGATGTTAACTCCCAAACCGCTGCGCAGAAGTCAACCAAACTTCACCCATTAGTGTATTGTATCACAATCTAGTAGTTACATGTGGAAATTTGGTTATTGGACATTTGATTTGAGCGCAATCCTCAAACTTAGGTCAAAAAAGCCATTTAAGCCTTTTCACAGTGAGATCTATGCGATATGGCCGAGAAATGTAATTTTGATGTTAACTCCCAAACCGCTGCGCAGAAGTCAACCAAACTTCACCCATTAGTGTATTGTATCACAATCTAGTAGTTACATGTGGAAATTTGGTTCTAGGACATTTGATTTGAGCGCAATCCTCAAACTTAGGTCAAAAAAGCCATTTAAGCCTTTTCACAGTGAGATCTATGCGATATGGCCGAGAAATGTAATTTTGATGTTAACTCCCAAACCGCTGCGCAGAAGTCAACCAAACTTCACCCAATAGTGTATTGTATCACATTCTAGTAGTTACATTTGAAAATTTCGTTTTAGGACATTTGGTTTGAGCGCAATCATTAAACTTAGGTCAAAAAAGCCATTTAAGCCTTTTCACAGTGAGATCTATGTGATATGGCCGAGAAATGTAATTTTGATGTTAACTCCCAAACCGCTGCGCAGAAGTCAACTAAACTTCACCCAATAGTGTATTGTATCACATTCTAGTAGTTACATTTGAAAATTTCGTTCTAGGACATTTGGTCTGAGCGCAATCATTAAACTTAATTAAAAAAGTCATTTAAGCCTTTTCACAGTGAGATCTATGCGATATGGCCGAGAAATGTAATTTTGATGTTAACTCCCAAACCGCTGCGCAGAAGTCAACCAAACTTCACCCATTAGTGTATTGTATCACAATCTAGTAGTTACATGTGGAAATTTGGTTCTAGGACATTTGATTTGAGCGCAATCCTCAAACTTAGGTCAAAAAAGCCATTTAAGCCTTTTCACAGTGAGATCTATGCGATATGGCCGAGAAATGTAATTTTGATGTTAACTCCCAAACCGCTGCGCAGAAGTCAACCAAACTTCACCCATTAGTGTATTGTATCACAATCTAGTAGTTACATGTGGAAATTTGGTTATAGGACATTTAATTTGAGCGCAATCCTCAAACTTAGGTCAAAAAAGCCATTTAAGCCTTTTCACAGTGAGATCTATGCGATATGGCCGAGAAATGTAATTTTGATGTTAACTCCCAAACCGCTGCGCAGAAGTCAACCAAACTTCACCCAATAGTGTATTGTATCACATTCTAGTAGTTACATTTGAAAATTTCGTTCTAGGACATTTGGTTTGAGCGCTATTATTAAACTTAGGTCAAAAAAGCCATTTAAGCCTTTTCACAGTGAGATCTATGCGATATGGCCGAGAAATGTAATTTTGATGTTAACTCCCAAACCGCTGCGCAGAAGTCAACCAAACTTCACCCAATAGTGTATTGTATCACAATCTAGTAGTTACATTTGAAAATTTTGTTCTAGGACATTTTGTTTGAACGCAATCATCAAACAATTAAAAAAGTCATTTAAGCCTTTTCACAGTGAGATCTATGCGATATGGCCGAGAAATGTAATTTTGATGTTAACTCCCAAACCGCTGTGCAGAAGTCAACCAAACTTCACCCAATAGTGTATTGTATCACAATCTAGTAGTTACATTTGAAAATTTTGTTCTAGGACATTTTGTTTGAGCGCAATCCTCAAACTTAGGTCAAAAAAGCCATTTAAGCCTTTTCACAGTGAGATCTATGCGATATGGCCGAGAAATGTAATTTTGATGTTAACTCCCAAACCGCTGCGCAGAAGTCAACCAAACTTCACCCAATAGTGTATTGTATCACATTCTAGTAGTTACATTTGAAAATTTCGTTCTAGGACATTTGTTTGAGCGCAATCATTAAACTTAGGTCAAAAAAGACATTTAAGCCTTTTCACAGTGAGATCTATGCGATATGGCCGAGAAATGTAATTTTGATGTTAACTCCCAAACCGCTGCGCAGAAGTCAACCAAACTTCACCCAATAGTGTATTGTATCACATTCTAGTAGTTACATTTGAAAATTTCGTTCTAGGACATTTGGTTTGAGCGCAATCATTAAACTTAGGTCAAAAAAGCCATTTAAGCCTTTTCACAGTGAGATCTATGCGATATGGCCGAGAAATGTAATTTTGATGTTAACTCCCAAACCGCTGCGCAGAAGTCAACCAAACTTCACCCAATAGTGTATTGTATCACATTCTAGTAGTTACATTTGAAAATTTCGTTCTAGGACATTTGGTTTGTGCGCAATCTTTAAACTTAGGTCAAAAAAGCCATTTAAGCCTTTTCACAGTGAGATCAATGCGATATGGCCGAGAAATGTAATTTTGATGTTAACTCCCAAACCGCTGCGCAGAAGTCAACCAAACTTCACCCAATAGTGTATTGTATAACAATCTAGTAGTTACATTTGAAAAATTTGTTTTAGGACATTTTGTTTGAACGCAATCATCAAACTTAATTAAAAAAGTCATTTAAGCCTTTTCACAGTGAGATCTATGCGATATGGCCGAGAAATGTAATTTTGATGTTAACTCCCAAACCGCTGCGCAGAAGTCAACCAAACTTCACCCAATAGTGTATTGTATCACAATCTAGTAGTTACATTTGAAAATTTTGTTCTAGGAAATTTTGTTTGAGCGCAATCATCAAACTTAATTAAAAAAGTCATTTAAGCCTTTTCACAGTGAGATCTATGCGATATGGCCGAGAAATGTAATTTTGATGTTAACTCCCAAACCGCTGCGCAGAAGTCAACCAAACTTCACCCATTAGTGTATTGTATCACAATCTAGTAGTTACATGTGGAAATTTGGTTCTAGGACATTTGATTTGAGCGCAATCCTCAAACTTAGGTCAAAAAAGCCATTTAAGCCTTTTCACAGTGAGATCTATGCGATATGGCCGAGAAATGTAATTTTGATGTTAACTCCCAAACCGCTGCGCAGAAGTCAACCAAACTTCACCCAATAGTGTATTGTATCACATTCTAGTAGTTACATTTTAAAATTTCGTTCTAGGACATTTGGTTTGAGCGCAATTATTAAACTTAGGTCAAAAAAGCTATTTAAGCCTTTTCACAGTGAGATCTATGCGATATGGCCGAGAAATGTAATTTTGATGTTAACTCCCAAACCGCTGCGCAGAAGTAAACCAAACTTCACCCATTAGTGTATTGTATCACAATCTAGTAGTTACATGTGGAAATTTGGTTCTAGGACATTTGATTTGAGCGCAATCCTCAAACTTAGGTCAAAAAAGCCATTTAAGCCTTTTCACAGTGAGATCTATGCGATATGGCCGAGAAATGTAATTTTGATGTTAACTCCCAAACCGCTGCGCAGAAGTCAACCAAACTTCACCCATTAGTGTATTGTATCACAATCTAGTAGTTACATGTGGAAATTTGGTTATAGGACATTTAATTTGAGCGCAATCCTCAAACTTAGGTCAAAAAAGCCATTTAAGCCTTTTCACAGTGAGATCTATGCGATATGGCCGAGAAATGTAATTTTGATGTTAACTCCCAAACCGCTGCGCAGAAGTCAACCAAACTTCACCCAATAGTGTATTGTATCACATTCTAGTAGTTACATTTGAAAATTTCGTTCTAGGACATTTGGTTTGAGCGCTATTATTAAACTTAGGTCAAAAAAGCCATTTAAGCCTTTTCACAGTGAGATCTATGCGATATGGCCGAGAAATGTAATTTTGATGTTAACTCCCAAACCGCTGCGCAGAAGTAAACCAAACTTCACCCATTAGTGTATTGTATCACAATCTAGTAGTTACATGTGGAAATTTGGTTCTAGGACATTTGATTTGAGCGCAATCCTCAAACTTAGGTCAAAAAAGCCATTTAAGCCTTTTCACAGTGAGATCTATGCGATATGGCCGGGAAATGTAATTTTGATGTTAACTCCCAAACCGCTGCCCAGAAGTCAACCAAACTTCACCCAATAGTGTATTGTATCACAATCTAGTAGTTACATTTGAAAATTTTGTTCTAGGACATTTTGTTTGAACGCAATCATCAAACTTAATTAAAAAAGTCATTTAAGCCTTTTCACAGTGAGATCTATGCGATATGGCCGAGAAATGTAATTTTGATGTTAACTCCCAAACCGCTGCGCAGAAGTCAACCAAACTTCACCCAATAGTGTATTGTATCACAATCTAGTAGTTACATGTGGAAATTTGGTTCTAGGACATTTGATTTGAGCGCAATCCTCAAACTTAGGTCAAAAAAGCCATTTAAGCCTTTTCACAGTGAGATCTATGCGATATGGCCGAGAAATGTAATTTTGATGTTAACTCCCAAACCGCTGCGCAGAAGTCAACCAAACTTCACCCATTAGTGTATTGTATCACAATCTAATAGTTACATGTGGAAATTTGGTTCTAGGACATTTGATTTGAGCGCAATCCTCAAACTTAGGTCAAAAAAGCCATTTAAGCCTTTTCACAGTGAGATCTATGCGATATGGCCGAGAAATGTAATTTTGATGTTCACTCCCAAACCGCTGCGCAGAAGTCAACCAAACTTCAACCATTAGTGTATTGTATCACAATCTAGTAGTTACATGTGGAAATTTGGTTCTAGGACATTTGATTTGAGCGCAATCCTCAAACTTAGGTCAAAAAAGCCATTTAAGCCTTTTCACAGTGAGATCTATGCGATATGGCCGAGAAATGTAATTTTGATGTTAACTCCCAAACCGCTTCGCAGAAGTCAACCAAACTTCACCCAATAGTGTATTGTATCACAATCTAGTAGTTACATTTGAAAATTTTGTTCTAGGACATTTTGTTTGAGCGCAATCATCAAACAATTAAAAAAGTCATTTAAGCCCTTTCACAGTGAGATCTATGCGATATGGCCGAGAAATGTAATTTTGATGTTAACTCCCAAACCGCTGCGCAGAAGTCAACCAAACTTCACCCATTAGTGTATTGTATCACAATCTAGTAGTTACATGTAGAAATTTGGTTCTAGGACATTTGATTTGAGCGCAATCCTCAAACTTAGGTCAAAAAAGCCATTTAAGCCTTTTCACAGTGAGATCTATGCGATATGGCCGAGAAATGTAATTTTGATGTTAACTCCCAAACCGCTGCGCAGAAGTCAACCAAACTTCACCCAATAGTGTATTGTATCACATTCTAGTAGTTACATTTGAAAATTTCGTTCTAGGACATTTGGTTTGAGCGTAATCTTTAAACTTAGGTCAAAAAAACCATTTAAGCCTTTTCACAGTGAGATCTATGCGATATGGCTGAGAAATGTAATTTTGATGTTAACTCCCAAACCGCTGCGCAGAAGTCAACCAAACTTCACCCAATAGTGTATTGTATAACAATCTAGTAGTTACATTTGAAAATTTTATTCTAGGACATTTTGTTTGAACGCAATCATCAAACTTAATTAAAAAAGTCATTTAAGCCTTTTCACAGTGAGATCTATGCGATATGGCCGAGAAATGTAATTTTGATGTTAACTCCCAAACCGCTGCGCAGAAGTCAACCAAACTTCACCCAATAGTGTATTGTATCACAATCTAGTAGTTACATGTGGAAATTTGGTTCTAGGACATTTGATTTGAGCGTAATCCTCAAACTTAGGTCAAAAAAGCCATTTAAGCCTTTTCACAGTGAGATCTATGCGATATGGCCGAGAAATGTAATTTTGATGTTAACTCCCAAACCGCTGCGCAGAAGTCAACCAAACTTCACCCAATAGTGTATTGTATCACATTCTAGTAGTTACATTTGAAAATTTCGTTCTAGGACATTTGGTTTGTGCGCAATCTTTAAACTTAGGTCAAAAAAGCCATTTAAGCCTTTTCACAGTGAGATCAATGCGATATGGCCGAGAAATGTAATTTTGATGTTAACTCCCAAACCGCTGCGCAGAAGTCAACCAAACTTCACCCAATAGTGTATTGTATCACAATCTAGTAGTTACATTTGAAAATTTTGTTCTAGGACATTTTGTTTGAACGCAATCATCAAACTTAATTAAAAAAGTCATTTAAGCCTTTTCACAGTGAGATCTATGCGATATGGCCGAGAAATGTAATTTTGATGTTAACTCCCAAACCGCTGCGCAGTAGTCAACCAAACTTCACCCAATAGTGTATTGTATCACAATCTAGTAGTTACATTTGAAAATTTCGTTCTAGGACATTTGGTTTGTGCGCAATCTTTAAACTTAGGTCAAAAAAGCCATTTAAGCCTTTTCACAGTGAGATCAATGCGATATGGCCGAGAAATGTAATTTTGATCTTAACTCCCAAACCGCTGCGCAGAAGTCAACCAAACTTCACCCAATAGTGTATTGTATCACATTCTAGTAGTTACATTTGAAAATTTCGTTCTAGGACATTTGGTCTGAGCGCAATCATTAAACTTAATTAAAAAAGTCATTTAAGCCTTTTCACAGTGAGATCTATGCGATATGGCCGAGAAATGTAATTTTGATGTTAACTCCCAAACCGCTGCGCAGAAGTCAACCAAACTTCACCCATTAGTGTATTGTATCACAATCTAGTAGTTACATGTGGAAATTTGGTTATAGGACATTTGATTTGAGCGCAATCCTCAAACTTAGGTCAAAAAAGCCATTTAAGCCTTTTCACAGTGAGATCTATGCGATATGGCCGAGAAATGTAATTTTGATGTTAACTCCCAAACCGCTGCGCAGAAGTCAACCAAACTTCACCCAATAGTGTATTTTATCACAATCTAGTAGTTACATTTGGAAATTTAGTTCTAGGACATTTGATTTGAGCGCAATCTTCAAACTTAATTAAAAAAAGTCATTTAAGCCTTTTCACAGTGAGATCTATGCGATATGGCCGAGAAATGTAATTTTGATGTTCACTCCCAAACCGCTGCGCAGAAGTCAACCAAACTTCAACCATTAGTGTATTGTATCACAATCTAGTAGTTACATGTGGAAATTTGGTTCTAGGACATTTGATTTGAGCGCAATCCTCAAACTTAGGTCAAAAATGCCATTTAAGCCTTTTCACAGTGAGATCGATGCGATATGGCCGAGAAATGTAATTTTGATGTTAACTCCCAAACCGCTGCGCAGAAGTCAACCAAACTTCACCCAATAGTGTATTGTATCACAATCTAGTAGTTACATTTGAAAATTTTGTTCTAGGACATTTTGTTTGAGCGCAATCATCAAACTTAATTAAAAAAGTCATTTAAGCCTTTTCACAGTGAGATCTATGCGATATGGCCGAGAAATGTAATTTTGATGTTAACTCCCAAACCGCTGCGCAGAAGTCAACCAAACTTCACCCATTAGTGTATTGTATCACAATCTAGTAGTTACATGTTGAAATTTGGTTCTAGGACATTTGATTTGAGCGCAATCCTCAAACTTAGGTCAAAAAAGCCATTTAAGCCTTTTCACAGTGAGATCTATGCGATATGGCCGAGAAATGTAATTTTGATGTTAACTCCCAAACCGCTGCGCAGAAGTCAACCAAACTTCACCCAATAGTGTATTGTATCACATTCTAGTAGTTACATTTGAAAATTTCGTTCTAGGACATTTGGTTTGAGCGCAATCATTAAACTTAGGTCAAAAAAGCCATTTAAGCCTTTTCACAGTGAGATCTATGCGATATGGCCGAGAAATGTAATTTTGATGTTAACTCCCAAACCGCTGCGCAGAAGTCAACCAAACTTCACCCATTAGTGTATTGTATCACAATCTAGTAGTTACATGTGGAAATTTGGTTATTGGACATTTGATTTGAGCGCAATCCTCAAACTTAGGTCAAAAAAGCCATTTAAGCCTTTTCACAGTGAGATCTATGCGATATGGCCGAGAAATGTAATTTTGATGTTAACTCCCAAACCGCTGCGCAGAAGTCAACCAAACTTCACCCATTAGTGTATTGTATCACAATCTAGTAGTTACATGTGGAAATTTGGTTCTAGGACATTTGATTTGAGCGCAATCCTCAAACTTAGGTCAAAAAAGCCATTTAAGCCTTTTCACAGTGAGATCTATGCGATATGGCCGAGAAATGTAATTTTGATGTTAACTCCCAAACCGCTGCGCAGAAGTCAACCAAACTTCACCCAATAGTGTATTGTATCACATTCTAGTAGTTACATTTGAAAATTTCGTTTTAGGACATTTGGTTTGAGCGCAATCATTAAACTTAGGTCAAAAAAGCCATTTAAGCCTTTTCACAGTGAGATCTATGTGATATGGCCGAGAAATGTAATTTTGATGTTAACTCCCAAACCGCTGCGCAGAAGTCAACTAAACTTCACCCAATAGTGTATTGTATCACATTCTAGTAGTTACATTTGAAAATTTCGTTCTAGGACATTTGGTCTGAGCGCAATCATTAAACTTAATTAAAAAAGTCATTTAAGCCTTTTCACAGTGAGATCTATGCGATATGGCCGAGAAATGTAATTTTGATGTTAACTCCCAAACCGCTGCGCAGAAGTCAACCAAACTTCACCCATTAGTGTATTGTATCACAATCTAGTAGTTACATGTGGAAATTTGGTTCTAGGACATTTGATTTGAGCGCAATCCTCAAACTTAGGTCAAAAAAGCCATTTAAGCCTTTTCACAGTGAGATTTATGCGATATGGCCGAGAAATGTAATTTTGATGTTAACTCCCCAACCGCTGCGCAGAAGTCAACTAAACTTCACCCAATAGTGTATTGTATCACATTCTAGTAGTTACATTTGAAAATTTCGTTCTAGGACATTTGGTTTGAGCGCAATCATTAAACTTAGGTCAAAAAAGCCATTTAAGCCTTTTCACAGTGAGATCTATGCGATATGGCCGAGAAATGTAATTTTGATGTTAACTCCCAAACCGCTGCGCAGAAGTCAACCAAACTTCACCCATTAGTGTATTGTATCACAATCTAGTAGTTACATGTGGGAATTTGGTTATTGGACATTTGATTTGAGCGCAATCCTCAAACTTAGGTCAAAAAAGCCATTTAAGCCTTTTCACAGTGAGATCTATGCGATATGGCCGAGAAATGTAATTTTGATGTTAACTCCCAAACCGCTGCGCAGAAGTCAACCAAACTTCACCCATTAGTGTATTGTATCACAATCTAGTAGTTACATGTGGAAATTTTGTTCTAGGACATTTGATTTGAGCGCAATCCTCAAACTTAGGTCAAAAAAACCATTTAAGCCTTTTCACAGTGAGATCTATGCGATATGGCCGAGAAATGTAATTTTGATGTTAACTCCCAAACCGCTGCGCAGAAGTCAACCAAACTTCACCCATTAGTGTATTGTATCACAATCTAGTAGTTACATGTGGGAATTTGGTTATTGGACATTTGATTTGAGCGCAATCCTCAAACTTAGGTCAAAAAAGCCATTTAAGCCTTTTCACAGTGAGATCTATGCGATATGGCCGAGAAATGTAATTTTGATGTTAACTCCCAAACCGCTGCGCAGAAGTCAACCAAACTTCACCCATTAGTGTATTGTATCACAATCTAGTAGTTACATGTGGAAATTTTGTTCTAGGACATTTGATTTGAGCGCAATCCTCAAACTTAGGTCAAAAAAACCATTTAAGCCTTTTCACAGTGAGATCTATGCGATATGGCCGAGAAATGTAATTTTGATGTTAACTCCCAAACCGCTGCGCAGAAGTCAACCAAACTTCACCCAATAGTGTATTGTATCACATTCTAGTAGTTACATTTGAAAATTTCGTTCTAGGACATTTGGTTTGAGCGCAATCATTAAACTTAGGTCAAAAAAGCCATTTAAGCCTTTTCACAGTGAGATCTATGCGATATGGCCGAGAAATGTAATTTTGATGTTAACTCCCAAACCGCTGCGCAGAAGTCAACTAAACTTCACCCAATAGTGTATTGTATCACATTCTAGTAGTTACATTTGAAAATTTCGTTCTAGGACATTTGGTCTGAGCGCAATCATTAAACTTAATTAAAAAAGTCATTTAAGCCTTTTCACAGTGAGATCTATGCGATATGGCCGAGAAATGTAATTTTGATGTTAACTCCCAAACCGCTGCGCAGAAGTCAACCAAACTTCTCCCATTAGTGTATTGTATCACAATCTCGTAGTTACATGTGGAAATTTGGTTATAGGACATTTGATTTGAGCGCAATCCTCAAACTTAGGTCAAAAAAGCCATTTAAGCCTTTTCACAGTGAGATCTATGCGATATGGCCGAGAAATGTAATTTTGATGTTAACTCCCAAACCGCTGCGCAGAAGTCAACCAAACTTCACCCATTAGTGTATTGTATCACAATCTAGTAGTTACATGTGGAAATTTGGTTCTAGGACATTTGATTTGAGCGCAATCCTCAAACTTAGGTCAAAAAAACCATTTAAGCCTTTTCACAGTGAGATCTATGCGATATGGCCGAGAAATGTAATTTTGATGTTAACTCCCAAACCGCTGCGCAGAAGTCAACCAAACTTCACCCAATAGTGTATTGTATCACATTCTAGTAGTTACATTTGAAAATTTCGTTCTAGGACATTTGGTTTGAGCGCAATCATTAAACTTAGGTCAAAAAAGCCATTTAAGCCTTTTCACTGTGAGATCTATGCGATATGGCCGAGAAATGTAATTTTGATGTTAACTCCCAAACCGCTGCGCAGAAGTCAACTAAACTTCACCCAATAGTGTATTGTATCACATTCTAGTAGTTACATTTGAAAATTTCGTTCTAGGACATTTGGTCTGAGCGCAATCATTAAACTTAATTAAAAAAGTCATTTAAGCCTTTTCACAGTGAGATCTATGCGATATGGCCGAGAAATGTAATTTTGATGTTAACTCCCAAACCGCTGCGCAGAAGTCAACCAAACTTCACCCATTAGTGTATTGTATCACAATCTAGTAGTTACATGTGGAAATTTGGTTATAGGACATTTGATTTGAGCGCAATCCTCAAACTTAGGTCAAAAAAGCCATTTAAGCCTTTTCACAGTGAGATCTATGCGATATGGCCGAGAAATGTAATTTTGATGTTAACTCCCAAACCGCTGCGCAGAAGTCAACCAAACTTCACCCAATAGTGTATTTTATCACAATCTAGTAGTTACATTTGGAAATTTAGTTCTAGGACATTTGATTTGAGCGCAATCTTCAAACTTAATTAAAAAAAGTCATTTAAGCCTTTTCACAGTGAGATCTATGCGATATGGCCGAGAAATGTAATTTTGATGTTCACTCCCAAACCGCTGCGCAGAAGTCAACCAAACTTCAACCATTAGTGTATTGTATCACAATCTAGTAGTTACATGTGGAAATTTGGTTCTAGGACATTTGATTTGAGCGCAATCCTCAAACTTAGGTCAAAAATGCCATTTAAGCCTTTTCACAGTGAGATCTATGCGATATGGCCGAGAAATGTAATTTTGATGTTAACTCCCAAACCGCTGCGCAGAAGTCAACCAAACTTCACCCAATAGTGTATTGTATCACAATCTAGTAGTTACATTTGAAAATTTTGTTCTAGGACATTTTGTTTGAGCGCAATCATCAAACTTAATTAAAAAAGTCATTTAAGCCTTTTCACAGTGAGATCTATGCGATATGGCCGAGAAATGTAATTTTGATGTTAACTCCCAAACCGCTGCGCAGAAGTCAACCAAACTTCACCCATTAGTGTATTGTATCACAATCTAGTAGTTACATGTTGAAATTTGGTTCTAGGACATTTGATTTGAGCGCAATCCTCAAACTTAGGTCAAAAAAGCCATTTAAGCCTTTTCACAGTGAGATCTATGCGATATGGCCGAGAAATGTAATTTTGATGTTAACTCCCAAACCGCTGCGCAGAAGTCAACCAAACTTCACCCAATAGTGTATTGTATCACATTCTAGTAGTTACATTTGAAAATTTCGTTCTAGGACATTTGGTTTGAGCGCAATCATTAAACTTAGGTCAAAAAAGCCATTTAAGCCTTTTCACAGTGAGATCTATGCGATATGGCCGAGAAATGTAATTTTGATGTTAACTCCCAAACCGCTGCGCAGAAGTCAACCAAACTTCACCCATTAGTGTATTGTATCACAATCTAGTAGTTACATGTGGAAATTTGGTTATTGGACATTTGATTTGAGCGCAATCCTCAAACTTAGGTCAAAAAAGCCATTTAAGCCTTTTCACAGTGAGATCTATGCGATATGGCCGAGAAATGTAATTTTGATGTTAACTCCCAAACCGCTGCGCAGAAGTCAACCAAACTTCACCCATTAGTGTATTGTATCACAATCTAGTAGTTACATGTGGAAATTTGGTTCTAGGACATTTGATTTGAGCGCAATCCTCAAACTTAGGTCAAAAAAGCCATTTAAGCCTTTTCACAGTGAGATCTATGCGATATGGCCGAGAAATGTAATTTTGATGTTAACTCCCAAACCGCTGCGCAGAAGTCAACCAAACTTCACCCAATAGTGTATTGTATCACATTCTAGTAGTTACATTTGAAAATTTCGTTTTAGGACATTTGGTTTGAGCGCAATCATTAAACTTAGGTCAAAAAAGCCATTTAAGCCTTTTCACAGTGAGATCTATGTGATATGGCCGAGAAATGTAATTTTGATGTTAACTCCCAAACCGCTGCGCAGAAGTCAACTAAACTTCACCCAATAGTGTATTGTATCACATTCTAGTAGTTACATTTGAAAATTTCGTTCTAGGACATTTGGTCTGAGCGCAATCATTAAACTTAATTAAAAAAGTCATTTAAGCCTTTTCACAGTGAGATCTATGCGATATGGCCGAGAAATGTAATTTTGATGTTAACTCCCAAACCGCTGCGCAGAAGTCAACCAAACTTCACCCATTAGTGTATTGTATCACAATCTAGTAGTTACATGTGGAAATTTGGTTCTAGGACATTTGATTTGAGCGCAATCCTCAAACTTAGGTCAAAAAAGCCATTTAAGCCTTTTCACAGTGAGATCTATGCGATATGGCCGAGAAATGTAATTTTGATGTTAACTCCCCAACCGCTGCGCAGAAGTCAACTAAACTTCACCCAATAGTGTATTGTATAACATTCTAGTAGTTACATTTGAAAATTTCGTTCTAGGACATTTGGTTTGAGCGCAATCATTAAACTTAGGTCAAAAAAGCCATTTAAGCCTTTTCACAGTGAGATCTATGCGATATGGCCGAGAAATGTAATTTTGATGTTAACTCCCAAACCGCTGCGCAGAAGTCAACCAAACTTCACCCATTAGTGTATTGTATCACAATCTAGTAGTTACATGTGGGAATTTGGTTATTGGACATTTGATTTGAGCGCAATCCTCAAACTTAGGTCAAAAAAGCCATTTAAGCCTTTTCACAGTGAGATCTATGCGATATGGCCGAGAAATGTATTTTTGATGTTAACTCCCAAACCGCTGCGCAGAAGTCAACCAAACTTCACCCATTAGTGTATTGTATCACAATCTAGTAGTTACATGTGGGAATTTGGTTATTGGACATTTGATTTGAGCGCAATCCTCAAACTTAGGTCAAAAAAGCCATTTAAGCCTTTTCACAGTGAGATCTATGCGATATGGCCGAGAAATGTAATTTTGATGTTAACTCCCAAACCGCTGCGCAGAAGTCAACCAAACTTCACCCATTAGTGTATTGTATCACAATCTAGTAGTTACATGTGGAAATTTTGTTCTAGGACATTTGATTTGAGCGCAATCCTCAAACTTAGGTCAAAAAAACCATTTAAGCCTTTTCACAGTGAGATCTATGCGATATGGCCGAGAAATGTAATTTTGATGTTAACTCCCAAACCGCTGCGCAGAAGTCAACCAAACTTCACCCAATAGTGTATTGTATCACATTCTAGTAGTTACATTTGAAAATTTCGTTCTAGGACATTTGGTTTGAGCGCAATCATTAAACTTAGGTCAAAAAAGCCATTTAAGCCTTTTCACAGTGAGATCTATGCGATATGGCCGAGAAATGTAATTTTGATGTTAACTCCCAAACCGCTGCGCAGAAGTCAACTAAACTTCACCCAATAGTGTATTGTATCACATTCTAGTAGTTACATTTGAAAATTTCGTTCTAGGACATTTGGTCTGAGCGCAATCATTAAACTTAATTAAAAAAGTCATTTAAGCCTTTTCACAGTGAGATCTATGCGATATGGCCGAGAAATGTAATTTTGATGTTAACTCCCAAACCGCTGCGCAGAAGTCAACCAAACTTCTCCCATTAGTGTATTGTATCACAATCTAGTAGTTACATGTGGAAATTTGGTTATAGGACATTTGATTTGAGCGCAATCCTCAAACTTAGGTCAAAAAAGCCATTTAAGCCTTTTCACAGTGAGATCTATGCGATATGGCCGAGAAATGTAATTTTGATGTTAACTCCCAAACCGCTGCGCAGAAGTCAACCAAACTTCACCCATTAGTGTATTGTATCACAATCTAGTAGTTACATGTGGAAATTTGGTTCTAGGACATTTGATTTGAGCGCAATCCTCAAACTTAGGTCAAAAAAACCATTTAAGCCTTTTCACAGTGAGATCTATGCGATATGGCCGAGAAATGTAATTTTGATGTTAACTCCCAAACCGCTGCGCAGAAGTCAACCAAACTTCACCCAATAGTGTATTGTATCACATTCTAGTAGTTACATTTGAAAATTTCGTTCTAGGACATTTGGTTTGAGCGCAATCATTAAACTTAGGTCAAAAAAGCCATTTAAGCCTTTTCACAGTGAGATCTATGCGATATGGCCGAGAAATGTAATTTTGATGTTAACTCCCAAACCGCTGCGCAGAAGTCAACTAAACTTCACCCAATAGTGTATTGTATCACATTCTAGTAGTTACATTTGAAAATTTCGTTCTAGGACATTTGGTCTGAGCGCAATCATTAAACTTAATTAAAAAAGTCATTTAAGCCTTTTCACAGTGAGATCTATGCGATATGGCCGAGAAATGTAATTTTGATGTTAACTCCCAAACCGCTGCGCAGAAGTCAACCAAACTTCTCCCATTAGTGTATTGTATCACAATCTAGTAGTTACATGTGGAAATTTGGTTATAGGACATTTGATTTGAGCGCAATCCTCAAACTTAGGTCAAAAAAGCCATTTAAGCCTTTTCACAGTGAGATCTATGCGATATGGCCGAGAAATGTAATTTTGATGTTAACTCCCAAACCGCTGCGCAGAAGTCAACCAAACTTCACCCATTAGTGTATTGTATCACAATCTAGTAGTTACATGTGGAAATTTGGTTCTAGGACATTTGATTTGAGCGCAATCCTCAAACTTAGGTCAAAAAAACCATTTAAGCCTTTTCACAGTGAGATCTATGCGATATGGCCGAGAAATGTAATTTTGATGTTAACTCCCAAACCGCTGCGCAGAAGTCAACCAAACTTCACCCAATAGTGTATTGTATCACATTCTAGTAGTTACATTTGAAAATTTCGTTCTAGGACATTTGGTTTGAGCGCAATCATTAAACTTAGGTCAAAAAAGCCATTTAAGCCTTTTCACAGTGAGATCTATGCGATATGGCCGAGAAATGTAATTTTGATGTTAACTCCCAAACCGCTGCGCAGAAGTCAACTAAACTTCACCCAATAGTGTATTGTATCACATTCTAGTAGTTACATTTGAAAATTTCGTTCTAGGACATTTGGTCTGAGCGCAATCATTAAACTTAATTAAAAAAGTCATTTAAGCCTTTTCACAGTGAGATCTATGCGATATGGCCGAGAAATGTAATTTTGATGTTAACTCCCAAACCGCTGCGCAGAAGTCAACCAAACTTCACCCATTAGTGTATTGTATCACAATCTAGTAGTTACATGTGGAAATTTGGTTATAGGACATTTGATTTGAGCGCAATCCTCAAACTTAGGTCAAAAAAGC
This sequence comes from Corythoichthys intestinalis, assembly GCF_030265065.1. NCBI lineage: Eukaryota > Metazoa > Chordata > Actinopteri > Syngnathiformes > Syngnathidae > Corythoichthys > Corythoichthys intestinalis. Next base: position 418,684 of record NW_026651608.1, on the reverse strand, counting down.
CATTTAAGCCTTTTCACAGTGAGATCTATGCGATATGGCCGAGAAATGTAATTTTGATGTTAACTCCCAAACCGCTGCGCAGAAGTCAACTAAACTTCACCCAATAGTGTATTGTATCACATTCTAGTAGTTACATTTGAAAATTTCGTTCTAGGACATTTGGTCTGAGCGCAATCATTAAACTTAATTAAAAAAGTCATTTAAGCCTTTTCACAGTGAGATCTATGCGATATGGCCGAGAAATGTAATTTTGATGTTAACTCCCCAACCGCTGCGCAGAAGTCAACTAAACTTCACCCAATAGTGTATTGTATAACATTCTAGTAGTTACATTTGAAAATTTCGTTCTAGGACATTTGGTTTGAGCGCAATCATTAAACTTAGGTCAAAAAAGCCATTTAAGCCTTTTCACAGTGAGATCTATGCGATATGGCCGAGAAATGTAATTTTGATGTTAACTCCCAAACCGCTGCGCAGAAGTCAACCAAACTTCACCCATTAGTGTATTGTATCACAATCTAGTAGTTACATGTGGGAATTTGGTTATTGGACATTTGATTTGAGCGCAATCCTCAAACTTAGGTCAAAAAAGCCATTTAAGCCTTTTCACAGTGAGATCTATGCGATATGGCCGAGAAATGTAATTTTGATGTTAACTCCCAAACCGCTGCGCAGAAGTCAACCAAACTTCACCCATTAGTGTATTGTATCACAATCTAGTAGTTACATGTGGAAATTTTGTTCTAGGACATTTGATTTGAGCGCAATCCTCAAACTTAGGTCAAAAAAACCATTTAAGCCTTTTCACAGTGAGATCTATGCGATATGGCCGAGAAATGTAATTTTGATGTTAACTCCCAAACCGCTGCGCAGAAGTCAACCAAACTTCACCCAATAGTGTATTGTATCACATTCTAGTAGTTACATTTGAAAATTTCGTTCTAGGACATTTGGTTTGAGCGCAATCATTAAACTTAGGTCAAAAAAGCCATTTAAGCCTTTTCACAGTGAGATCTATGCGATATGGCCGAGAAATGTAATTTTGATGTTAACTCCCAAACCGCTGCGCAGAAGTCAACTAAACTTCACCCAATAGTGTATTGTATCACATTCTAGTAGTTACATTTGAAAATTTCGTTCTAGGACATTTGGTCTGAGCGCAATCATTAAACTTAATTAAAAAAGTCATTTAAGCCTTTTCACAGTGAGATCTATGCGATATGGCCGAGAAATGTAATTTTGATGTTAACTCCCAAACCGCTGCGCAGAAGTCAACCAAACTTCTCCCATTAGTGTATTGTATCACAATCTAGTAGTTACATGTGGAAATTTGGTTATAGGACATTTGATTTGAGCGCAATCCTCAAACTTAGGTCAAAAAAGCCATTTAAGCCTTTTCACAGTGAGATCTATGCGATATGGCCGAGAAATGTAATTTTGATGTTAACTCCCAAACCGCTGCGCAGAAGTCAACCAAACTTCACCCAATAGTGTATTTTATCACAATCTAGTAGTTACATTTGGAAATTTAGTTCTAGGACATTTGATTTGAGCGCAATCTTCAAACTTAATTAAAAAAAGTCATTTAAGCCTTTTCACAGTGAGATCTATGCGATATGGCCGAGAAATGTAATTTTGATGTTCACTCCCAAACCGCTGCGCAGAAGTCAACCAAACTTCAACCATTAGTGTATTGTATCACAATCTAGTAGTTACATGTGGAAATTTGGTTCTAGGACATTTGATTTGAGCGCAATCATCAAACTTAATTAAAAAAGTCATTTAAGCCTTTTCACAGTGAGATCAATGCGATATGGCCGAGAAATGTAATTTTGATGTTAACTCCCAAACCGCTGCGCAGAAGTCAACCAAACTTCACCCATTAGTGTATTGTATCACAATCTAGTAGTTACATGTTGAAATTTGGTTCTAGGACATTTGATTTGAGCGCAATCCTCAAACTTAGGTCAAAAAAGCCATTTAAGCCTTTTCACAGTGAGATCTATGCGATATGGCCGAGAAATGTAATTTTGATGTTAACTCCCAAACCGCTGCGCAGAAGTCAACCAAACTTCACCCAATAGTGTATTGTATCACATTCTAGTAGTTACATTTGAAAATTTCGTTCTAGGACATTTGGTTTGAGCGCAATCATTAAACTTAGGTCAAAAAAGCCATTTAAGCCTTTTCACAGTGAGATCTATGCGATATGGCCGAGAAATGTAATTTTGATGTTAACTCCCCAACCGCTGCGCAGAAGTCAACTAAACTTCACCCAATAGTGTATTGTATCACATTCTAGTAGTTACATTTGAAAATTTCGTTCTAGGACATTTGGTCTGAGCGCAATCATTAAACTTAATTAAAAAAGTCATTTAAGCCTTTTCACAGTGAGATCTATGCGATATGGCCGAGAAATGTAATTTTGATGTTAACTCCCAAACCGCTGCGCAGAAGTCAACCAAACTTCTCCCATTAGTGTATTGTATCACAATCTAGTAGTTACATGTGGAAATTTGGTTATAGGACATTTGATTTGAGCGCAATCCTCAAACTTAGGTCAAAAAAGCCATTTAAGCCTTTTCACAGTGAGATCTATGCGATATGGCCGAGAAATGTAATTTTGATGTTAACTCCCAAACCGCTGCGCAGAAGTCAACCAAACTTCACCCAATAGTGTATTTTATCACAATCTAGTAGTTACATTTGGAAATTTAGTTCTAGGACATTTGATTTGAGCGCAATCTTCAAACTTAATTAAAAAAAGTCATTTAAGCCTTTTCACAGTGAGATCTATGCGATATGGCCGAGAAATGTAATTTTGATGTTCACTCCCAAACCGCTGCGCAGAAGTCAACCAAACTTCAACCATTAGTGTATTGTATCACAATCTAGTAGTTACATGTGGAAATTTGGTTCTAGGACATTTGATTTGAGCGCAATCATCAAACTTAATTAAAAAAGTCATTTAAGCCTTTTCACAGTGAGATCAATGCGATATGGCCGAGAAATGTAATTTTGATGTTAACTCCCAAACCGCTGCGCAGAAGTCAACCAAACTTCACCCATTAGTGTATTGTATCACAATCTAGTAGTTACATGTTGAAATTTGGTTCTAGGACATTTGATTTGAGCGCAATCCTCAAACTTAGGTCAAAAAAGCCATTTAAGCCTTTTCACAGTGAGATCTATGCGATATGGCCGAGAAATGTAATTTTGATGTTAACTCCCAAACCGCTGCGCAGAAGTCAACCAAACTTCACCCAATAGTGTATTGTATCACATTCTAGTAGTTACATTTGAAAATTTCGTTCTAGGACATTTGGTTTGAGCGCAATCATTAAACTTAGGTCAAAAAAGCCATTTAAGCCTTTTCACAGTGAGATCTATGCGATATGGCCGAGAAATGTAATTTTGATGTTAACTCCACAACCGCTGCGCAGAAGTCAACTAAACTTCACCCAATAGTGTATTGTATCACATTCTAGTAGTTACATTTGAAAATTTCGTTCTAGGACATTTGGTTTGAGCGCAATCATTAAACTTAGGTCAAAAAAGCCATTTAAGCCTTTTCACAGTGAGATCTATGCGATATGGCCGAGAAATGTAATTTTGATGTTAACTCCCAAACCGCTGCGCAGAAGTCAACCAAACTTCACCCATTAGTGTATTGTATCACAATCTAGTAGTTACATGTGGAAATTTGGTTCTAGGACATTTGATTTGAGCGCAATCCTCAAACTTAGGTCAAAAAAGCCATTTAAGCCTTTTCACAGTGAGATCTATGCGATATGGCCGAGAAATGTAATTTTGATGTTAACTCCCAAACCGCTGCGCAGAAGTCAACCAAACTTCACCCAATAGTGTATTGTATCACATTCTAGTAGTTACATTTGAAAATTTCGTTTTAGGACATTTGGTTTGAGCGCAATCATTAAACTTAGGTCAAAAAAGCCATTTAAGCCTTTTCACAGTGAGATCTATGTGATATGGCCGAGAAATGTAATTTTGATGTTAACTCCCAAACCGCTGCGCAGAAGTCAACTAAACTTCACCCAATAGTGTATTGTATCACATTCTAGTAGTTACATTTGAAAATTTCGTTCTAGGACATTTGGTCTGAGCGCAATCATTAAACTTAATTAAAAAAGTCATTTAAGCATTTTCACAGTGAGATCTATGCGATATGGCCGAGAAATGTAATTTTGATGTTAACTCCCAAACCGCTGCGCAGAAGTCAACCAAACTTCACCCATTAGTGTATTGTATCACAATCTAGTAGTTACATGTGGAAATTTGGTTCTAGGACATTTGATTTGAGCGCAATCCTCAAACTTAGGTCAAAAAAGCCATTTAAGCCTTTTCACAGTGAGATCTATGCGATATGGCCGAGAAATGTAATTTTGATGTTAACTCCCAAACCGCTGCGCAGAAGTCAACCAAACTTCACCCAATAGTGTATTGTATCACAATCTAGTAGTTACATTTGAAAATTTTGTTCTAGGACATTTTGTTTGAACGCAATCATCAAACTTAATTAAAAAAGTCATTTAAGCCTTTTCACAGTGAGATCTATGCGATATGGCCGAGAAATGTAATTTTGATGTTCACTCCCAAACCGCTGCGCAGAAGTCAACCAAACTTCACCCAATAGTGTATTTTATCACAATCTAGTAGTTACATTTGGAAATTTAGTTCTAGGACATTTGATTTGAGCGCAATCTTCAAACTTAATTAAAAAAAGTCATTTAAGCCTTTTCACAGTGAGATCTATGCGATATGGCCGAGAAATGTAATTTTGATGTTCACTCCCCAACCGCTGCGCAGAAGTCAACTAAACTTCACCCAATAGTGTATTGTATCACATTCTAGTAGTTACATTTGAAAATTTCGTTCTAGGACATTTGGTTTGAGCGCAATCATTAAACTTAGGTCAAAAAAGCCATTTAAGCCTTTTCACAGTGAGATCTATGCGATATGGCCGAGAAATGTAATTTTGATGTTAACTCCCAAACCGCTGCGCAGAAGTCAACCAAACTTCACCCATTAGTGTATTGTATCACAATCTAGTAGTTACATGTGGAAATTTGGTTCTAGGACATTTGATTTGAGCGCAATCCTCAAACTTAGGTCAAAAAAGCCATTTAAGCCTTTTCACAGTGAGATCTATGCGATATGGCCGAGAAATGTAATTTTGATGTTAACTCCCAAACCGCTGCGCAGAAGTCAACCAAACTTCACCCAATAGTGTATTGTATCACATTCTAGTAGTTACATTTGAAAATTTCGTTTTAGGACATTTTGTTTGAACGCAATCATCAAACTTAATTAAAAAAGTCATTTAAGCCTTTTCACAGTGAGATCTATGCGATATGGCCGAGAAATGTAATTTTGATGTTAACTCCCAAACCGCTGCGCAGAAGTCAACCAAACTTCAACCATTAGTGTATTGTATCACAATCTAGTAGTTACATGTGGAAATTTGGTTATTGGACATTTGATTTGAGCGCAATCCTCAAACTTAGGTCAAAAAAGCCATTTAAGCCTTTTCACAGTGAGATCTATGCGATATGGCCGAGAAATGTAATTTTGATGTTAACTCCCAAACCGCTGCGCAGAAGTCAACCAAACTTCACCCAATAGTGTATTGTATCACATTCTAGTAGTTACATTTGAAAATTTCGTTCTAGGACATTTGGTTTGAGCGCAATCATTAAACTTAGGTCAAAAAAGCCATTTAAGCCTTTTCACAGTGAGATCTATGCGATATGGCCGAGAAATGTAATTTTGATGTTAACTCCCAAACCGCTGCGCAGAAGTCAACTAAACTTCACCCAATAGTGTATTGTATCACATTCTAGTAGTTACATTTGAAAATTTCGTTCTAGGACATTTGGTCTGAGCGCAATCATTAAACTTAATTAAAAAAGTCATTTAAGCCTTTTCACAGTGAGATCTATGCGATATGGCCGAGAAATGTAATTTTGATGTTAACTCCCAAACCGCTGCGCAGAAGTCAACCAAACTTCACCCATTAGTGTATTGTATCACAATCTAGTAGTTACATGTGGAAATTTGGTTATAGGACATTTGATTTGAGCGCAATCCTCAAACTTAGGTCAAAAAAGCCATTTAAGCCTTTTCACAGTGAGATCTATGCGATATGGCCGAGAAATGTAATTTTGATGTTAACTCCCAAACCGCTGCGCAGAAGTCAACCAAACTTCACCCAATAGTGTATTTTATCACAATCTAGTAGTTACATTTGGAAATTTAGTTCTAGGACATTTGATTTGAGCGCAATCTTCAAACTTAATTAAAAAAAGTCATTTAAGCCTTTTCACAGTGAGATCTATGCGATATGGCCGAGAAATGTAATTTTGATGTTCACTCCCAAACCGCTGCGCAGAAGTCAACCAAACTTCAACCATTAGTGTATTGTATCACAATCTAGTAGTTACATGTGGAAATTTGGTTCTAGGACATTTGATTTGAGCGCAATCCTCAAACTTAGGTCAAAAAAGCCATTTAAGCCTTTTCACAGTGAGATCTATGCGATAGGGCCGAGAAATGTAATTTTGATGTTAACTCCCAAACCGCTGCGCAGAAGTCAACCAAACTTCACCCAATAGTGTATTGTATCACAATCTAGTAGTTACATTTGAAAATTTCATTCTAGGACATTTGGTTTGAGCGCAATCATTAAACTTAGGTCAAAAAAGCCATTTAAGCCTTTTCACAGTGAGATCTATGCGATATGGCCGAGAAATGTAATTTTGATGTTAACTCCCAAACCGCTGCGCAGAAGTCAACCAAACTTCACCCATTAGTGTATTGTATCACAATCTAGTAGTTACATGTGGAAATTTGGTTATTGGACATTTGATTTGAGCGCAATCCTCAAACTTAGGTCAAAAAAGCCATTTAAGCCTTTTCACAGTGAGATCTATGCGATATGGCCGAGAAATGTAATTTTGATGTTAACTCCCAAACCGCTGCGCAGAAGTCAACCAAACTTCACCCATTAGTGTATTGTATCACAATCTAGTAGTTACATGTGGAAATTTGGTTCTAGGACATTTGATTTGAGCGCAATCCTCAAACTTAGGTCAAAAAAGCCATTTAAGCCTTTTCACGGTGAGATCTATGCGATATGGCCGAGAAATGTAATTTTGATGTTAACTCCCAAACCGCTGCGCAGAAGTCAACCAAACTTCACCCAATAGTGTATTGTATCACATTCTAGTAGTTACATTTGAAAATTTCGTTCTAGGACATTTGGTTTGAGCGCAATCATTAAACTTAGGTCAAAAAAGCCATTTAAGCCTTTTCACAGTGAGATCTATGCGATATGGCCGAGAAATGTAATTTTGATGTTAACTCCCAAACCGCTGCGCAGAAGTCAACTAAACTTCACCCAATAGTGTATTGTATCACATTCTAGTAGTTACATTTGAAAATTTCGTTCTAGGACATTTGGTCTGAGCGCAATCATTAAACTTAATTAAAAAAGTCATTTAAGCCTTTTCACAGTGAGATCTATGCGATATGGCCGAGAAATGTAATTTTGATGTTAACTCCCAAACCGCTGCGCAGAAGTCAACCAAACTTCACCCATTAGTGTATTGTATCACAATCTAGTAGTTACATGTGGAAATTTGGTTCTAGGACATTTGATTTGAGCGCAATCCTCAAACTTAGGTCAAAAAAGCCATTTAAGCCTTTTCACAGTGAGATCTATGCGATATGGCCGAGAAATGTAATTTTGATGTTAACTCCCAAACCGCTGCGCAGAAGTCAACTAAACTTCACCCAATAGTGTATTGTATCACATTCTAGTAGTTACATTTGAAAATTTCGTTCTAGGACATTTGGTCTGAGCGCAATCATTAAACTTAATTAAAAAAGTCATTTAAGCATTTTCACAGTGAGATCTATGCGATATGGCCGAGAAATGTAATTTTGATGTTAACTCCCAAACCGCTGCGCAGAAGTCAACCAAACTTCACCCATTAGTGTATTGTATCACAATCTAGTAGTTACATGTGGAAATTTGGTTCTAGGACATTTGATTTGAGCGCAATCCTCAAACTTAGGTCAAAAAAGCCATTTAAGCCTTTTCACAGTGAGATCTATGCGATATGGCCGAGAAATGTAATTTTGATGTTAACTCCCAAACCGCTGCGCAGAAGTCAACCAAACTTCACCCAATAGTGTATTGTATCACAATCTAGTAGTTACATTTGAAAATTTTGTTCTAGGACATTTTGTTTGAACGCAATCATCAAACTTAATTAAAAAAGTCATTTAAGCCTTTTCACAGTGAGATCTATGCGATATGGCCGAGAAATGTAATTTTGATGTTCACTCCCAAACCGCTGCGCAGAAGTCAACCAAACTTCACCCAATAGTGTATTTTATCACAATCTAGTAGTTACATTTGGAAATTTAGTTCTAGGACATTTGATTTGAGCGCAATCTTCAAACTTAATTAAAAAAAGTCATTTAAGCCTTTTCACAGTGAGATCTATGCGATATGGCCGAGAAATGTAATTTTGATGTTCACTCCCCAACCGCTGCGCAGAAGTCAACTAAACTTCACCCAATAGTGTATTGTATCACATTCTAGTAGTTACATTTGAAAATTTCGTTCTAGGACATTTGGTTTGAGCGCAATCATTAAACTTAGGTCAAAAAAGCCATTTAAGCCTTTTCACAGTGAGATCTATGCGATATGGCCGAGAAATGTAATTTTGATGTTAACTCCCAAACCGCTGCGCAGAAGTCAACCAAACTTCACCCATTAGTGTATTGTATCACAATCTAGTAGTTACATGTGGAAATTTGGTTCTAGGACATTTGATTTGAGCGCAATCCTCAAACTTAGGTCAAAAAAGCCATTTAAGCCTTTTCACAGTGAGATCTATGCGATATGGCCGAGAAATGTAATTTTGATGTTAACTCCCAAACCGCTGCGCAGAAGTCAACCAAACTTCACCCAATAGTGTATTGTATCACATTCTAGTAGTTACATTTGAAAATTTCGTTTTAGGACATTTTGTTTGAACGCAATCATCAAACTTAATTAAAAAAGTCATTTAAGCCTTTTCACAGTGAGATCTATGCGATATGGCCGAGAAATGTAATTTTGATGTTAACTCCCAAACCGCTGCGCAGAAGTCAACCAAACTTCAACCATTAGTGTATTGTATCACAATCTAGTAGTTACATGTGGAAATTTGGTTATTGGACATTTGATTTGAGCGCAATCCTCAAACTTAGGTCAAAAAAGCCATTTAAGCCTTTTCACAGTGAGATCTATGCGATATGGCCGAGAAATGTAATTTTGATGTTAACTCCCAAACCGCTGCGCAGAAGTCAACCAAACTTCACCCAATAGTGTATTGTATCACATTCTAGTAGTTACATTTGAAAATTTCGTTCTAGGACATTTGGTTTGAGCGCAATCATTAAACTTAGGTCAAAAAAGCCATTTAAGCCTTTTCACAGTGAGATCTATGCGATATGGCCGAGAAATGTAATTTTGATGTTAACTCCCAAACCGCTGCGCAGAAGTCAACTAAACTTCACCCAATAGTGTATTGTATCACATTCTAGTAGTTACATTTGAAAATTTCGTTCTAGGACATTTGGTCTGAGCGCAATCATTAAACTTAATTAAAAAAGTCATTTAAGCCTTTTCACAGTGAGATCTATGCGATATGGCCGAGAAATGTAATTTTGATGTTAACTCCCAAACCGCTGCGCAGAAGTCAACCAAACTTCACCCATTAGTGTATTGTATCACAATCTAGTAGTTACATGTGGAAATTTGGTTATAGGACATTTGATTTGAGCGCAATCCTCAAACTTAGGTCAAAAAAGCCATTTAAGCCTTTTCACAGTGAGATCTATGCGATATGGCCGAGAAATGTAATTTTGATGTTAACTCCCAAACCGCTGCGCAGAAGTCAACCAAACTTCACCCAATAGTGTATTTTATCACAATCTAGTAGTTACATTTGGAAATTTAGTTCTAGGACATTTGATTTGAGCGCAATCTTCAAACTTAATTAAAAAAAGTCATTTAAGCCTTTTCACAGTGAGATCTATGCGATATGGCCGAGAAATGTAATTTTGATGTTCACTCCCAAACCGCTGCGCAGAAGTCAACCAAACTTCAACCATTAGTGTATTGTATCACAATCTAGTAGTTACATGTGGAAATTTGGTTCTAGGACATTTGATTTGAGCGCAATCCTCAAACTTAGGTCAAAAAAGCCATTTAAGCCTTTTCACAGTGAGATCTATGCGATAGGGCCGAGAAATGTAATTTTGATGTTAACTCCCAAACCGCTGCGCAGAAGTCAACCAAACTTCACCCAATAGTGTATTGTATCACAATCTAGTAGTTACATTTGAAAAATTTTTTCTAGGACATTTTGTTTGAGCGCAATCATCAAACTTAATTAAAAAAGTCATTTAAGCCTTTTCACAGTGAGATCTATGCGATATGGCCAAGAAATGTAATTTTGATGTTAACTCCCAAACCGCTGCGCAGAAGTCAACCAAACTTCACCCATTAGTGTATTGTATCACAATCTAGTAGTTACATGTTGAAATTTGGTTCTAGGACATTTGATTTGAGCGCAATCCTCAAACTTAGGTCAAAAAAGCCATTTAAGCCTTTTCACAGTGAGATCTATGCGATATGGCCGAGAAATGTAATTTTGATGTTAACTCCCAAACCGCTGCGCAGAAGTCAACCAAACTTCACCCAATAGTGTATTGTATCACATTCTAGTAGTTACATTTGAAAATTTCGTTCTAGGACATTTGGTTTGAGCGCAATCATTAAACTTAGGTCAAAAAAGCCATTTAAGCCTTTTCACAGTGAGATCTATGCGATATGGCCGAGAAATGTAATTTTGATGTTAACTCCCCAACCGCTGCGCAGAAGTCAACTAAACTTCACCCAATAGTGTATTGTATCACATTCTAGTAGTTACATTTGAAAATTTCATTCTAGGACATTTGGTTTGAGCGCAATCATTAAACTTAGGTCAAAAAAGCCATTTAAGCCTTTTCACAGTGAGATCTATGCGATATGGCCGAGAAATGTAATTTTGATGTTAACTCCCAAACCGCTGCGCAGAAGTCAACCAAACTTCACCCATTAGTGTATTGTATCACAATCTAGTAGTTACATGTGGAAATTTGGTTATTGGACATTTGATTTGAGCGCAATCCTCAAACTTAGGTCAAAAAAGCCATTTAAGCCTTTTCACAGTGAGATCTATGCGATATGGCCGAGAAATGTAATTTTGATGTTAACTCCCAAACCGCTGCGCAGAAGTCAACCAAACTTCACCCATTAGTGTATTGTATCACAATCTAGTAGTTACATGTGGAAATTTGGTTCTAGGACATTTGATTTGAGCGCAATCCTCAAACTTAGGTCAAAAAAGCCATTTAAGCCTTTTCACAGTGAGATCTATGCGATATGGCCGAGAAATGTAATTTTGATGTTAACTCCCAAACCGCTGCGCAGAAGTCAACCAAACTTCACCCAATAGTGTATTGTATCACATTCTAGTAGTTACATTTGAAAATTTCGTTCTAGGACATTTGGTTTGAGCGCAATCATTAAACTTAGGTCAAAAAAGCCATTTAAGCCTTTTCACAGTGAGATCTATGCGATATGGCCGAGAAATGTAATTTTGATGTTAACTCCCAAACCGCTGCGCAGAAGTCAACTAAACTTCACCCAATAGTGTATTGTATCACATTCTAGTAGTTACATTTGAAAATTTCGTTCTAGGACATTTGGTCTGAGCGCAATCATTAAACTTAATTAAAAAAGTCATTTAAGCCTTTTCACAGTGAGATCTATGCGATATGGCCGAGAAATGTAATTTTGATGTTAACTCCCAAACCGCTGCGCAGAAGTCAACCAAACTTCACCCATTAGTGTATTGTATCACAATCTAGTAGTTACATGTGGAAATTTGGTTCTAGGACATTTGATTTGAGCGCAATCCTCAAACTTAGGTCAAAAAAGCCATTTAAGCCTTTTCACAGTGAGATCTATGCGATATGGCCGAGAAATGTAATTTTGATGTTAACTCCCAAACCGCTGCGCAGAAGTCAACCAAACTTCACCCAATAGTGTATTGTATCACAATCTAGTAGTTACATTTGAAAATTTTGTTCTAGGAAATTTTGTTTGAACGCAATCATCAAACTTAATTAAAAAAGTCATTTAAGCCTTTTCACAGTGAGATCTATGCGATATGGCCGAGAAATGTAATTTTGATGTTAACTCCCAAACCGCTGCGCAGAAGTCAACCAAACTTCACCCATTAGTGTATTGTATCACAATCTAGTAGTTACATGTGGAAATTTGGTTATAGGACATTTGATTTGAGCGCAATCCTCAAACTTAGGTCAAAAAAGCCATTTAAGCCTTTTCACAGTGAGATCTATGCGATATGGCCGAGAAATGTAATTTTGATGTTAACTCCCAAACCGCTGCGCAGAAGTCAACCAAACTTCACCCAATAGTGTATTTTATCACAATCTAGTAGTTACATTTGGAAATTTAGTTCTAGGACATTTGATTTGAGCGCAATCTTCAAACTTAATTAAAAAAAGTCATTTAAACCTTTTCACAGTGAGATCTATGCGATATGGCCGAGAAATGTAATTTTGATGTTCACTCCCAAACCGCTGCGCAGAAGTCAACCAAACTTCAACCATTAGTGTATTGTATCACAATCTAGTAGTTACATGTGGAAATTTGGTTCTAGGACATTTGATTTGAGCGCAATCCTCAAACTTAGGTCAAAAAAGCCATTTAAGCCTTTTCACAGTGAGATCTATGCGATAGGGCCGAGAAATGTAATTTTGATGTTAACTCCCAAACCGCTGCGCAGAAGTCAACCAAACTTCACCCAATAGTGTATTGTATCACAATCTAGTAGTTACATTTGAAAATTTTTTTCTAGGACATTTTGTTTGAGCGCAATCATTAAACTTAATTAAAAAAGTCATTTAAGCCTTTTCACAGTGAGATCTATGCGATATGGCCGAGAAATGTAATTTTGATGTTAACTCCCAAACCGCTGCGCAGAAGTCAACCAAACTTCACCCATTAGTGTATTGTATCACAATCTAGTAGTTACATGTGGAAATTTGGTTCTAGGACATTTGATTTGAGCGCAATCCTCAAACTTAGGTCAAAAAAGCCATCAAGCCTTTTCACAGTGAGATCTATGCGATATGGCCGAGAAATGTAATTTTGATGTTAACTCCCAAACCGCTGCGCAGAAGTCAACCAAACTTCACCCAATAGTGTATTGTATCACAATCTAGTAGTTACATTTGAAAATTTTGTTCTAGGAAATTTTGTTTGAGCGCAATCATCAAACTTAATTAAAAAAGTCATTTAAGCCTTTTCACAGTGAGATCTATGCGATATGGCCGAGAAATGTAATTTTGATGTTAACTCCCAAACCGCTGCGCAGAAGTCAACCAAACTTCACCCATTAGTGTATTGTATCACAATCTAGTAGTTACATGTGGACATTTGGTTATTGGACATTTGATTTGAGCGCAATCCTCAAACTTAGGTCAAAAAAGCCATTTAAGCCTTTTCACAGTGAGATCTATGCGATATGGCCGAGAAATGTAATTTTGATGTTAACTCCCAAACCGCTGCGCAGAAGTCAACCAAACTTCACCCATTAGTGTATTGTATCACAATCTAGTAGTTACATGTGGAAATTTGGTTCTAGGACATTTGATTTGAGCGCAATCCTCAAACTTAGGTCAAAAAAGCCATTTAAGCCTTTTCACAGTGAGATCTATGCGATATGGCCGAGAAATGTAATTTTGATGTTAACTCCCAAACCGCTGCGCAGAAGTCAACCAAACTTCACCCAATAGTGTATTGTATCACATTCTAGTAGTTACATTTGAAAATTTCGTTCTAGGACATTTGGTTTGAGCGCAATCATTAAACTTATGTCAAAAAAGCCATTTAAGCCTTTTCACAGTGAGATCTATGCGATATGGCCGAGAAATGTAATTTTGATGTTAACTCCCAAACCGCTGCGCAGAAGTCAACCAAACTTCACCCAATAGTGTATTGTATCACAATCTAGTAGTTACATTTGAAAATTTTGTTCTAGGAAATTTTGTTTGAGCGCAATCATTAAACTTAATTAAAAAAGTCATTTAAGCCTTTTCACAGTGAGATCTATGCGATATGGCCGAGAAATGTAATTTTGATGTTAACTCCCAAACCGCTGCGCAGAAGTCAACCAAACTTCACCCATTAGTGTATTGTATCACAATCTAGTAGTTACATGTGAAAATTTGGTTCTAGGACATTTGATTTGAGCGCAATCCTCAAACTTAGGTCAAAAAAGCCATTTAAGCCTTTTCACAGTGAGATCTATGCGATATGGCCGAGAAATGTAATTTTGATGTTAACTCCCAAACCGCTGCGCAGAAGTCAACCAAACTTCACCCAATAGTGTATTGTATCACATTCTAGTAGTTACATTTGAAAATTTCGTTCTCGGACATTTGGTTTGAGCGCAATCATTAAACTTAGGTCAAAAAAGCCATTTAAGCCTTTTCACAGTGAGATCTATGCGATATGGCCGAGAAATGTAATTTTGATGTTAACTCCCAAACCGCTGCGCAGAAGTCAACTAAACTTCACCCAATAGTGTATTGTATCACATTCTAGTAGTTACATTTGAAAATTTCGTTCTAGGACATTTGGTTTGAGCGCAATCATTAAACTTAATTAAAAAAGTCATTTAAGCCTTTTCACAGTGAGATCTATGCGATATGGCCGAGAAATGTAATTTTGATGTTAACTCCCAAACCGCTGCGCAGAAGTCAACCAAACTTCACCCAATAGTGTATTGTATCACAATCTAGTAGTTACATTTGAAAATTTTGTTCTAGGAAATTTTGTTTGAGCGCAATCATCAAACTTAATTAAAAAAGTCATTTAAGCCTTTTCACAGTGAGATCTATGCGATATGGCCGAGAAATGTAATTTTGATGTTAACTCCCAAACCTCTGCGCAGAAGTCAACCAAACTTCACCCAATAGTGTATTGTATCACAATCTAGTAGTTACATGTGGAAATTTGGTTCTAGGACATTTGATTTGAGAGCAATCTTTAAACTAGGTCAAAAAAGCCATTTAAGCCTTTTCACAGTGAGATCTATGCGATATGGCCGAGAAATGTAATTTTGATGTTAACTCCCAAACCGCTGCGCAGAAGTCAACCAAACTTCACCCAATAGTGTATTGTATCACAATCTAGTAGTTACATTTGGAAATTTGGTTCTTGGACATTTGGTTTGAGCGCAATCTTTAAACTTAGGTCAAAAAAGCCATTTAAGCCTTTTCACAGTGAGATCTATGCGATATGGCCGAGAAATGTAATTTTGATGTTAACTCCCAAACCGCTGCGCAGAAGTCAACCAAACTTCACCCAATAGTGTATTGTATCACAATCTAGTAGTTACATTTGAAAATTTTGTTCTAGGACATTTTGTTTGAACGCAATCATCAAACTTAATTAAAAAAGTCATTTAAGCCTTTTCACAGTGAGATCTATGCGATATGGCCGAGAAATGTAATTTTGATGTTAACTCCCAAACCGCTGCGCAGAAGTCAACCAAACTTCACCCAATAGTGTATTGTATCACATTCTAGTAGTTACATTTGAAAATTTCGTTCTAGGACATTTGGTTTGAGCGCAATCATTAAACTTAGGTCAAAAAAGCCATTTAAGCCTTTTCACAGTGAGATCTATGCGATATGGCCGAGAAATGTAATTTTGATGTTAACTCCCAAACCGCTGCGCAGAAGTCAACTAAACTTCACCCAATAGTGTATTGTATCACATTCTAGTAGTTACATTTGAAAATTTCGTTCTAGGACATTTGGTTTGAGCGCAATCATTAAACTTAATTAAAAAAGTCATTTAAGCCTTTTCACAGTGAGATCTATGCGATATGGCCGAGAAATGTAATTTTGATGTTAACTCCCAAACCGCTGCGCAGAAGTCAACCAAACTTCACCCATTAGTGTATTGTATCACAATCTAGTAATTACATGTGGAAATTTGGTTCTAGGACATTTGATTTGAGCGCAATCCTCAAACTTAGGTCAAAAAAGCCATTTAAGCCTTTTCACAGTGAGATCTATGCGATATGGCCGAGAAATGTAATTTTGATGTTAACTCCCAAACCGCTGCGCAGAAGTCAACCAAACTTCACCCATTAGTGTATTGTATCACAATCTAGTAGTTACATGTGGAAATTTGGTTTTTGGACATTTGGTTTGAGCGCAATCATTAAACTTAGGTCAAAAAAGCCATTTAAGCCTTTTCACAGTGAGATTTTTGCGATATGGCCGAGAAATGTAATTTTGATGTTAACTCCCAAACCGCTGCGCAGAAGTCAACCAAACTTCACCCAATAGTGTATTGTATCACAATCTAATAGTTACATTTGAAAATTTTGTTCTAGGAAATTTTGTTTGAGCGCAATCATCAAACTTAATTAAAAAAGTCATTTAAGCCTTTTCACAGTGAGATCTATGCGATATGGCCGAGAAATGTAATTTTGATGTTAACTCCAAAACCTCTGCGCAGAAGTCAACCAAACTTCACCCATTAGTGTATTGTATCACAATCTAGTAGTTACATGTGGAAATTTGGTTCTAGGACATTTGATTTGAGCGCAATCCTCAAACTTAGGTCAAAAAAGCCATTTAAGCCTTTTCACAGTGAGATCTATGCGATATGGCCGAGAAATGTAATTTTGATGTTAACTCCCAAACCGCTGCGCAGAAGTCAACCAAACTTCACCCAATAGTGTATTGTATCACATTCTAGTAGTTACATTTGAAAATTTCGTTCTAGGACATTTGGTTTGAGCGCAATCTTTAAACTTAGGTCAAAAAAGCCATTTAAGCCTTTTCACAGTGAGATCTATGCGATATGGCCGAGAAATGTAATTTTGATGTTAACTCCCAAACCGCTGCGCAGAAGTCAACCAAACTTCACCCAATAGTGTATTGTATCACAATCTAGTAGTTACATTTGAAAATTTTGTTCTAGGACATTTTGTTTGAACGCAATCATCAAACTTAATTAAAAAAGTCATTTAAGCCTTTTCACAGTGAGATCTATGCGATATGGCCGAGAAATGTAATTTTGATGTTAACTCCCAAACCGCTGCGCAGAAGTCAACCAAACTTCACCCAATAGTGTATTGTATCACAATCTAGTAGTTACATTTGAAAATTTTGTTCTATGACATTTTGTTTGAACGCAATCATCAAACTTAATTAAAAAAGTCATTTAAGCCTTTTCACAGTGAGATCTATGCGATATGGCCGAGAAATGTAATTTTGATGTTAACTCCCAAACCGCTGCGCAGAAGTCAACCAAACTTCACCCATTAGTGTATTGTATCACAATCTAGTAGTTACATGTGGAAATTTGGTTATTGGACATTTGGTTTGAGCGCAATCATTAAACTTAGGTCAAAAAAGCCATTTAAGCCTTTTCACAGTGAGATCTATGCGATATGGCCGAGAAATGTAATTTTGATGTTAACTCCCAAACCGCTGCGCAGAAGTCAACCAAACTTCACCCAATAGTGTATTGTATCACAATCTAGTAGTTACATTTGAAAATTTTGTTCTAGGAAATTTTGTTTGAGCGCAATCATCAAACTTAATTAAAAAAGTCATTTAAGCCTTTTCACAGTGAGATCTATGCGATATGGCCGAGAAATGTAATTTTGATGTTAACTCCCAAACCTCTGCGCAGAAGTCAACCAAACTTCACCCAATAGTGTATTGTATCACAATCTAGTAGTTACATGTGGAAATTTGGTTCTAGGACATTTGATTTGAGAGCAATCTTTAAACTAGGTCAAAAAAGCCATTTAAGCCTTTTCACAGTGAGATCTATGCGATATGGCCGAGAAATGTAATTTTGATGTTAACTCCCAAACCGCTGCGCAGAAGTCAACCAAACTTCACCCAATAGTGTATTGTATCACAATCTAGTAGTTACATTTGGAAATTTGGTTCTTGGACATTTGGTTTGAGCGCAATCTTTAAACTTAGGTCAAAAAAGCCATTTAAGCCTTTTCACAGTGAGATCTATGCGATATGGCCGAGAAATGTAATTTTGATGTTAACTCCCAAACCGCTGCGCAGAAGTCAACCAAACTTCACCCAATAGTGTATTGTATCACAATCTAGTAGTTACATTTGAAAATTTTGTTCTAGGACATTTTGTTTGAACGCAATCATCAAACTTAATTAAAAAAGTCATTTAAGCCTTTTCACAGTGAGATCTATGCGATATGGCCGAGAAATGTAATTTTGATGTTAACTCCCAAACCGCTGCGCAGAAGTCAACCAAACTTCACCCAATAGTGTATTGTATCACATTCTAGTAGTTACATTTGAAAATTTCGTTCTAGGACATTTGGTTTGAGCGCAATCATTAAACTTAGGTCAAAAAAGCCATTTAAGCCTTTTCACAGTGAGATCTATGCGATATGGCCGAGAAATGTAATTTTGATGTTAACTCCCAAACCGCTGCGCAGAAGTCAACTAAACTTCACCCAATAGTGTATTGTATCACATTCTAGTAGTTACATTTGAAAATTTCGTTCTAGGACATTTGGTTTGAGCGCAATCATTAAACTTAATTAAAAAAGTCATTTAAGCCTTTTCACAGTGAGATCTATGCGATATGGCCGAGAAATGTAATTTTGATGTTAACTCCCAAACCGCTGCGCAGAAGTCAACCAAACTTCACCCATTAGTGTATTGTATCACAATCTAGTAATTACATGTGGAAATTTGGTTCTAGGACATTTGATTTGAGCGCAATCCTCAAACTTAGGTCAAAAAAGCCATTTAAGCCTTTTCACAGTGAGATCTATGCGATATGGCCGAGAAATGTAATTTTGATGTTAACTCCCAAACCGCTGCGCAGAAGTCAACCAAACTTCACCCATTAGTGTATTGTATCACAATCTAGTAGTTACATGTGGAAATTTGGTTTTTGGACATTTGGTTTGAGCGCAATCATTAAACTTAGGTCAAAAAAGCCATTTAAGCCTTTTCACAGTGAGATTTTTGCGATATGGCCGAGAAATGTAATTTTGATGTTAACTCCCAAACCGCTGCGCAGAAGTCAACCAAACTTCACCCAATAGTGTATTGTATCACAATCTAATAGTTACATTTGAAAATTTTGTTCTAGGAAATTTTGTTTGAGCGCAATCATCAAACTTAATTAAAAAAGTCATTTAAGCCTTTTCACAGTGAGATCTATGCGATATGGCCGAGAAATGTAATTTTGATGTTAACTCCAAAACCTCTGCGCAGAAGTCAACCAAACTTCACCCATTAGTGTATTGTATCACAATCTAGTAGTTACATGTGGAAATTTGGTTCTAGGACATTTGATTTGAGCGCAATCCTCAAACTTAGGTCAAAAAAGCCATTTAAGCCTTTTCACAGTGAGATCTATGCGATATGGCCGAGAAATGTAATTTTGATGTTAACTCCCAAACCGCTGCGCAGAAGTCAACCAAACTTCACCCAATAGTGTATTGTATCACATTCTAGTAGTTACATTTGAAAATTTCGTTCTAGGACATTTGGTTTGAGCGCAATCTTTAAACTTAGGTCAAAAAAGCCATTTAAGCCTTTTCACAGTGAGATCTATGCGATATGGCCGAGAAATGTAATTTTGATGTTAACTCCCAAACCGCTGCGCAGAAGTCAACCAAACTTCACCCAATAGTGTATTGTATCACAATCTAGTAGTTACATTTGAAAATTTTGTTCTAGGACATTTTGTTTGAACGCAATCATCAAACTTAATTAAAAAAGTCATTTAAGCCTTTTCACAGTGAGATCTATGCGATATGGCCGAGAAATGTAATTTTGATGTTAACTCCCAAACCGCTGCGCAGAAGTCAACCAAACTTCACCCAATAGTGTATTGTATCACAATCTAGTAGTTACATTTGAAAATTTTGTTCTATGACATTTTGTTTGAACGCAATCATCAAACTTAATTAAAAAAGTCATTTAAGCCTTTTCACAGTGAGATCTATGCGATATGGCCGAGAAATGTAATTTTGATGTTAACTCCCAAACCGCTGCGCAGAAGTCAACCAAACTTCACCCATTAGTGTATTGTATCACAATCTAGTAGTTACATGTGGAAATTTGGTTATTGGACATTTGGTTTGAGCGCAATCATTAAACTTAGGTCAAAAAAGCCATTTAAGCCTTTTCACAGTGAGATCTATGCGATATGGCCGAGAAATGTAATTTTGATGTTAACTCCCAAACCGCTGCGCAGAAGTCAACCAAACTTCACCCAATAGTGTATTGTATCACAATCTAGTAGTTACATTTGAAAATTTTGTTCTAGGAAATTTTGTTTGAGCGCAATCATCAAACTTAATTAAAAAAGTCATTTAAGCCTTTTCACAGTGAGATCTATACGATATGGCCGAGAAATGTAATTTTGATGTTAACTCCCAAACCTCTGCGCAGAAGTCAACCAAACTTCACCCATTAGTGTATTGTATCACAATCTAGTAGTTACATGTGGAAATTTGGTTCTAGGACATTTGATTTGAGCGCAATCCTCAAACTTAGGTCAAAAAAGCCATTTAAGCCTTTTCACAGTGAGATCTATGCGATATGGCCGAGAAATGTAATTTTGATGTTAACTCCCAAACCGCTGCGCAGAAGTCAACCAAACTTCACCCAATAGTGTATTGTATCACATTCTAGTAGTTACATTTGAAAATTTCGTTCTAGGACATTTGGTTTGAGCGCAATCTTTAAACTTAGGTCAAAAAAGCCATTTAAGCCTTTTCACAGTGAGATCTATGCGATATGGCCGAGAAATGTAATTTTGATGTTAACTCCCAAACCGCTGCGCAGAAGTCAACCAAACTTCACCCAATAGTGTATTGTATCACAATCTAGTAGTTACATTTGAAAATTTTGTTCTAGGACATTTTGTTTGAACGCAATCATCAAACTTAATTAAAAAAGTCATTTAAGCCTTTTCACAGTGAGATCTATGCGATATGGCCGAGAAATGTAATTTTGATGTTAACTCCCAAACCGCTGCGCAGAAGTCAACCAAACTTCACCCAATAGTGTATTGTATCACAATCTAGTAGTTACATTTGAAAATTTTGTTCTATGACATTTTGTTTGAACGCAATCATCAAACTTAATTAAAAAAGTCATTTAAGCCTTTTCACAGTGAGATCTATGCGATATGGCCGAGAAATGTAATTTTGATGTTAACTCCCAAACCGCTGCGCAGAAGTCAACCAAACTTCACCCATTAGTGTATTGTATCACAATCTAGTAGTTACATGTGGAAATTTGGTTATTGGACATTTGGTTTGAGCGCAATCATTAAACTTAGGTCAAAAAAGCCATTTAAGCCTTTTCACAGTGAGATCTATGCGATATGGCCGAGAAATGTAATTTTGATGTTAACTCCCAAACCGCTGCGCAGAAGTCAACCAAACTTCACCCAATAGTGTATTGTATCACAATCTAGTAGTTACATTTGAAAATTTTGTTCTAGGAAATTTTGTTTGAGCGCAATCATCAAACTTAATTAAAAAAGTCATTTAAGCCTTTTCTAAGTGAGATCTATGCGATATGGCCGAGAAATGTAATTTTGATGTTAACTCCCAAACCTCTGCGCAGAAGTCAACCAAACTTCACCCAATAGTGTATTGTATCACAATCTAGTAGTTACATGTGGAAATTTGGTTCTAGGACATTTGATTTGAGAGCAATCTTTAAACTTAGGTCAAAAAAGCCATTTAAGCCTTTTCACAGTGAGATCTATGCGATATGGCCGAGAAATGTAATTTTGATGTTAACTCCCAAACCGCTGCGCAGAAGTCAACCAAACTTCACCCAATAGTGTATTGTATCACAATCTAGTAGTTACATTTGAAAATTTTGTTCTAGGACATTTTGTTTGAACGCAATCATCAAACTTAATTAAAAAAGTCATTTAAGCCTTTTCACAGTGAGATCTATGCGATATGGCCGAGAAATGTAATTTTGATGTTAACTCCCAAACCGCTGCGCAGAAGTCAACCAAACTTCACCCAATAGTGTATTGTATCACAATCTAGTAGTTACATTTGGAAATTTGGTTCTTGGACATTTGATTTGAGCGCAATCCTCAAACTTAGGTCAAAAAAGCCATTTAAGCCTTTTCACAGTGAGATCTATGCGATATGGCCGAGAAATGTAATTTTGATGTTAACTCCCAAACCGCTGCGCAGAAGTCAACCAAACTTCACCCAATAGTGTATTGTATCACAATCTAGTAGTTACATTTGAAAATTTTGTTCTAGGACATTTTGTTTGAACGCAATCATCAAACTTAATTAAAAAAGTCATTTAAGCCTTTTCACAGTGAGATCTATGCGATATGGCCGAGAAATGTAATTTTGATGTTAACTCCCAAACCGCTGCGCAGAAGTCAACCAAACTTCACCCAATAGTGTATTGTATCACATTCTAGTAGTTACATTTGAAAATTTCGTTCTAGGACATTTGGTTTGAGCGCAATCATTAAACTTAGGTCAAAAAAGCCATTTAAGCCTTTTCACAGTGAGATCTATGCGATATGGCCGAGAAATGTAATTTTGATGTTAACTCCCAAACCGCTGCGCAGAAGTCAACCAAACTTCACCCATTAGTGTATTGTATCACAATCTAGTAGTTAAATGTGGAAATTTGGTTCTAGGACATTTGATTTGAGCGCAATCCTCAAACTTAGGTCAAAAAAGCCATTTAAGCCTTTTCACAGTGAGATCTATGCGATATGGCCGAGAAATGTAATTTTGATGTTCACTCCCAAACCGCTGCGCAGAAGTCAACCAAACTTCAACCATTAGTGTATTGTATCACAATCTAGTAGTTACATTTGAAAATTTTGTTCTAGGACATTTGATTTGAGCGCAATCATCAAACTTTATTTAAAAAAGTCATTTAAGCCTTTTCACAGTGAGATCTATGCGATATGGCCGAGAAATGTAATTTTGATGTTAACTCCAAAACCTCTGCGCAGAAGTCAACCAAACTTCACCCATTAGTGTATTGTATCACAATCTAGTAGTTACATGTGGAAATTTGGTTCTAGGACATTTGATTTGAGCGCAATCCTCAAACTTAGGTCAAAAAAGCCATTTAAGCCTTTTCACAGTGAGATCTATGCGATATGGCCGAGAAATGTAATTTTGATGTTAACTCCCAAACCGCTGCGCAGAAGTCAACCAAACTTCACCCAATAGTGTATTGTATCACATTCTAGTAGTTACATTTGAAAATTTCGTTCTAGGACATTTGGTTTGAGCGCAATCTTTAAACTTAGGTCAAAAAAGCCATTTAAGCCTTTTCACAGTGAGATCTATGCGATATGGCCGAGAAATGTAATTTTGATGTTAACTCCCAAACCGCTGCGCAGAAGTCAACCAAACTTCACCCAATAGTGTATTGTATCACAATCTAGTAGTTACATTTGAAAATTTTGTTCTAGGACATTTTGTTTGAACGCAATCATCAAACTTAATTAAAAAAGTCATTTAAGCCTTTTCACAGTGAGATCTATGCGATATGGCCGAGAAATGTAATTTTGATGTTAACTCCCAAACCGCTGCGCAGAAGTCAACCAAACTTCACCCAATAGTGTATTGTATCACAATCTAGTAGTTACATTTGAAAATTTTGTTCTATGACATTTTGTTTGAACGCAATCATCAAACTTAATTAAAAAAGTCATTTAAGCCTTTTCACAGTGAGATCTATGCGATATGGCCGAGAAATGTAATTTTGATGTTAACTCCCAAACCGCTGCGCAGAAGTCAACCAAACTTCACCCATTAGTGTATTGTATCACAATCTAGTAGTTACATGTGGAAATTTGGTTCTAGGACATTTGATTTGAGCGCAATCCTCAAACTTAGGTCAAAAAAGCCATTTAAGCCTTTTCACAGTGAGATCTATGCGATATGGCCGAGAAATGTAATTTTGATGTTAACTCCCAAACCGCTGCGCAGAAGTCAACCAAACTTCACCCAATAGTGTATTGTATCACAATCTAGTAGTTACATTTGAAAATTTTGTTCTAGGAAATTTTGTTTGAGCGCAATCATCAAACTTAATTAAAAAAGTCATTTAAGCCTTTTCACAGTGAGATCTATGCGATATGGCCGAGAAATGTAATTTTGATGTTAACTCCCAAACCGCTGCGCAGAAGTCAACCAAACTTCACCCATTAGTGTATTGTATCACAATCTAGTAGTTACATGTGGAAATTTGGTTCTAGGACATTTGATTTGAGCGCAATCCTCAAACTTAGGTCAAAAAAGCCATTTAGGCCTTTTCACAGTGAGATCTATGCGATATGGCCGAGAAATGTAATTTTGATGTTAACTCCCAAACCGCTGCGCAGAAGTCAACCAAACTTCACCCAATAGTGTATTGTATCACATTCTAGTAGTTACATTTGAAAATTTCGTTCTAGGACATTTGGTTTGAGCGCAATCTTTAAACTTAGGTCAAAAAAGCCATTTAAGCCTTTTCACAGTGAGATCTATGCGATATGGCCGAGAAATGTAATTTTGATGTTAACTCCCAAACCGCTGCGCAGAAGTCAACCAAACTTCACCCAATAGTGTATTGTATCACAATCTAGTAGTTACATTTGGAAATTTGGTTCTTGGACATTTGATTTGAGCGCAATCCTCAAACTTAGGTCAAAAAAGCCATTTAAGCCTTTTCACAGTGAGATCTATGCGATATGGCCGAGAAATGTAATTTTGATGTTAACTCCCAAACCGCTGCGCAGAAGTCAACCAAACTTCACCCAATAGTGTATTGTATCACATTCTAGTAGTTACATTTGAAAATTTCGTTCTAGGACATTTGGTTTGAGCGCAATCTTTAAACTTAGGTCAAAAAAGCCATTTAAGCCTTTTCACAGTGAGATCTATGCGATATGGCCGAGAAATGTAATTTTGATGTTAACTCCCAAACCGCTGCGCAGAAGTCAACCAAACTTCACCCAATAGTGTATTGTATCACAATCTAGTAGTTACATTTGGAAATTTGGTTCTTGGACATTTGATTTGAGCGCAATCCTCAAACTTAGGTCAAAAAAGCCATTTAAGCCTTTTCACAGTGAGATCTATGCGATATGGCCGAGAAATGTAATTTTGATGTTAACTCCCAAACCGCTGCGCAGAAGTCAACCAAACTTCACCCAATAGTGTATTGTATCACAATCTAGTAGTTACATTTGAAAATTTTGTTCTAGGACATTTTGTTTGAACGCAATCATCAAACTTAATTAAAAAAGTCATTTAAGCCTTTTCACAGTGAGATCTATGCGATATGGCCGAGAAATGTAATTTTGATGTTAACTCCCAAACCGCTGCGCAGAAGTCAACCAAACTTCACTCAATAGTGTATTTTATCACAATCTAGTAGTTACATTTGGAAATTTAGTTCTAGGACATTTGATTTGAGCGCAATCTTCAAACTTAATTAAAAAAAGTCATTTAAGCCTTTTCACAGTGAGATCTATGCGATATGGCCGAGAAATGTAATTTTGATGTTCACTCCCAAACCGCTGCGCAGAAGTCAACCAAACTTCAACCATTAGTGTATTGTATCACAATCTAGTAGTTACATGTGGAAATTTGGTTCTAGGACATTTGATTTGAGCGCAATCCTCAAACTTAGGTCAAAAAAGCCATTTAAGCCTTTTCACAGTGAGATCTATGCGATATGGCCGAGAAATGTAATTTTGATGTTAACTCCCAAACCGCTGCGCAGAAGTTAACCAAACTTCACCCAATAGTGTATTGTATCACATTCTAGTAGTTACATTTGAAAATTTTGTTCTAGGACATTTGGTTTGAGCGCAATCATTAAACTTAATTTAAAAAGTCATTTAAGCCTTTTCACAGTGAGATCTATGCGATATGGCCGAGAAATGTAATTTTGATGTTAACTCCCAAACCGCTGCGCAGAAGTCAACCAAACTTCACCCATTAGTGTATTGTATCACAATCTAGTAATTACATGTGGAAATTTGGTTCAAGGACATTTGATTTGAGCGCAATCCTCAAACTTAGGTCAAAAAAGCCATTTAAGCCTTTTCACAGTGAGATCTATGCGATATGGCCGAGAAATGTAATTTTGATGTTAACTCCCAAACCGCTGCGCAGAAGTCAACCAAACTTCAACCAATAGTGTATTGTATCACATTCTAGTAGTTACATTTGAAAATTTCGTTCTAGGACATTTGGTTTGAGCGCAATCATTAAACTTAGGTCAAAAAAGCCATTTAAGCCTTTTCACAGTGAGATCTATGCGATATGGCCGAGAAATGTAATTTTGATGTTAACTCCCAAACCGCTGCGCAGAAGTCAACCAAACTTCACCCAATAGTGTATTGTATCACAATCTAGTAGTTACATTTGAAAATTTTGTTCTAGGACATTTTGTTTGAGCGCAATCATCAAACTTAATTAAAAAAGTCATTTAAGCCTTTTCACAGTGAGATCTATGCGATATGGCCGAGAAATGTAATTTTGATGTTAACTCCCAAACCGCTGCGCAGAAGTCAACCAAACTTCACCCATTAGTGTATTGTATCACAATCTAGTAGTTACATGTGGAAATTTGGTTCTAGGACATTTGATTTGAGCGCAATCCTCAAACTTAGGTCAAAAAAGCCATTTAAGCCTTTTCACAGTGAGATCTATGCGATATGGCCGAGAAATGTAATTTTGATGTTAACTCCCAAACCGCTGCGCACAAGTCAACCAAACTTCACCCAATAGTGTATTGTATCACATTCTAGTAGTTACATTTGAAAATTTTGTTCTAGGACATTTGGTTTGAGCGCAATCATTAAACTTAGCTCAAAAAAGCCATTTAAGCCTTTTCACAGTGAGATCTATGCGATATGGCCGAGAAATGTAATTTTGATGTTAACTCCCAAACCGCTGCGCAGAAGTCAACTAAACTTCAACCAATAGTGTATTGTATCACATTCTAGTAGTTACATTTGAAAATTTTGTTCTAGGACATTTGGTTTGAGCGCAATCATTATACTTAATTAAAAAAGTCATTTAAGCCTTTTCACAGTGAGATCTATGCGATATGGCCGAGAAATGTAATTTTGATGTTAACTCCCAAACCGCTGCGCAGAAGTCAACTAAACTTCACCCAATAGTGTATTGTATCACATTCTAGTAGTTACATTTGAAAATTTTGTTCTAGGACATTTGGTTTGAGCGCAATCATTAAACTTAATTAAAAAAGTCATTTAAGCCTTTTCACAGTGAGATCTATGCGATATGGCCGAGAAATGTAATTTTGATGTTAACTCCCAAACCGCTGCGCAGAAGTCAACCAAACTTCACCCATTAGTGTATTGTATCACAATCTAGTAATTACATGTGGAAATTTGGTTCAAGGACATTTGATTTGAGCGCAATCCTCAAACTTAGGTCAAAAAAGCCATTTAAGCCTTTTCACAGTGAGATCTATGCGATATGGCCGAGAAATGTAATTTTGATGTTAACTCCCAAACCGCTGCGCAGAAGTCAACCAAACTTCACCCAATAGTGTATTGTATCACAATCTAGTAGTTACATTTGAAAATTTTGTTCTAGGAAATTTTGTTTGAGCGCAATCATCAAACTTAATTAAAAAAGTCATTTAAGCCTTTTCACAGTGAGATCTATGCGATATGGCCGAGAAATGTAATTTTGATGTTAACTCCCAAACCTCTGCGCAGAAGTCAACCAAACTTCACCCAATAGTGTATTGTATCACAATCTAGTAGTTACATGTGGAAATTTGGTTCTAGGACATTTGATTTGAGAGCAATCTTTAAACTAGGTCAAAAAAGCCATTTCAGCCTTTTCACAGTGAGATCTATGCGATATGGCCGAGAAATGTAATTTTGATGTTAACTCCCAAACCGCTGCGCAGAAGTCAACCAAACTTCACCCAATAGTGTATTGTATCACAATCTAGTAGTTACATTTGGAAATTTGGTTCTTGGACATTTGATTTGAGCGCAATCTTCAAACTTAATTAAAAAAAGTCATTTAAGCCTTTTCACAGTGAGATCTATGCGATATGGCCGAGAAATGTAATTTTGATGTTCACTCCCAAACCGCTGCGCAGAAGTCAACCAAACTTCAACCATTAGTGTATTGTATCACAATCTAGTAGTTACATGTGGAAATTTGGTTCTAGGACATTTGATTTGAGCGCAATCCTCAAACTTAGGTCAAAAAAGCCATTTAAGCCTTTTCACAGTGAGATCTATGCGATATGGCCGAGAAATGTAATTTTGATGTTAACTCCCAAACCGCTGCGCAGAAGTTAACCAAACTTCACCCAATAGTGTATTGTATCACATTCTAGTAGTTACATTTGAAAATTTTGTTCTAGGACATTTGGTTTGAGCGCAATCATTAAACTTAATTTAAAAAGTCATTTAAGCCTTTTCACAGTGAGATCTATGCGATATGGCCGAGAAATGTAATTTTGATGTTAACTCCCAAACCGCTGCGCAGAAGTCAACCAAACTTCACCCATTAGTGTATTGTATCACAATCTAGTAATTACATGTGGAAATTTGGTTCAAGGACATATGATTTGAGCGCAATCCTCAAACTTAGGTCAAAAAAGCCATTTAAGCCTTTTCACAGTGAGATCTATGCGATATGGCCGAGAAATGTAATTTTGATGTTAACTCCCAAACCGCTGCGCAGAAGTCAACCAAACTTCAACCAATAGTGTATTGTATCACATTCTAGTAGTTACATTTGAAAATTTCGTTCTAGGACATTTGGTTTGAGCGCAATCATTAAACTTAGGTCAAAAAAGCCATTTAAGCCTTTTCACAGTGAGATCTATGCGATATGGCCGAGAAATGTAATTTTGATGTTAACTCCCAAACCGCTGCGCAGAAGTCAACCAAACTTCACCCAATAGTGTATTGTATCACAATCTAGTAGTTACATTTGAAAATTTTGTTCTAGGACATTTTGTTTGAGCGCAATCATCAAACTTAATTAAAAAAGTCATTTAAGCCTTTTCACAGTGAGATCTATGCGATATGGCCGAGAAATGTAATTTTGATGTTAACTCCCAAACCGCTGCGCAGAAGTCAACCAAACTTCACCCATTAGTGTATTGTATCACAATCTAGTAGTTACATGTGGAAATTTGGTTCTAGGACATTTGATTTGAGCGCAATCCTCAAACTTAGGTCAAAAAAGCCATTTAAGCCTTTTCACAGTGAGATCTATGCGATATGGCCGAGAAATGTAATTTTGATGTTAACTCCCAAACCGCTGCGCAGAAGTCAACCAAACTTCACCCAATAGTGTATTGTATCACATTCTAGTAGTTACATTTGAAAATTTTGTTCTAGGACATTTGGTTTGAGCGCAATCATTAAACTTAGCTCAAAAAAGCCATTTAAGCCTTTTCACAGTGAGATCTATGCGATATGGCCGAGAAATGTAATTTTGATGTTAACTCCCAAACCGCTGCGCAGAAGTCAACTAAACTTCAACCAATAGTGTATTGTATCACATTCTAGTAGTTACATTTGAAAATTTTGTTCTAGGACATTTGGTTTGAGCGCAATCATTATACTTAATTAAAAAAGTCATTTAAGCCTTTTCACAGTGAGATCTATGCGATATGGCCGAGAAATGTAATTTTGATGTTAACTCCCAAACCGCTGCGCAGAAGTCAACTAAACTTCACCCAATAGTGTATTGTATCACATTCTAGTAGTTACATTTGAAAATTTTGTTCTAGGACATTTGGTTTGAGCGCAATCATTAAACTTAATTAAAAAAGTCATTTAAGCCTTTTCACAGTGAGATCTATGCGATATGGCCGAGAAATGTAATTTTGATGTTAACTCCCAAACCGCTGCGCAGAAGTCAACCAAACTTCACCCATTAGTGTATTGTATTACAATCTAGTAATTACATGTGGAAATTTGGTTCAAGGACATTTGATTTGAGCGCAATCCTCAAACTTAGGTCAAA
The DNA here is from genome assembly GCF_030265065.1 of Corythoichthys intestinalis. Lineage (NCBI taxonomy): Eukaryota > Metazoa > Chordata > Actinopteri > Syngnathiformes > Syngnathidae > Corythoichthys > Corythoichthys intestinalis. The sequence goes on along the minus strand of NW_026651608.1, from coordinate 388,451 downwards.
AAAGCCATTTAAGCCTTTTCACAGTGAGATCTATGCGATATGGCCGAGAAATGTAATTTTGATGTTAACTCCCAAACCGCTGCGCAGAAGTCAACCAAACTTCACCCAATAGTGTATTGTATCACAATCTAGTAGTTACATTTGAAAATTTTGTTCTAGGAAATTTTGTTTGAGCGCAATCATCAAACTTAATTAAAAAAGTCATTTAAGCCTTTTCACAGTGAGATCTATGCGATATGGCCGAGAAATGTAATTTTGATGTTAACTCCCAAACCTCTGCGCAGAAGTCAACCAAACTTCACCCAATAGTGTATTGTATCACAATCTAGTAGTTACATGTGGAAATTTGGTTCTAGGACATTTGATTTGAGAGCAATCTTTAAACTAGGTCAAAAAAGCCATTTCAGCCTTTTCACAGTGAGATCTATGCGATATGGCCGAGAAATGTAATTTTGATGTTAACTCCCAAACCGCTGCGCAGAAGTCAACCAAACTTCACCCAATAGTGTATTGTATCACAATCTAGTAGTTACATTTGGAAATTTGGTTCTTGGACATTTGGTTTGAGCGCAATCTTTAAACTTAGGTCAAAAAAGCCATTTAAGCCTTTTCACAGTGAGATCTATGCGATATGGCCGAGAAATGTAATTTTGATGTTAACTCCCAAACCGCTGCGCAGAAGTCAACCAAACTTCACCCAATAGTGTATTGTATCACAATCTAGTAGTTACATTTGAAAATTTTGTTCTAGGACATTTTGTTTGAGCGCAATCCTCAAACTTAGGTCAAAAAAGCCATTTAAGCCTTTTCACAGTGAGATCTATGCGATATGGCCGAGAAATGTAATTTTGATGTTAACTCCCAAACCGCTGCGCAGAAGTCAACCAAACTTCACCCAATAGTGTATTGTATCACATTCTAGTAGTTACATTTGAAAATTTCGTTCTAGGACATTTGGTTTGAGCGCAATCATTAAACTTAGGTCAAAAAAGCCATTTAAGCCTTTTCACAGTGAGATCTATGCGATATGGCCGAGAAATGTAATTTTGATGTTAACTCCCAAACCGCTGCGCAGAAGTCAACCAAACTTCACCCAATAGTGTATTGTATCACAATCTAGTAGTTACATTTGAAAATTTTGTTCTAGGAAATTTTGTTTGAGCGCAATCATTAAACTTAATTAAAAAAGTCATTTAAGCCTTTTCACAGTGAGATCTATGCGATATGGCCGAGAAATGTAATTTTGATGTTAACTCCCAAACCGCTGCGCAGAAGTCAACCAAACTTCACCCATTAGTGTATTGTATCACAATCTAGTAGTTACATGTGAAAATTTGGTTCTAGGACATTTGATTTGAGCGCAATCCTCAAACTTAGGTCAAAAAAGCCATTTAAGCCTTTTCACAGTGAGATCTATGCGATATGGCCGAGAAATGTAATTTTGATGTTAACTCCCAAACCGCTGCGCAGAAGTCAACCAAACTTCACCCAATAGTGTATTGTATCACATTCTAGTAGTTACATTTGAAAATTTCGTTCTAGGACATTTGGTTTGAGCGCAATCATTAAACTTAGGTCAAAAAAGCCATTTAAGCCTTTTCACAGTGAGATCTATGCGATATGGCCGAGAAATGTAATTTTGATGTTAACTCCCAAACCGCTGCGCAGAAGTCAACTAAACTTCACCCAATAGTGTATTGTATCACATTCTAGTAGTTACATTTGAAAATTTCGTTCTAGGACATTTGGTTTGAGCGCAATCATTAAACTTAATTAAAAAAGTCATTTAAGCCTTTTCACAGTGAGATCTATGCGATATGGCCGAGAAATGTAATTTTGATGTTAACTCCCAAACCGCTGCGCAGAAGTCAACCAAACTTCACCCAATAGTGTATTGTATCACAATCTAGTAGTTACATTTGAAAATTTTGTTCTAGGAAATTTTGTTTGAGCGCAATCATCAAACTTAATTAAAAAAGTCATTTAAGCCTTTTCACAGTGAGATCTATGCGATATGGCCGAGAAATGTAATTTTGATGTTAACTCCCAAACCTCTGCGCAGAAGTCAACCAAACTTCACCCAATAGTGTATTGTATCACAATCTAGTAGTTACATGTGGAAATTTGGTTCTAGGACATTTGATTTGAGAGCAATCTTTAAACTAGGTCAAAAAAGCCATTTAAGCCTTTTCACAGTGAGATCTATGCGATATGGCCGAGAAATGTAATTTTGATGTTAACTCCCAAACCGCTGCGCAGAAGTCAACCAAACTTCACCCAATAGTGTATTGTATCACAATCTAGTAGTTACATTTGGAAATTTGGTTCTTGGACATTTGGTTTGAGCGCAATCTTTAAACTTAGGTCAAAAAAGCCATTTAAGCCTTTTCACAGTGAGATCTATGCGATATGGCCGAGAAATGTAATTTTGATGTTAACTCCCAAACCGCTGCGCAGAAGTCAACCAAACTTCACCCAATAGTGTATTGTATCACAATCTAGTAGTTACATTTGAAAATTTTGTTCTAGGACATTTTGTTTGAACGCAATCATCAAACTTAATTAAAAAAGTCATTTAAGCCTTTTCACAGTGAGATCTATGCGATATGGCCGAGAAATGTAATTTTGATGTTAACTCCCAAACCGCTGCGCAGAAGTCAACCAAACTTCACCCAATAGTGTATTGTATCACATTCTAGTAGTTACATTTGAAAATTTCGTTCTAGGACATTTGGTTTGAGCGCAATCATTAAACTTAGGTCAAAAAAGCCATTTAAGCCTTTTCACAGTGAGATCTATGCGATATGGCCGAGAAATGTAATTTTGATGTTAACTCCCAAACCGCTGCGCAGAAGTCAACTAAACTTCACCCAATAGTGTATTGTATCACATTCTAGTAGTTACATTTGAAAATTTCGTTCTAGGACATTTGGTTTGAGCGCAATCATTAAACTTAATTAAAAAAGTCATTTAAGCCTTTTCACAGTGAGATCTATGCGATATGGCCGAGAAATGTAATTTTGATGTTAACTCCCAAACCGCTGCGCAGAAGTCAACCAAACTTCACCCATTAGTGTATTGTATCACAATCTAGTAATTACATGTGGAAATTTGGTTCTAGGACATTTGATTTGAGCGCAATCCTCAAACTTAGGTCAAAAAAGCCATTTAAGCCTTTTCACAGTGAGATCTATGCGATATGGCCGAGAAATGTAATTTTGATGTTAACTCCCAAACCGCTGCGCAGAAGTCAACCAAACTTCACCCATTAGTGTATTGTATCACAATCTAGTAGTTACATGTGGAAATTTGGTTTTTGGACATTTGGTTTGAGCGCAATCATTAAACTTAGGTCAAAAAAGCCATTTAAGCCTTTTCACAGTGAGATTTTTGCGATATGGCCGAGAAATGTAATTTTGATGTTAACTCCCAAACCGCTGCGCAGAAGTCAACCAAACTTCACCCAATAGTGTATTGTATCACAATCTAATAGTTACATTTGAAAATTTTGTTCTAGGAAATTTTGTTTGAGCGCAATCATCAAACTTAATTAAAAAAGTCATTTAAGCCTTTTCACAGTGAGATCTATGCGATATGGCCGAGAAATGTAATTTTGATGTTAACTCCCAAACCTCTGCGCAGAAGTCAACCAAACTTCACCCATTAGTGTATTGTATCACAATCTAGTAGTTACATGTGGAAATTTGGTTCTAGGACATTTGATTTGAGCGCAATCCTCAAACTTAGGTCAAAAAAGCCATTTAAGCCTTTTCACAGTGAGATCTATGCGATATGGCCGAGAAATGTAATTTTGATGTTAACTCCCAAACCGCTGCGCAGAAGTCAACCAAACTTCACCCAATAGTGTATTGTATCACATTCTAGTAGTTACATTTGAAAATTTCGTTCTAGGACATTTGGTTTGAGCGCAATCTTTAAACTTAGGTCAAAAAAGCCATTTAAGCCTTTTCACAGTGAGATCTATGCGATATGGCCGAGAAATGTAATTTTGATGTTAACTCCCAAACCGCTGCGCAGAAGTCAACCAAACTTCACCCAATAGTGTATTGTATCACAATCTAGTAGTTACATTTGAAAATTTTGTTCTAGGACATTTTGTTTGAACGCAATCATCAAACTTAATTAAAAAAGTCATTTAAGCCTTTTCACAGTGAGATCTATGCGATATGGCCGAGAAATGTAATTTTGATGTTAACTCCCAAACCGCTGCGCAGAAGTCAACCAAACTTCACCCAATAGTGTATTGTATCACAATCTAGTAGTTACATTTGAAAATTTTGTTCTATGACATTTTGTTTGAACGCAATCATCAAACTTAGTTAAAAAAGTCATTTAAGCCTTTTCACAGTGAGATCTATGCGATATGGCCGAGAAATGTAATTTTGATGTTAACTCCCAAACCGCTGCGCAGAAGTCAACCAAACTTCACCCATTAGTGTATTGTATCACAATCTAGTAGTTACATGTGGAAATTTGGTTATTGGACATTTGGTTTGAGCGCAATCATTAAACTTAGGTCAAAAAAGCCATTTAAGCCTTTTCACAGTGAGATCTATGCGATATGGCCGAGAAATGTAATTTTGATGTTAACTCCCAAACCGCTGCGCAGAAGTCAACCAAACTTCACCCAATAGTGTATTGTATCACAATCTAGTAGTTACATTTGAAAATTTTGTTCTAGGAAATTTTGTTTGAGCGCAATCATCAAACTTAATTAAAAAAGTCATTTAAGCCTTTTCACAGTGAGATCTATACGATATGGCCGAGAAATGTAATTTTGATGTTAACTCCCAAACCTCTGCGCAGAAGTCAACCAAACTTCACCCATTAGTGTATTGTATCACAATCTAGTAGTTACATGTGGAAATTTGGTTCTAGGACATTTGATTTGAGCGCAATCCTCAAACTTAGGTCAAAAAAGCCATTTAAGCCTTTTCACAGTGAGATCTATGCGATATGGCCGAGAAATGTAATTTTGATGTTAACTCCCAAACCGCTGCGCAGAAGTCAACCAAACTTCACCCAATAGTGTATTGTATCACATTCTAGTAGTTACATTTGAAAATTTCGTTCTAGGACATTTGGTTTGAGCGCAATCTTTAAACTTAGGTCAAAAAAGCCATTTAAGCCTTTTCACAGTGAGATCTATGCGATATGGCCGAGAAATGTAATTTTGATGTTAACTCCCAAACCGCTGCGCAGAAGTCAACCAAACTTCACCCAATAGTGTATTGTATCACAATCTAGTAGTTACATTTGAAAATTTTGTTCTAGGACATTTTGTTTGAACGCAATCATCAAACTTAATTAAAAAAGTCATTTAAGCCTTTTCACAGTGAGATCTATGCGATATGGCCGAGAAATGTAATTTTGATGTTAACTCCCAAACCGCTGCGCAGAAGTCAACCAAACTTCACCCAATAGTGTATTGTATCACAATCTAGTAGTTACATTTGAAAATTTTGTTCTATGACATTTTGTTTGAACGCAATCATCAAACTTAATTAAAAAAGTCATTTAAGCCTTTTCACAGTGAGATCTATGCGATATGGCCGAGAAATGTAATTTTGATGTTAACTCCCAAACCGCTGCGCAGAAGTCAACCAAACTTCACCCATTAGTGTATTGTATCACAATCTAGTAGTTACATGTGGAAATTTGGTTATTGGACATTTGGTTTGAGCGCAATCATTAAACTTAGGTCAAAAAAGCCATTTAAGCCTTTTCACAGTGAGATCTATGCGATATGGCCGAGAAATGTAATTTTGATGTTAACTCCCAAACCGCTGCGCAGAAGTCAACCAAACTTCACCCAATAGTGTATTGTATCACAATCTAGTAGTTACATTTGAAAATTTTGTTCTAGGAAATTTTGTTTGAGCGCAATCATCAAACTTAATTAAAAAAGTCATTTAAGCCTTTTCACAGTGAGATCTATGCGATATGGCCGAGAAATGTAATTTTGATGTTAACTCCCAAACCTCTGCGCAGAAGTCAACCAAACTTCACCCAATAGTGTATTGTATCACAATCTAGTAGTTACATGTGGAAATTTGGTTCTAGGACATTTGATTTGAGAGCAATCTTTAAACTTAGGTCAAAAAAGCCATTTAAGCCTTTTCACAGTGAGATCTATGCGATATGGCCGAGAAATGTAATTTTGATGTTAACTCCCAAACCGCTGCGCAGAAGTCAACCAAACTTCACCCAATAGTGTATTGTATCACAATCTAGTAGTTACATTTGAAAATTTTGTTCTAGGACATTTTGTTTGAACGCAATCATCAAACTTAATTAAAAAAGTCATTTAAGCCTTTTCACAGTGAGATCTATGCGATATGGCCGAGAAATGTAATTTTGATGTTAACTCCCAAACCGCTGCGCAGAAGTCAACCAAACTTCACCCAATAGTGTATTGTATCACATTCTAGTAGTTACATTTGAAAATTTCGTTCTAGGACATTTGGTTTGAGCGCAATCATTAAACTTAGGTCAAAAAAGCCATTTAAGCCTTTTCACAGTGAGATCTATGCGATATGGCCGAGAAATGTAATTTTGATGTTAACTCCCAAACCGCTGCGCAGAAGTCAACTAAACTTCACCCAATAGTGTATTGTATTATATTCTAGTAGTTACATTTGAAAATTTCGTTCTAGGACATTTGGTTTGAGCGCAATCATTAAACTTAATTAAAAAAGTCATTTAAGCCTTTTCACAGTGAGATCTATGCGATATGGCCGAGAAATGTAATTTTGATGTTAACTCCCAAACCGCTGCGCAGAAGTCAACCAAACTTCACCCATTAGTGTATTGTATCACAATCTAGTAATTACATGTGGAAATTTGGTTCTAGGACATTTGATTTGAGCGCAATCCTCAAACATAGGTCAAAAAAGCCATTTAAGCCTTTTCACAGTGAGATCTATGCGATATGGCCGAGAAATGTAATTTTGATGTTAACTCCAAAACCGCTGCGCAGAAGTCAACCAAACTTCACCCAATAGTGTATTGTTTCACAATCTAGTAGTTACATTTGAAAATTTTGTTCTAGGAAATTTTGTTTGAGCGCAATCATCAAACTTAATTAAAAAAGTCATTTAAGCCTTTTCACAGTGAGATCTATGCGATATGGCCGAGAAATGTAATTTTGATGTTAACTCCCAAACCGCTGCGCAGAAGTCAACCAAACTTCACCCATTAGTGTATTGTATCACAATCTAGTAATTACATGTGGAAATTTGGTTCTAGGACATTTGATTTGAGCGCAATCCTCAAACATAGGTCAAAAAAGCCATTTAAGCCTTTTCACAGTGAGATCTATGCGATATGGCCGAGAAATGTAATTTTGATGTTAACTCCCAAACCGCTGCGCAGAAGTCAACTAAACTTCACCCAATAGTGTATTGTATCACATTCTAGTAGTTACATTTGAAAATTTCGTTCTAGGACATTTGGTTTGAGCGCAATCATTAAACTTAATTAAAAAAGTCATTTAAGCCTTTTCACAGTGAGATCTATGCGATATGGCCGAGAAATGTAATTTTGATGTTAACTCCCAAACCGCTGCGCAGAAGTCAACCAAACTTCACCCATTAGTGTATTGTATCACAATCTAGTAATTACATGTGGAAATTTGGTTCTAGGACATTTGATTTGAGCGCAATCCTCAAACATAGGTCAAAAAAGCCATTTAAGCCTTTTCACAGTGAGATCTATGCGATATGGCCGAGAAATGTAATTTTGATGTTAACTCCCAAACCGCCTCGCAGAAGTCAACCAAACTTCACCCATTAGTGTATTGTATCACAATCTAGTAGTTACATGTGGAAATTTGGTTATTGGACATTTGGTTTGAGCGCAATCATTAAACTTAGGTCAAAAAAGCCATTTAAGCCTTTTCACAGTGAGATCTATGCGATATGGCCGAGAAATGTAATTTTGATGTTAACTCCAAAACCGCTGCGCAGAAGTCAACCAAACTTCACCCAATAGTGTATTGTTTCACAATCTAGTAGTTACATTTGAAAATTTTGTTCTAGGAAATTTTGTTTGAGCGCAATCATCAAACTTAATTAAAAAAGTCATTTAAGCCTTTTCACAGTGAGATCTATGCGATATGGCCGAGAAATGTAATTTTGATGTTAACTCCCAAACCTCTGCGCAGAAGTCAACCAAACTTCACCCATTAGTGTATTGTATCACAATCTAGTAGTTACATGTGGAAATTTGGTTCTAGAACATTTGATTTGAGCGCAATCCTCAAACTTAGGTCAAAAAAGCCATTTAAGCCTTTTCACAGTGAGATCTATGCGATATGGTCGAGAAATGTAAATTTGATGTTAACTCCCAAACCGCTGCGCAGAAGTCAACCAAACTTCACCCAATAGTGTATTGTATCACATTCTAGTAGTTACATTTGAAAATTTCGTTCTAGGACATTTGGTTTGAGCGCAATCTTTAAACTTAGGTCAAAAAAGCCATTTAAGCCTTTTCACAGTGAGATCTATGCGATATGGCCGAGAAATGTAATTTTGATGTTAACTCCCAAACCGCTGCGCAGAAGTCAACCAAACTTCACCCAATAGTGTATTGTATCACAATCTAGTAGTTACATTTGAAAATTTTGTTCTATGACATTTTGTTTGAACGCAATCATCAAACTTAATTAAAAAAGTCATTTAAGCCTTTTCACAGTGAGATCTATGCGATATGGCCGAGAAATGTAATTTTGATGTTAACTCCCAAACCGCTGCGCAGAAGTCAACCAAACTTCACCCATTAGTGTATTGTATCACAATCTAGTAGTTACATGTGGAAATTTGGTTATTGGACATTTGGTTTGAGCGCAATCATTAAACTTAGGTCAAAAAAGCCATTTAAGCCTTTTCACAGTGAGATCTATGCGATATGGCCGAGAAATGTAATTTTGATGTTAACTCCCAAACCGCTGCGCAGAAGTCAACCAAACTTCACCCAATAGTGTATTGTATCACAATCTAGTAGTTACATTTGAAAATTTTGTTCTAGGAAATTTTGTTTGAGCGCAATCATCAAGCTTAATTAAAAAAGTCATTTAAGCCTTTTCACAGTGAGATCTATGCGATATGGCCGAGAAATGTAATTTTGATGTTAACTCCCAAACCGCTGCGCAGAAGTCAACCAAACTTCACCCATTAGTGTATTGTATCACAATCTAGTAGTTAAATGTGGAAATTTGGTTCTAGGGCATTTGATTTGAGCGCAATCATTAAACTTAATTAAAAAAGTCATTTAAGCCTTTTCACAGTGAGATCTATGCGATATGGCCGAGAAATGTAATTTTGATGTTAACTCCCAAACCGCTGCGCAGAAGTCAACCAAACTTCACCCAATAGTGTATTGTATCACAATCTAGTAGTTACATTTGAAAATTTTGTTCTAGGACATTTTGTTTGAACGCAATCATCAAACTTAATTAAAAAAGTCATTTAAGCCTTTTCACAGTGAGATCTATGCGATATGGCCGAGAAATGTAATTTTGATGTTAACTCCCAAACCGCTGCGCAGAAGTCAACCAAACTTCACCCAATAGTGTATTGTATCACAATCTAGTAGTTACATTTGAAAATTTTGTTCTAGGACATTTTGTTTGAACGCAATCATCAAACCTAATTAAAAAAGTCATTTAAGCCTTTTAACGGTGAGATCTATGCGATATGGCGGAGAAATGTAATTTTGATGTTAACTCCCAAACCGCTGCGCAGAAGTCAACCAAACTTCACCCATTAGTGTATTGTATCACAATCTAGTAGTTAAATGTGGAAATTTGGTTCTAGGGCATTTGATTTGAGCGCAATCATTAAACTTAATTAAAAAAGTCATTTAAGCCTTTTCACAGTGAGATCTATGCGATATGGCCGAGAAATGTAATTTTGATGTTAACTCCCAAACCGCTGCGCAGAAGTCAACCAAACTTCACCCAATAGTGTATTGTATCACAATCTAGTAGTTACATTTGAAAATTTTGTTCTAGGACATTTTGTTTGAACGCAATCATCAAACTTAATTAAAAAAGTCATTTAAGCCTTTTCACGGTGAGATCTATGCGATATGGCCGAGAAATGTAATTTTGATGTTAACTCCCAAACCGCTGCGCAGAAGTCAACAAAACTTCACCCAATAGTGTATTGTATCACATTCTAGTAGTTACATTTGAAAATTTCGTTCTAGGACATTTGGTTTGAGCGCAATCATTAAACTTAGGTCAAAAAAGCCATTTAAGCCTTTTCACAGTGAGATCTATGCGATATGGCCGAGAAATGTAATTTTGATGTTAACTCCCAAACCGCTGCGCAGAAGTCAACTAAACTTCACCCAATAGTGTATTGTATCACATTCTAGTAGTTACATTTGAAAATTTCGTTCTAGGACATTTGGTTTGAGCGCAATCATTAAACTTAATTAAAAAAGTCATTTAAGCCTTTTCACAGTGAGATCTATGCGATATGGCTGAGAAATGTAATTTTGATGTTAACTCCCAAACCGCTGCGCAGAAGTCAACCAAACTTCACCCATTAGTGTATTGTATCACAATCTAGTAATTACATGTGGAAATTTGGTTCTAGGACATTTGATTTGAGCGCAATCCTCAAACTTAGGTCAAAAAAGCCATTTAAGCCTTTTCACAGTGAGATCTATGCGATATGGCCGAGAAATGTAATTTTGATGTTAACTCCCAAACCGCCTCGCAGAAGTCAACCAAACTTCACCCATTAGTGTATTGTATCACAATCTAGTAGTTACATGTGGAAATTTGGTTATTGGACATTTGGTTTGAGCGCAATCATTAAACTTAGGTCAAAAAAGCCATTTAAGCCTTTTCACAGTGAGATCTATGCGATATGGCCGAGAAATGTAATTTTGATGTTAACTCCAAAACCGCTGCGCAGAAGTCAACCAAACTTCACCCAATAGTGTATTGTATCACAATCTAGTACTTACATTTGAAAATTTTGTTCTAGGAAATTTTGTTTGAGCGCAATCATCAAACTTAATTAAAAAAGTCATTTAAGCCTTTTCACAGTGAGATCTATGCGATATGGCCGAGAAATGTAATTTTGATGTTAACTCCCAAACCTCTGCGCAGAAGTCAACCAAACTTCACCCATTAGTGTATTGTATCACAATCTAGTAGTTACATGTGGAAATTTGGTTCTAGGACATTTGATTTGAGCGCAATCCTCAAACTTAGGTCAAAAAAGCCATTTAAGCCTTTTCACAGTGAGATCTATGCGATATGGTCGAGAAATGTAATTTTGATGTTAACTCCCAAACCGCTGCGCAGAAGTCAACCAAACTTCACCCAATAGTGTATTGTATCACATTCTAGTAGTTACATTTGAAAATTTCGTTCTAGGACATTTGGTTTGAGCGCAATCTTTAAACTTAGGTCAAAAAAGCCATTTAAGCCTTTTCACAGTGAGATCTATGCGATATGGCCGAGAAATGTAATTTTGATGTTAACTCCCAAACCGCTGCGCAGAAGTCAACCAAACTTCACCCAATAGTGTATTGTATTACAATCTAGTAGTTACATTTGAAAATTTTGTTCTAGGACATTTTGTTTGAACGCAATCATCAAACTTAATTAAAAAAGTCATTTAAGCCTTTTCACAGTGAGATCTATGCGATATGGCCGAGAAATGTAATTTTGATGTTAACTCCCAAACCGCTGCGCAGAAGTCAACCAAACTTCACCCAATAGTGTATTGTATCACAATCTAGTAGTTACATTTGAAAATTTTGTTCTAGGACATTTTGTTTGAACGCAATCATCAAACTTAATTAAAAAAGTCATTTAAGCCTTTTCACGGTGAGATCTATGCGATATGGCCGAGAAATGTAATTTTGATGTTAACTCCCAAACCGCTGCGCAGAAGTCAACCAAACTTCACCCAATAGTGTATTGTATCACATTCTAGTAGTTACATTTGAAAATTTCGTTCTAGGACATTTGGTTTGAGCGCAATCATTAAACTTAGGTCAAAAAAGCCATTTAAGCCTTTTCACAGTGAGATCTATGCGATATGGCCGTGAAATGTAATTTTGATGTTAACTCCCAAACCGCTGCGCAGAAGTCAACTAAACTTCACCCAATAGTGTATTGTATCACATTCTAGTAGTTACATTTGAAAATTTCGTTCTAGGACATTTGGTTTGAGCGCAATCATTAAACTTAATTAAAAAATCATTTAAGCCTTTTCACAGTGAGATCTATGCGATATGGCCGAGAAATGTAATTTTGATGTTAACTCCCAAACCGCTGCGCAGAAGTCAACCAAACTTCACCCATTAGTGTATTGTATCACAATCTAGTAATTACATGTGGAAATTTGGTTCTAGGACATTTGATTTGAGCGCAATCCTCAAACTTAGGTCAAAAAAGCCATTTAAGCCTTTTCACAGTGAGATCTATGCGATATGGCCGAGAAATGTAATTTTGATGTTAACTCCCAAACCGCTGCGCAGAAGTCAACCAAACTTCACCCAATAGTGTATTGTATCACAATCTAGTAGTTACATTTGAAAATTTTGTTCTATGACATTTTGTTTGAACGCAATCATCAAACTTAATTAAAAAAGTCATTTAAGCCTTTTCACAGTGAGATCTATGCGATATGGCCGAGAAATGTAATTTTGATGTTAACTCCCAAACCGCTGCGCAGAAGTCAACCAAACTTCACCCATTAGTGTATTGTATCACAATCTAGTAGTTACATGTGGAAATTTGGTTATTGGACATTTGGTTTGAGCGCAATCATTAAACTTAGGTCAAAAAAGCCATTTAAGCCTTTTCACAGTGAGATCTATGCGATATGGCCGAGAAATGTAATTTTGATGTTAACTCCCAAACCGCTGCGCAGAAGTCAACCAAACTTCACCCAATAGTGTATTGTATCACAATCTAGTAGTTACATTTGAAAATTTTGTTCTAGGAAATTTTGTTTGAGCGCAATCACCAAACTTAATTAAAAAAGTCATTTAAGCCTTTTCACAGTGAGATCTATGCGATATGGCCGAGAAATGTAATTTTGATGTTAACTCCCAAACCGCTGCGCAGAAGTCAACCAAACTTCACCCATTAGTGTATTGTATCACAATCTAGTAGTTAAATGTGGAAATTTGGTTCTAGGGCATTTGATTTGAGCGCAATCATTAAACTTAATTAAAAAAGTCATTTAAGCCTTTTCACAGTGAGATCTATGCGATATGGCCGAGAAATGTAATTTTGATGTTAACTCCCAAACCGCTGCGCAGAAGTCAACCAAACTTCACCCAATAGTGTATTGTATCACAATCTAGTAGTTACATTTGAAAATTTTGTTCTAGGACATTTTGTTTGAACGCAATCATCAAACTTAATTAAAAAAGTCATTTAAGCCTTTTCACGG